>NC_136595.1:29516568-29545574 GCF_910589615.1 Taurulus bubalis | reverse complement strand
TAACCCTAACCCCTAACCCTAACCCTAACCCTAACCCTAACCCTAACCCCTAACCCTAACCCTAACCCTAACCCCCTAACCCTAACCCTAACCCCCTAACCCTAACCCTAACCCTAACCCTAACCCCCTAACCCTAACCCTAACCCTAACCCCCTAACCCTAACCCTAACCCCCTAACCCTAACCCTAACCCTAACCCTAACCCTAACCCCTAACCCTAACCCCCTAACCCCCTAACCCTAACCCTAACCCCCTAACCCCCTAACCCTAACCCCTAACCCCTAACCCTAACCCTAACCCTAACCCTAACCCCCTAACCCTAACCCCCCTAACCCTAACCCTAACCCCCTAACCCCCCTAACCCTAACCCTAAACACAATTTGGAAACCACACCCACTTATGGTAATACTGGCCTAACCTAAACCAGGAGGCCCAACCTTTTATTCCAAGGAACACAATTTAGACGCCTCATCCATGATTTGAACTCTGACCTCAACCCTGAGGAGAGTACACAAATCTTTGAATTTTAAAACAAACCCCTCCCTCCTTTCTAACAATTTAATATTGACCCTACCTACCATTCACAATTACTTACCTGAACACTGGAGACTCCATCTTGATCCAATCCACGACCCTGCAGAGAAAAAAGATGAAAGAGCCATAAAAATGTATCCACATGTACTGTAATATATGCATATGCTTCACAAAGACTCACCTGTTGAGAAAAAGAAGAGAGAGAGAAGAAGACAAGAATATCACTGTAATACAACAGTCATCATATGTTCCCATTCACGTGAACCACCTACCTGAGCTTCCACTTTCAGGAACAAAGACAAGGACTGGATTCAGAACTCACATTCCAAGGAGTTCACCTGTTGCAGAAACACACATTGGTGTGACTTCTAAATGTTCAAACTGTTCTCATGCATATTTCCTGGGCATATTGATACAAAGACCATTTGATAATATGTTTAGAAAGAAAAGACAATGTGCATTTCATATGTTTAATTCATATCATCCTGCATAAGGACATTTGGTTCATCCGAGAGGACACAGTTCATAGTAAAAGAGTTTATTTCATGTTTTCCAACACAGCATACATGGGAGAATACTTACCTGAGTTCTGAAAAATACAAGGTTCAAAATGCACGCAGAATATGTTGTTTGTACAGAAGTTGAACATTACAACTGCATATCTTCAAAAAATAACCTTGTAATATATTCTAACATTGAACGGTATGTAACTGCATGTAAGTAACTGTCATTTATAGCTGCGAGGAAGGGAGAGGAGAAGTCGGACCCAAACCACACGGGGTTAACCCAATTTAGTAGACCTATTTGACTTTTGACCTTTGGTCAGACAGGAAGTCCACCACTCCCTTCCTCATCTTTCCGGAAGTCAAACTCGAGACGCCATGTTCTCGAGCATGGCTCCACACTAGGTCTGATGAAAGGTTGACATTGAACCTGAAACGTTACCTATTTAACTATATATGTTCACCAGAACAACTCGGGAGAAATAAAAGATAAAAAGAGAGCAGCTTCCTTTTGTTCTTGCCCCGAGACACAATCAAGTACAGCAGCGAGCGGAAAACATGAGCGGGCCTCGACGAGACCGGGACCAGTGGAACAAAGAATGGCCTCCCCTGGACAGTGGGAGGGACCGGAGACCTCGTCGTCAGAGCCCGCACCACCGGGACACAGCAGCGTCCACCTGGACAGGTAGGACAAAGTTCAGGGAAGAAAAGCGCAATGAGTACACTGAAGTTCATAGAACCAGGTACGCGCAGGACAAAGATGGCGGACGGAGCGAGCGCGACCGCTCCACGTCCAGACACAGAACGGACAATTATCCACATCGTCCACATAAATCATATGCAGCAGCCACAATTACTGGACGTAGAGACTATAATCCCAGCCCTCCACGGGACCCTGCCCCGCGGAGGGAGGATTTCCGTCCACGGGACTAGACCGCGCGCGCGGACCAGCGGACAACGGAGATGCCTCCTCCACACATAGGGACCGCCAGAGAGATGACCGGGATGCAAGAGACTACTACAGGAACCCGCCGAGGGACCATAAAAGACTCGACCAAGACAGGAGCAGAGACTCTTATTACGCTCCTCGCCGGGACCGGCATGAGCGCGCCCGCAATACGCGCGCACCAGCCGCGAACGGGACACAGAGCCTCCCTCAACATCTCACTCTCCCGGACGGAGGAGGAGAGATGAAGGGGTTACAAGACAGTCAAAGACCGACTTTGAGACAAGATCCGACGGAGCGCGCTCCGGACACGAGCGGCGCACCACAGCGCGACACAGCGCCCGGACCGCTTCCGCGTCAAGCAGACCGGAGCGACACGGGGAACACAAGACAACAGGTTTCAAGACCACGAGACCAGGACAACAGATATGTCCCCTACAGAAACAGACAGCGGGATCGCAACAACAGACATCAAAGAGATCGCAACAACAGACATCAAAGGGGCCGCGGAGGAGAGCCGCAGCGCCGCCGCACGGGGGAAAAGAGAGGAAATGATCCCGACAGGATCCTCTCTGATGACCCAGACTTTGCCCAAAAGATCAGAATCCTGAACAGGATCATCAGAGCGGTCCATCATCTGAAGAACGTGAGTGATGATGAGAGACCACCTGTCACAATGAGTAGAACTGTTAAATACCTCACAGACTTAGTCAAACCAGCGCTTCCCAACCCATTCATCCTAGAGCTAATAGCAGAGAATGCTAAGGCCTGGTCTGACAACACAATCATCGATTTGAGAGACCACTATGAGAAGGCCATTAAAAGGGAAATTATGGTCCTATTTTATTTAGAAAGCACAGAATGGAAAGAGCCTTTCATAAAGGCCACAACATGGGCAAAAAATGCTCTGGGTTCTAGATTGGAACAGACAACTCTTGACAGAGTGGAAGAAATCATCAAAAAGGGCCTTGAGGACCTGGAGGGAGATGATGGGACCTACATGCCCAGGCCCATCATGAGAACAAGGACAGCGGCGGACCAGACAGCCCCATAAGTTTCACTTCCCCACGTTACCTCCACACCAGTCAGCATAAACAATGACACTCTACCTGTTTCTCCCACAGTCACGGTGAGATTACCTCCCCCCTCCACCGGCATCTTCTCCTGCTCCTCTCTCACAGGTCATCAGAAAACCGAGAGCAGCAGGAACAACAACACCTGGAGGAGGAGCAACACAGGGGACACGGACCACCACAACAGAGAACCTTCTCTCAGGATTCAGAGAGACAGGAGAGGAAGAGGAGGACCAGGAGCACACTTCCTCAGCATCATCTCTGTACGGAGACACAGTACCAGACCTGTCAGAGTTGGAAGGGCAAGAGGAGGAGGAGGATGAGAAGGATGAAAAGGTCATGGCAAATCCTACAAGGAGCCAAGCACGAGAAGAACACAGAACTCTCCTCTGCCCTCCTCCCTCTCTTCTACCCCGTTCCTCCAGATCCACGAGCAAAGCCAGGTCAAACATTGACCTCACTCCGGTACAAAACGACCAAGAAAGGTCACACAATGAGGACTCCCCGGAGGGGCTGACACCAGAAGAACTCGACACTCAGCTGGATGAGATTCGGTCAAGCACACGGGTGATAATAGCTCCCAGACACATGTCATTTTCACCGTCCAGGGTCAGGAGACTGAACACAGCAGTACAGACCACACTGGACACGAGAACGGAGGAACAATCAACACCGGTAACAGAGGGATGGTACCAACCAACAAGACACGCCTCCTTCAACTACAAACAACAAGATTGGTCGCTGAACATCAAAAAGAAATGGGTCATTCTGGGCGACTCCAACGTGGGAAGATTCCCTCCACATGACTTCGCTGACCTTCAAGTGGAAGCTTTCCCGGGAGCGAACTTCAAGAACGCAGAGGACATCTTGGAAAAGATCCAGATCAACACAGAGGTAGAAGTCCTCGTCCTCTCCTTCGGCATAAACAATAGGAAACAGAAGAACAAGATGACGGCCATCAGACAGATGCAAGCAATGATGAGGATGGCTAATCAGCGCTTTCCATGCAGTCGGGTCTTCATCCCGGAAATCAACAGCGACCCAGAGATGCCTCAACAAGAGAGTCTCCTCATCAGCAACCTGAACACCCAGATCATCAGCCTGGAGGATCATCTTCCAATGATGGCGGTCGAGAGATTCCAGACGGGACATGATAACATTCATTGGACCCCACACACAGCAAAGGTGATATTCAACATGTGGTGTGCTCTTTTAAATTAGTGAACCTCGAAAACCTACCTGTAGAGGAGGGGCCTAAGACAGTCATTAATCTTTCACAAAGGTTCAAGTGCACTGAGGCACAACTCTCACTTTTAAGCAAGGGGTTAAATAAAGAAGGAAAATAGAAAGACTTTGGATTGCTCGTTTGAGCACTGGAATGACAGGGGACTGAACGAGCGCTGAGGGGGGAGAGCGAAAGGCAGGAAGGAGAATGCATAGGGACCCCTGCTGCTTTTTAGTAGTAGGGGCCCCAACCCTTACCTTAACCTAACCCCCCTAACCCTAACACTACAATGGTCCAGTCTAATGTGGCTTTTATTTTCATTTCACTATGTTTCATCTTACAATCATGTACATGTTAATCAATACATTGTAAAAACCTGTAAATACCTGTTCATTGTGGATGAAGAATTAAGGGATGCGTGTGTGTTACATGTTAAGAGGTATACGGCCTTGTTCACACCCGGTGACATTTGACCTTATGGAACGGAAGTGCACCTGCCTTCTTCCTGAAAATGTGCTAGGAGCAAGTAGTGCCCAACACGTCTCCACAACCTGTAACTAATTGGATTAGTACAGACCTCTTTTCTTTTGTTTTATTTTCAATCTGATGAAGGTTTATACAAACCGAAACGTCATTGTTTATTTCTATTTTTTTATTGTTTTATGAGCAGCAGACCCAAATCAAAACTCAATCAAAACTTTTTGTAGAAAAACTTTTTATTCCACGGGCACGCGCCTTTCACATCAGTCACCGACATGACATCTCGCAGCCGTGAACGACACGACAACTGGACCACGGTGGATTATAGCAGAGGCCGCAGACCCCGCCGCCACAGCCCGGACCCCCGCAACAGGACTGCATCCTCCCGCAGAGGTAGGACAGCCTCGGGACAGCGGGCGCGCCATGAGCGAACCGAAGGAAGAAATGCCGGTTACGCGCACAGCAGACATGGCGAGCGGAGCGCAGCGCGACGCGACATCTCCCGGACCACACATCGCAGCTCTTCACGCCGGACCCGCAGATCTTATGCTTCAGTGACCAGAACCCGGCCAAGACCCGTCCATCAGGACCCACAACAAAGACCGTCCTCCCCACGGAGACGCAGGGAGCGCTCCCGCAGCCACCGCGGGGCGCGCGCAGCAGCGACCGGAACGAGTCGCACAACGGAGAGAAACGACTCGAGCCGACGGCGAGATGAACCTCGCGCACACCGGGACTACTCCAACCGACAGCGCGATCACCACAACTATCATCAGAGCCCGGTAAGAAGACCACAGAGACACTTTCCCGACCGAAGAAATGACTTTTATCATGAGCCGCGCCGAGACTCGCCTGTGCGGTCCCGCGGAGCGCGCGGCCGAGCCACTTATGGCGACCGCTTGCGCGAGAAAGACTTTAATGACGGTATCGTTCACCTGCACGCTTCCGGGAAGCACGAGCCCCGGCCCCGTACGACGGACGTCGTCGGGGCAAAGACAATAACAATTGGAAGGACCGCTCCCGTGGGGTGCGCGCCCCAGCCGCAAAAGACTTTGATTACGTTGATCCACGTCGGAACGACAGTGGGAACAGGCGTCACGGAGGAGCTCCACGCTTCCGTGGCACCGATACCCACCACGAACCGACGGGGGAACAACGGCAAAGAAGAGGCAAAGACCGGCGCGGAGGCGATCGCTCCGACAGCAGAGGTGACAGCAGAGACGACGCGCGGCAGCAGCCCCGCCCCTCCAGCCGCGAGGACCCTAACGGTGGCAAGATCAGATCAGATGACCCAGACTTCACAAGAAAATGTCATATCCTGAATAAGGTCATAAAGACAGTCCATCACCTCACCAATGTAATGGGAGAAGAACCTCCCCACACAATCCTTAAAACAAAAAGACACTTGGCCACCTTGATTAAACCGGCGCTGCCTAATGGACAGGTTAAAACCCTCATTAAGGACAATGCTCAAGAATGGGCTGACAACACTGACTATTCTCAGCGAACACTATAAAAGATCTTCAAAGGCTCAAATGGAGGACTTCAACACACTCACGACCCAAGAATGGCGTGAGCCCTTTGAGATAGCTTCCAAATGGGCTAAAAGGAACTTTGGCAAAAGACTGACTAGTCAGACATTACATGAAGCAGAGACATTCATCACGAGGGCAATACAGAGGCACAACAGGGAGGCCTCCCCGGCACCAGGGTCCTCGTATTCGGAGGAGGGACCGCCCCCTCCCTTCGATGATGTGCTCCCTCAGTGGCCTCCCCTCTCACAGGACGAGCAGCCTGCACCTCCACCCCCTCGAGCCAGAAGGACTGCAGCAGCTAGAGAAGGAGGACGAGAGAGGACACCTGTTCATGCAGCCAACACACAAGTTTCGGAGGACCCGGGGCCCTCCACACAAGCTTCGGAGGACCCAGTGCACTCCACACAAGCTTCGGAGGACCCAGTGCCCTCCACACAAGCTTCGGAGGACCCAGTGCCCTCCACACAAGCTTCGGAGGACCCAGTGCCCTCCACACAAGCTTCGGAGGACCCAGTGCCCTCCACACAAACCGCTCTGTCACAGAGCCAACGCCCACTGCAGACCTGCAGCTCGGAGGACGGATCCTCGTCGTCTTCAGACAGCGATGCCACGCCTGCGACGGTGGGGATCGCGTCCACCCCAGTGCGGCTCCTGCCTCTCCTACGGAGATCAAGACAACCACTGCCCCAACCCTTTTTCGCCTTGTCTCCGAACATTCGGACCAAGCCACGTTCCCACTCCGCACCTTGCAGCCATAAGGAGCTGTCAGTCGGAGACTCTTCGGATGAGTCCATGAACGTGGAGCTGGACAGGCTCCTTGAGGATGAACCGACAAGAACATCCACCGTTACACCGGGGATAGTGAATAGACTTCACACAGCAGTCCAGACCCGCCTGATCCCATCCCCACCACCATCACCCACAGGGGAACGCTCCACACCAGCAGCGACAAGATCTCGCCGACCCACACAGCACTTCTCGTCCAACAACAAAGTAAAAGACTGGACTGTGAATGTGAGGGACAAGTGGGTCATCATTGGAGACTCGAATGTCAACAGATTCCCGGCATACAACATCGCGGACCTGCAGATAGAATCCTTCCCGGGGGCCACCTTCAGGAACGGGGAGGCCATCCTGGAGTCCATCTCATCAGAGGTGGAGATCGACAACTTGATCCTGTCCTTCGGAATCTGCAACAGAGGACAGAAGACGGAACAAACGGCCATAAAGCAGCTTCAGGGAATGCTGAGGATGGCACGGAACCAGTTCCCCTGCGCCCGGATTCACATCCCACAAGTAAACTTTGACTCTGGCCTGCCGGCGAAAGAAAGACATCGTCTGGACCAGCTCAACATCTACATCGCATCTCTCGAGGACCACATCCCGTTGCTGCCAGCCTCGCAGTTCCACACGAGCCCAGACAACATCCACTGGACCCCGGAGACGGCGAAGATGATCCTGGACCATTGGTGTGTTACTTGTAATTTAAATTGAATGTCCCCAGTGACCTGCCTAACCAGGGGGGGATTAAGACTGTTCTCAATCTGTCCAAATCATTCCAGTGCACTGAAGCACAATTTTCCCTTTTAAATAAGGGACTAAATTTTATCCCCACAAGGGGCACCAATGCCAATATTGTTGAACAGGCCCGCTTCGACCTGCAACAATATCACAGGAGATTGAAACTAGCTGCATATTATGAAGGTTCTCCTACCTCAGAAAAGCTGCCGTTCACGACAAAATCCACTTGGTCTCCTCCACAATCAGTAATCCCACAAGAAATTATCAAATTAATTGACACGGATCTGAACTACTTTCATGATAACTTTGGCGCTCACCTGTCTCCGGCAAATCTCAGTCCACAGGAAGTCCAGGCCCTCTTAGAACTGAGCAAAAACAGAAACATTATAATCAAGCCAGCAGACAAAGGGAGCGCTATTGTAATCATGGACAAACAACAATATGTGTGGGAAGGCTATAGGCAACTGAACAACCCCAAATATTATGTGAAACTAAAAAAAAACATCTTCGGGGACACAATTCCTTTGGTTCACAAAATCCTCCAAACATTGTATGACAAAAAATGTATTAACATGAAACAAAAATATTATTTAATGGGTGGTTCAGAGGCCAGAGCCAGGATCTTCTATATGTTACCAAAGATACATAAGGATCCCACAAAGTGGAGCAGACCAAATGAAATCCCTCCAGGGAGACCCATCGTGTCCGACTGCAGCAGCGAAACCTACTGTACAGCTGAGTATATTGACTCCTTTCTCAATCCTCTCTCCATGACCCATCCCAGTTACATTAAGGACACATACCATTTTGTTAATTTGATCAAGGATTTAATAATCCCACAAAATGCTATTCTCTTCACCATTGACATTGATAGTCTATACACCAACATTGACAGCACAGAAGGAATACAGGCAGTTAAAGAAGCCTTCCAAAAAAGTCCAAACAAACATAGACCTGAAAAAGAATTAATCCAGCTCTTGGAAATCAATCTAAACCGAAATGACTTCACATTCAATCAGGAATTCTTCTTACAGATCAAAGGAACGGCCATGGGGAAAAAGTTTGCCCCGGCATATGCCAATATTTTCATGGCACAGTGGGAGACTTCGGCCCTCGAGGCCTGTCCTTTAAAGCCTCTCCACTATTATAGGTATTTAGACGACATATGGGGAGTATGGTCACATTCTATGGAGGAGTTTGAGAAATTTATCAATATTCTACACACACAGAGAGTCCATTAAAATAAAGTCCACTAAGAGTCTGGAATCAGTCGATTTCCTCGACACAACCACTTTTAAAGGCCATAAATTCCTTGAATCTGGCACATTGAACGTTAAGGTTTTCTTTAAAGAGACAGACACCCATGCTTTGCTCTTCAAAAACAGTTTTCACCCCAAGCACACAGTTACTCCGATTTCACCGAATTTGCACTAGATCCGAAGACTTTAAACAAGCAGTCAAAATTCTATTTCAAGCCCTGTCCACCAGGGGGTACTGCAGGTCCTTCTGTAGACAAGCCCTTAAAAACTTTTTGAAGAGCAAACCCATTCTTGTGACGTCTTATATTCCTTTCATCACAACATACTCACCTTCCACCTTGGACCTGGCTAGGAAATGCAGGAATAACTTTGACAGGATGAGCACAGCCTCCACACTGTTACAGGACTCTTCCATCATGCCAGCATTCAGAAGGAATAAGAATCTGCAGGAATATCTAGTCAGGGCCAAGATTCAGGTCAGATAAACCTAAACCCAAGAACACAGGGACATATTTCAAGCACAAAGAGTGGTTTAAGAATTACAACACAGGGGAGGTGTTTCAAAGTCGGACCAGGGGAAACCTCACCACAAATAATTGTGTTTATTTAATTTCTTGTATGTCTTGTAAGTCACAATATGTGGGGGAAACGGGCAATTCGCTCTCGACCAGGTTTGCCCAACACAAGTACAACTTTGTAAACAAAAAGAAGTTGTTCACCCCACTTGTGGCACACATGCTGCAGCATGGATGGGAGGCCCTACGGGTCACCATCATTGAGAGTAACCGTAGGTGGAAAACCACACAGAGGAGAGCAGCAGAGAGACGCTGGATATCTCTCCTGGGTACCAGGGCTCCAGGGGGTCTTAATGAGCACTAAGGGGGGGGGGGGAAGGGGATCGGGGAAGGACCGTGCATGGGGATCTCTATTGCTTTTCAGTAGTGGGATCCCAAAAAACCTGTCCCCCTAACCCTAACCCTCGGTACATCAGGGTGATGGGAGGTCCATCAAAAGCATGATATTACATTTCTCAACTTTTAAAGAGATTGTGTGAACAGTAGGGCTGCTCAAAGTCTCGTGTGGAGAACGCATATGGATGATCTCTCGGACTCATGTAATTCTCCGGTTGGGTCTCTTTCCCCGCCTCTCGTCCAGGGGTAAATCTAACTAGAGTGGCAACGCTAAGCAAAAATACACTGGGTTGATTGGCTGAGTAGCTTCACGTGAAAGGACAACATGCTCGGTTGAGATGAGCCGGTCCTGCATGGAATCAGTCACCGGCGATCGGTGCGCAAGGCAGGCGGATTGGATGTGTGGCCGACGTGGTCCCGACGTGCTCGGACGTCACAAGAGCCAGGCGTTCTAGTAGCTCTCCACCGGCTACATGGGCAGTGCAGGAGGGGGAAGTGCCTGGCCGCCACCACACCGGAGAGCTGATTGACTCTACAACTACGTGTTGTAGGAAATCCTGGTTCTCTGGGTAGTCGTGGTGCTTAGGGTGCGATTGTTGACTGTTGGCGAACTAACAGGAAGAACTGCTTAGTTGACTTGTGTATGCTTTGAGGGCCGCTGGAAGCGGTCCAACGGGATCGCAGTTTTGTCGGCGCCCCTACTTGCCAGACGAGGCACAGTTCATATCGGACGAACCTACACAGCGCACGTAATGGTTGGCGTGTTCTCGGACCGCTGTACGATCGCAGTCAGGATCGTATAATTCTCAATTAGCTATCAGTGGTTGGTCCAGAGACAACGGCGTCTGGGTCATGTTAATATAAATTGTTATATTCTGTAGATAGTCTGCATTTCATTATCCTTATGTCTATTAGAGTTCAGGTTGGGCGAGGTCAGTTTAACAGATACTGTCCGTGAGAAACGTTCTTCAAGGTTCCATGCTTTGCTCTATAACACTCACACCTGTTTATCAGTACATTGGCGTTAGGGAAGCAGACTGGTCGTTGCATGTTCCAGCCTTGTGAGAAGATGAGGACATGATTCTCCTCCTTAGACAAGTTAGAGCCTATAACATTAGATGTTCATGATGGAATACCGTGTATTAAAGAGCCGAACTTCCGGCTGTTCGGGGTGTAGTTTCGGACGGGCAACCTGCATGTTGACTGGACGACTCCCTGCTATCGCGATGGCAGCGCTTGTTACTTTACTTGTGATCAAGGAAATTAAATTCAGAGAACAAGAGTGGTTTGACTAAGTTCTTCCGGACGCTACACCAGGAATCCAATAATTAGTACGCATTAACAGCCATGACCGTGGTCCGCCTGGTAGCGACCCTGGCATAAAGTATAAGTGGCTCCATTCAGGCTCAGAATCTGGCGCTTTTACGGGGGCTCGCACTACAGGGCAAGAACGGAAATAACAATGACAATCGTATGTATCTGCTGATGGGGCAGCGCTTACCGGCAGGTCAGATCTGCATACAATCAGGGGGATAGTGTGACATCTCCCAACGAGAAAGTGACTTTCTCTGATTCACGAGAAACGTCTACACGGATGTCGGCCATCCGTGTGTTTTGGGGGGCGTTCTTTCAAGGCCTTCCTCGGTCGCATAGTTTGACTTCATCCGTTGCTATAAGTAGCTGCATCATTATCGACCGAGGGCGCTCTTTTTCCAAAGGCATCATGAAGATAAATTCAGGACTGAATTTAGAGTTAATGCTCAATTATAGCAACTGATCAACTCGGCATTAGGCGGGGCCTACGTTAGAATAAGGGACTGCTACTTCGGCTGCAAACGAAGGCATCTGCTCATACCCCCCTGCAAAAAGGGGACGTCACTCTGCTTCATCTCCTACCTCTGCCCATTGCGACACAATACTAGTAAACAAACTCATGAAATTGTAAGTATCCGGGAACTACGTCATGCATATAACTGGTGGTGGTGTCCGTTATAGGCCTGCAGGATTGGCAGGTACGGTGCCTTTCCATAGGGAGGGGTGATCTCAGGTTGGATAAGGTGTCCTGAGACTACTGCTAGATATTTCCGGGATGTTATTGATTTTGGGGAATCTCCTAGTGCGGTTGGCCTGACCTTCCAGGCTAGCCTGTCACTGCATTTCACTACTGGTCTCTCGTGACCTCCGCGGTCTCTCGTGACCTCCGCGGTCTCTCGTGACCTCCGCGGCATTCCGGGTATCTTGTGAGCGCCACTAAATTTCTTGTCTATCGTGACTACTTCGTTACTTCCTGGCCTCAACACCTTACTCTGTAGGTTGGGGTGCGTAAATTAAACTCGTCACTGGGTTAAAGGCGACTCCCGCAAGCTCACATAACCTGTACTAATGTTGCCATGTGTCTCCTGATTAACTCCCCTTTTTCTTAGGCATTCACTGCTGCTGTAGGTAAGGTATTGCTTCATTTTGTTGATATAAAATCTTTTTGGGGGATTCGGCCGGGTCAGAACTCAGCGTCCCTGCCCCTTGTTTATCCTGGTTCAGGATAGAGTCCGATCGCCAAAGACTTTGCACTATTCATTGTGATTCCAACGGAATAAAATTGTGAATTCGGAACAAGTCTCTCCTGATTGAACCTTTATTCTGTTAGACGGGGAGGGCCATTTGTTCAACTGAAAGTACATAATTCACACTTTTGAAGTTTAACTGTTCCTGTTGTTTAACTGTTCCATTGAAGGTATCCTATTTACACTGCACAAGGTTCAACTGTTCTAATTCTCATTATTAAAGTCAAGGTTCAGCATTTCAGTAAGTTCCATTTCAGTTCATCTTCAACCTACATCTGAGACACAGGTTCTTCCACACTCCATTCTTTCTATTTAGGGGCAATCTATTCAGAGGCCCAATAATTTTTCGTAATTCTTAGAAGCACATATCATGCATGCGCTGTTATTGAGGCTCTCCCTTAAGAGACCTAATTACCTCCAGATGGAACACTCATTTGAGGTTACCAATTACTCTGAGAGAAGAATTTTCTCGTTTCATAGATGGACACCGGGCCAAAATGCATCCCACAGACCAAAAGGAGTCTCGTCCAGTTCTTTAGTTTAGGGTATTCAGTCGACACCGGCTAAAATGCGTCCCACAGACCAATATGAGTCTAGTCCAACAATATATAAAGTTAAAACCAACAGATAATATGGTATTCATAGAGAGACCAGTTTGAATCACAGATGACCCATTTAGGCATCTATTTGAGATACACAGCATCACTCATCAAAACAATATAAATGTTTCCATTCTCTCCACTAGGGGGAGACATGGTACAGAGCCCTAATTATTTAAGGGACACTGTCAACATCACTCACAACCCTTTTAGATTCAAGTTGAGTCACAGAAGCACTATAAGAGGTGTAATTACACACCGTTTTAACCCCCTTGCAAAGGTGAACCTCATCATGTTTACTGTTTTATTGCAAGTCAAGCGAGAGTGTGTTATTGTACTTTGAAGGAGGCTCTGAGCTGGATGGGGTCTCGAAGGAGAGTACATCAGGGGAGTGCACACAGATTTTTAGTGGTGTGTACCCCCGACCCAACTCCTCACACCCTAACCCGCCGGCCAGTGCACTGCCATGGGTCTCTATTCAACTGCAAAGCCGTCGGACGATGTGGGGAGATTCATGAGTAATCGAATATATCCTAACCCCCCAACCCTAACAAAAAGTCAAGTTGACAGGACAAGTTAGAGTCCAGTGACAGTTTCATACTTTAAAAGAGCTCCAGAGGACGGTTCCAGTCTGATAAGCACGTCAAGCCTCGATGGAGGGGTGCACTTTAAACTTAAGAGGTTCATCTCTTCCTAGTGTGTGTGTGTGTGTGTTGTGAATCCCACTGTTTCTATTCACAGTCTCCTCTGGTGTTGGATTGTTCACTGTTTTTCACTCCTTCCCCCTGTTTGACTAGGAGGGTCATTTGGTTAACTGTTCTGTCAGGTTGTTAAATCACTATTCAAGTTCCTATTTCTGTTATCAGGTCAGCTAAGCATCATTCATACTATGTTCAAGTTCCACTGTTTATCTCTTTATTAAATTCAAGGTTCAATTTTACACCACAAACGGTTCAAGGTTTATTATCAAGCACCTGAGACACAGTTTCACTTCACTATATTCACTAGACTCAGGGGCACTGGACCCAGATACTCTATTGATTCTACCAGTCAAAGCATCAAATGAATGCAAGCTCACATAAGCGGTCTTCTCTTTAGAGACCCAATTACCTCCAGGGGGGAACTCTCTAGTTACCACTTACCCTGCGAGATGAACTTCTCACATGGACACCGGGCCAAAACGCATCCCACAGACCAAAAGGAGTCTCGTCCGATCTCTTTAAAGTACACAACATTCACCTTTGTATATTTAACATGCAATTCAACACTAAATACAGCCCTCACACCATCAGGACCACTTGTATTAGCACCAGGGGGAGGCAGACCTAAGGGAATGCAACTTAAAGGGCATTGTTTTGATGTTTCATGAACCTCTACACTCAGGTTATTCACGTAATGTTACTTTAAGGTGTATCTTCACACACACTACTTGAAACTCCCTTCATAAGATGAATATTGTCTTATTCAAGCACATATGAGAGTGTGTGGGGAGGGCACTACTGTGCTCGGGAGGAGGCTCTGGTATATATGGGGTCTCGAAGAGTTATGCATATAGGAGGAACCTGCTGCTCGTTAGTAATGGGGACCCCCCTAGCTCCCCTCCCCTATTCCAACTAATTTTACCTCAACCACTTAACTGTGGACTCCTCACCCCTGACAGTGAGGTACTTGCAATGGGGACAAGCCCCGGCAGTGGGGTATATGCAATGTGCATGCACGGCCCATTTCTTGCAAGAAGGAAAAACATGTAACAGCTACCCAAGACAGTCTGTCACAACATAAGCTTCAATGTTTGGAAAAGTCTCAGGTACATTCAAACACACTGAAAGTTACACCCCTTTTCAACACTTCCGGAACTTGCGATGCAGATTCGCATTTGACCGTTTACATTTTAAAATATTAATAGCTCTGCTAAAAAAAAAAAAAAAAAAAACAGCGCAGAAATTAGAATCCGCCATTAGATCCGCCAAACTCTAGTTTCTACCCCCCTCCTCGGTGTGTGCTTACGTGCCTGTCACAGCCGGTAGAGTCTGTGTCGCGCTCCGCCTCGCACCGCAATTTGTCAATTCAGGAGTCAGTCGACATTGTGTGAAACAAACCAACTCAGGAAATTCTTAAGGACCTACCCACCCACCTACGCTGCAAAAAGACCCTGATTGAGAAAAAAAAAAAAAAAAAAAAAAAGTTTTCTTGCAGTGTATTAAAACGCAACACTTGCCACACAGAGACGGCACCTCAGCTGTTCAGTCTTACTCTGCGCTGGTAAAGAGTACATAGTACACACATACAGAGTACATATGTTGTTCTTGTTCTGAGGAGCCCATTACTCATCAATTATAGAAAAACAAGAACAACCCTAGGTTTCTCTTTAGCACTGCGGCCAGGCTGGCTGAGAGTCATAGCTCTGTGGATCCGTGTATTCCTACAGACCTCAGTCGTAATGACTTCATGAAGTTCAATGATAAGATTCTGGCTATAAGAGGCAGGATCGGTGATCTCCTCCTCCTGATCCATCCTCAGGTGGGATGGCCATGGAGGAGGCTGTGGGCCCTGTTGTGAGTCTGGATGGATTTTCTCCCAACCACCTCGACCAACTGTCAACGGTTTCTACTTCTAAATCTTCTACCCGTCTTCTGGACCCCGTTCCAACGAGGCTGCTTAAAGTTTTGCCTTTAATTAGCGTCGCTCTACTAGACATCAATGGGTCTTTACTAAGCGGTCATGTACCACAGTCTTTTAAAGTAGCTGTAATTAAACCTCTTCTTAAGAATCCCACTCTGGATCCAGAGGTGTTGGCTAACTACAGACCTATCTCTAACCTTCCCTTCCTCTCTAAGATACTGGAGAAGGTAGTCGCAAACCAGTTGTGTGACTTTCTACATAGCTTATATGAGGACTTTCAAACAGGATTTAGAAATCATAGCACAGAGACAGCACTGGTGACCGTTAATAATGACCCTCTAGTTGCATCAGATAAAGGACTGTTAGACCTTAGTGCAGCATTCGACACCATAGAACATGACAGGGGGTTAGGGTTAACCCTAACCCTCATTTGTCAATTGGTATTTTTTTTTAAAAAAAAAAAAAAAAAAAAAAAAGTACAGCACTATGCTGGTTTAAGTCCTATTAGAGAGTGATCTCAGTTATAACCTGGATGACCTGCAACTTCCTGTTATTGAACTCTGAGAAGACTGAAGTTAGGTTAAACCCCGGTTTAAGAGTGGCTTCCTGGTGGGAGAAGCTTGGACAGCCCGCCTCCGAGAGGGCATAAAAGGCGGCACCAATGAGTGTTGTTCTCTCCCTCACATGCAGAGAATAATTTCTCCACTGTGGGATTAATAAAAGGAGATATATATATATATATTATATTTTTCTATTTTTAAATGAATCTCCCCCGTGCCCCACTAGAGAACCACTGCCCTAAACCCTCAAACCCTGAGGGACTCTGGTAAATGATTGAGCGAGAGGTTTTAGGGCTTGATAGTGTAAATATGAACGGGACAGCACTTTGCTGCAACATATCACGTTACCATGACTACATCAAAAAGTCTAATTCTGTGTATTTTATACTTGATTTGAACGTCTTCAGGCACTTTCCTCACGAGATGAGACGTCATTTCAAATATATTTACTCGTTTGTCAAAACAGCATCAATAACAAAATGTTTGATGAAGTGTTAAAAAAAAAAAAAAAAAAAAAACACACCACATTCTGCTTGCATTCCTCTGATTTAATGTGTTTTATGATCCATCTTTAATCCTTAATGTTGTGTAAATGTTATTCAAACCACCTAATTATATCGAGGATGAAAGATTCCTGCCAAAGATCTTCTAGAAGAGTTTGTGTACTTCCCTCAGCTTTGAACACCATAATATGGTGTTAAAAAAAAAAAAACTATTCTACTGGAGAGGAGATCTACAATATCTGCTGGGACTTAAATATGTAAAAACAAACACCAAGAGAGACACGAGATTGAAGCATGATACGAGTGCAGTACTGTTGGAGGGGGATCCTTGAGTGAGGACATCGCCAGTCTGAGACACTGAATCGCTCCCAGCTGCAGGGATACGGTCGCATTTCTGAACCTGACCTCCGAGAAAATAGAATATCCAACGGAGATCAGAGCAGTCGCATTAGGATTCATGCAGTCTCACTTGCACTAGATGAATGAGTGGTGCTAGATGCCAGAGCAATGCCATAAAGAGAATTATTAGACAATTGTTTTACAAGGCGTTCTGGGACAAGTAAAATAACAACTTAAATAACTTGGGGTACTCAAAGTTGCCAATTTATTTCCCAAGTCACAAATGTGCTTAAGGTGACAAAACACATACACAAATCACACTTGTAAAACTGTGCCAAACTAAGATGACTAAATTATTGAGGCCTTTGGCTGAAAAGCCCAAAAATGCCTAAAGTGCAATTTAGTGCAATTATGTGTTAACATTTTTGTAGAAAAGGATCAAATAACCAAAAAAAAAGACATGGATCAAAAATCCATGTTAAAAGGCTGAGAGCTAAGTGCAATATAAGCGCTCCTGACATGTCACCACACTGTGGCTTCTTCAGAGGAATACATTACGGAGACTAACACTGACACACAATATAGGAAAAAAACTGGGGGAGGAGCTAAGGAGAGAGCTCCTGATTTGCTGAACATACTCCTCACACCTGCATGTTATCTGCTCCAATAACAGGGAGAGCAACGAGGACTAATGACTCCCAACAAGGGGAGAAGTGTACAAAGAACCAATATATCACACAGATACAATCTTCAAACACTTTTCTACACCTATTTATTAGTAATATCAAAAATGAGAAAGGAAAATCACTAAATTATTTCTACAGGAAACTCATATCCCCAAATTGAACACGAAGAAATAAAATAAGATTTGGCTACAAGAACACATTTTAGCACTCAATGAAAAACGGGAAAAGAGTCGCTATATTATTACATAATTCCAACAAATGTGACTTGGTTAGCCAGGCAGATATGTCGTTGTGCATTTTAAAACAAATTGACCACACTTATCTGTGGGTATTTATCCCCACAAAGTGATCAAAGTACTATACAAAAAACACTGAAATTGATTTCCTCAGAATCACAAATCACACTATATATGTGCAGGAGACTTCAACACAGTAATAAGTAATAATGTAACGGGTGGTGGAAGGACCCAAACTCAATACAACGGAATAGTGGGTTGAAAGCAGAGGTTTATTCCGGCAGGGATACAGACGAGGCAAAAGGCAGGGATCGGGGACAGAATAGTACCGGGGTCGAGGATCGGCGCAGGTGACACGCGGTGGAGAGCGGCTGTACAGTTGTGGGCGGTTTCGTGAGACACTAAGCGATTTTTTTGGAGACGGCGGTTGGCATAAACTGGTTTGTGACTGGGTAAGGGTGGCAAATCAGGAAATGGATGGGGATGATGATGGGGATACGGATGGCTGGATTCCAGTTTCTAGTGGGAAAGGAGGACAAAAGAAGGGAGAGAACAGGCAAAGGGAGGGAAGCATGAAGGGCAGTCAACATCTGAAGAGAGGTCTGCAGGGTAACAGTTCTGATGAGGGAAATAGAGTGGTGTGCAAGAAGATGGTGAGGGGGGAATTTAAAATAATCCTTAAATTCAGAAGGGAAGGGCGAGCATGTCGGTCTTAGCCCGATAGCCCTGTCTAGGGAAGTGAATAAGAAGATCGGAGAGGTGGAAATGGCTAAAGTCCTGAGGGATGAAGCTTGTTGATAATATGTAAAACGGAAGAACAGAAAAATAAAGCTATGCTAGTAAAAAGCATATGTAAGAAAATGATAAGTGAGAAAAGATCGTTGGGTGAGAATCGAGTGACACGTGGGGTGATAACAGGTATTCCTGTTGATGAGGATCTCGAAAAACTCAAACGGACTATGTATGGGGGAGAAGTGAGCAGAATGAAAAGATTGTTAAGATCAGTTAATGGAACAGAGGCAGGTTTGTCCGAGGAATCCGATACAGCACTAACAGTGGAGAAGTTGATCCTGTTTATGGCATATGTGATCAATTGTACCGATCAAGTCAAAACACAAAACAGAAAAAATTAAAATAATAGTGAGGGGAGCAGAGACATTTTTTGGTTTAAAAGGGGCATCCTGGGAGGATATTAATAAAAGACTTGGAGACGACGGAAAGCCAGGAGGCCCAGGAGTTAGGACAGTATGATTGTACTTCAGTGGAACTCAAGAAGCTTGTTATCAAATGGCCAAGAGTTTAAAGGATTCATTAAAAACCTAAAAAAATAAACCAGAAATTACATGTGTTCAGGAAACTTGGCTTAAACCAGCACTAGAGTTTGTTATTAAAGGATATAATAGTATTCGCAGGGATAGAGTGGGGGATAATGGAGGAGGAGGAGGAGGCTGCATAATATTTATAAAACAAGGAATTCAGTATAAAGTTTTGGGGAAAGGAACACATCTGGAATATGTGATAATTGAAGTTTGGACAAGAGAAGAGACGATCAGAATAGCAAACTTTTATAACCCATGTAAGAAACTGTCAATTGAGTCACTGGAGGAATTAGCAGTACATTTAGAAGGGAAAGTGATATGTTGTGGAGATTTTAATGCTCACACCACATTATGGGGTATTGGAAATGATGGAAACGAAACGGTAATAGAAGAGTTAATGGAGAGAAAATATCTAGTATGCTTAAATAATGGAGATGGGACCAGATTTAACATAAGAACAGGAACAGAGTCTGCTATTGACATTACTTTGGTATCAGATTCACTGGCAAGTGTTAGCTCCTGGGAAGTAATTAGAGGAAAAACAATAGGAAGTGATCACTATCCAATAAGGATTGAAATAGGGCGAAGTCTAGAAGAAAATGAGACAGAAGTACCACAGAAATGAGAAATTTAGAAGGGTCAGTGATCAAGAAATGGAAAAGGTTTATGTCATGGAGGATGTAGATGAGCTAAATGAGTCTGAATGTCAGGCAATTCTAGAGGCTGCTAAGCAGTCCATGCAGAAGAAGGGAGGGAAGCACAAAAAGAAGATCGTAACCTGGTGGACAAAAGAATGTGATGAAGCAATTAAATCTCGAAATAAAGCATTTAAAGTATTACAAAAGAATCATAGTTTTCAAAATCTTATTGTATATAAAAAGTTACCAACAAATGTTAGGAGGAGAATAAAGAATGCAAAGAAAGACTTTTGGAGGAAATTTTGTGACTCAATAGGAAGGGAGACAAAAATTGATAAAGTGTGGAAAATGATAAAAAAGAATGAACGGGATTAAAAGAGAGTTTGGTTATCCAGTCTTAGATGATGGGGAAGCAACAGCAGTGAGAGATGAGGAGAAAGCTGAGATGTTGGCAAAAACTTTTGTCAACATCCATAGTTCAGGCAATATTGGTGAAGAGGGCAAAAGGGGGAGGGAAACTACAATAGTGGAGAATGAGTATGGTGTACAGCAAGAGGAAGACACTAATAATCTGCTCAACAAGCCTTTCACAAAAATGGAATTTAGGAGATGTCTAAGGAAAACAAAAATGTCAGCACCAGGGAAGGATCAAATCAGTTACATTATGCTAAGAAATTTAGGGGAATCATCTAAGGATCTACTGCTTGAGTTATATAATAAAGTCTGGGAGGGTGGGAAATTGCCTCAAAGCTGGAAGGAGGCCATTATAGTCCCAATACGCAAACCAGGTAAAGATCACACAAACCCAGGAAATTATAGGCCAATAGCTTTAACGTCAAATATTTGCAAAACAATGGAGAAAATGATAAATGAAAGACTAACATATCACGTAGAAAGTAAAGGATATTTATCCAAGTATCGGAGTGGTTTCAGGAAAGGAAGAAATACAACCGATCCGGCTGTGAGTTTGGAACATGACATTAGAAAAGCACAGGTGAACAAAGAAAGTGTGGTCGCGGTCTTCTTTATAGAAGTCACAGTTGGAGAAAGCTATTCAGGAAAGTATGGTATCGAAAACGGAACTCCTCAAGGGAGTACAGTCAGTCCGTTAATATTTTCCATAATGATAAACGAGGTGTTCAGTGAAGTAGAAAATTACATGGGATTACCACTATTTGCGGATGATGGATCAATTTGGAAGAGGGGAAGAAATGTGGAATTCATAGTAAAGAAACTACAGAGAGCCATCTGTAAAGTAGAAGAGTGGTCATATAAATGGGGTTTTAAATTTTCAGCAGATAAAACAAAAACAATGTTTTTTACAAGGAGACAAATTGTTAGTGATGTAAAACTAAAACTTTATAATCACGAATTGGAAAGAGTAAAACACTTTAAATTTTACGATCTGGCAGTGACTGATTGAAGCTGGGGCTTATACACTGGATGTATGCTGGAGTAGGTACAGCAGAGGGCAGGTGAGTGTGATAGAGCTGACGAGGTGTGACCAACAGGTGCACTGAATAGGCTGATGAGATGAGTGTGACCTACAGGTGCACTGAATTAACTGATTAAGTGTGTGAGAGACAGAGTGGCAGGAGTGAATTGAAGCTGAACTGTGACAAATAAATGGGATACATCTAATAATAAGAGAAAAGTGTCGCTGCCCTCTAAATTGCTGAAAAGAGGTTTGGATGAGACTGGCTTACTTGAACTTAGGAGGGACCTACATCCATCTGAAAAAGATTATACTTTTTATTCTGCGCCCCTTGCAGTCTTCTCAAGAATAGACTATATGTATATGTTTCAGAATGATAGACATGGGTGTATTGTGACTAGAGAGCGGAAGGGCAAACAATTTTAAACTGAATTATGAGAAAGCATTAAACGCATTTTGAGACCGCATTTAGAGACAAAGCGGGTTTTTGTGTTTTAAGATAAGTTTCATTTATTTTTCTGTTATGCAATAAAAGGATTTGAAGTGACCCTACGAGAATGCACATTGATTTCACCGACCACTCCTACAATAAGTTGAAAATTGAATGAAGGTGGCCCGGAGTCGCTGTCGTTTGGATTGAGCTGGACTGCGGCCAGAATCAGATTTCACCGGTACCGTGAGTAACAAGCGGATGCGCGGTTTTCTGAACCTGGTTACAATCAAACATGAAAACTGACAAAGGAAACGAAAGAAGTGTTTGATGAGCAGACAAATAAATCCATGAATTGCCTATAAAGTGCGAAAGCAATGAAACTAGGTGGCAGGACACCGAAAAGCCGGCATTATTAAGATGAAGGCAGCGCAACAAAGAAAAGCGTTTAGAGGGAAACTCTCACACTGTACACAGAAAATGAATGAAATAAAAACAATGATGAAAGAGGGTGCTGATATTGACAATGTTAATAAAGGTGAAAATTAATTTCTAAGCCAGCTGGATGATTTTAAAGCCTCTCATGAATCTGTTCAGAAATTGCTGCCTGAGGATGTGAGACTGAATGAAAATCTGGACTGGTTAGAGCCAAAAATGGCTGATTATGATGCTTTTATGTCTGAGGTGGATCAATGGATAAAATCTCAGCCTGACCCACAGGCTCTTGTGGAGGCTGGGGACAGCATCTCACAGACTGGCTCAAGGAGTTCTGAAAGTTCTAAAGGTTCCAAAAGTTCCAAATCCTCATCCGTGGTTTCAGCAGGCATGAAGGTAGCTGCAGACAAAGCTGCTCTCAGGCCAGAGCTGAAGTTCTTAAAAAGAAACATAAACTGGAAACGGAGAAGCATCAGCTGAGTTTAAGAATTGAAGCGGAGAAATATCAACTGAGTTTAAAAATGGAGTCCTTGGACTTGGAAGGAAATATTGCTGTAGCTGAAGCAAGGCTCTCCAGGTGGGGACAAACTACCTACCCCAAGCGAGGGAGTTCAAGTATCTCGGGGTCTTGTTCACGAGTGAGGGTAAGGTGGAGCGGGAGATCGACAGACGGATCGGTGCGGCTGCAGCAATAAAACAGGCGCTGTACCGGTCCGTCCTGGTGAAGAGGAGCTGAGCCGGAAGGCGAAGCTCTCCATTTACTGGTCGGTCTATGTTCCAACCCTCACCTATGGTCACGAACTCTGGGTCGTGACCGAAAGAACGAGATCTCGGATACAAGCGGCCGAAATGAGCTTCCTCCGCAGGGTGGCCGGGCTCACCCTTAGAGATAGGGTAAGGAGCTCGGACATCAGGAGGGAGCTTGGAGTCGAGTCGCTGCTCCTTCGTGTCGAAAGGAGTCAGCTGAGGTGATTTCGGGCATCTAGTCAGAATGCCTCCTGGACACCTCCCATTAGAGGTTTTCCAGGCACGTCCAACTGGTAGGAGACCCCGGGGAAGACCGAGGACACGCTGGAGGGGTTATATCGCCCGGCTGGCCTTGGAACGCCTCGGGATCCCCCAGAATGAGCTGGAAAGTGTTGCGGGTGAGAGGGAAGCCTGGGTCGGCCTGCTGAACCTGCTGCCACCGCGACCCGACCCCGGATAAGCGGCTGATAATGGATGGATGGATGGATGCAAGGCTAAAGGCTCTAGATGAATTTGAAAGTGATGAAGTATCAGAAAGAATCTAAACTCCCAAGAAGGGAAGTGCTGGCGTCTGACGGCGATCCTCTCACTTTCAGGCCATTTATGAAGGCTTTTAAGCACATCATCAAGGACAAAACCAAAAACGACAAGGGTCGACTGTACTTCCTGGAACAGTATACTGTTGGACAGCCAAAATAACTAGTTCAAAGCTGCTTTCACATGAACACAACTGGTTCAGAGGAAGCATAGCGCCTACTTAAATATTACTTTGGCGATGATTTTAAAGTCACATCTGCATATGTTGAAAATGCCTTGAACTGGAACCAAATACGTACAGATGATGGAAAGGCACTTCATAGCTACACCCTCTATCTAAAAGGCTGTGGTAATGCAGCTCAGGACTCTGTATACATGTTAGAGCTGGACTCACCATCTAACATGAAAAGACTTGTTTACAAACTCCCATTTAAACTTTGAGAGAAATGGCAATCTGCTGTATATGACATCACTGAAAGAACAAAACAGAGACCTAAATTCCATGACCTTGTTCTGTTTATGGAAAGGCAGGTCAGAATCATTCAAGATCCCGTCTTTGGGGATATCCAGGACCCTGTCGGAAGCACAAATAGAGTATCCAAAAGAGACTTACCATATATGAGATCTAGCAGCAAGAAAAGCTTGTTGTGCCCAAGACCGAAACCAACAAGAACACTAATGCACGGGAAAGAGCACACAGGCCAGTTGGCATCCGGACAGCCATGGATGCTTTTGTCAAGCCTTGTGCTTTCTGTAAAGGAGATCATGTGATGGAAACATGTGAAGGAATAACAACGATTCCCCACGAGGAGAAAGTTGAGCCGCTAAAGAAAAATGTACTCTGCTTTGCCTGCTTGGTCATATGAGTAAAGAATGCAAGAAACGTCTCTTGTGTCATTCCTGTGTGAAGAAACACCCCACTGTCTTGTATATAGAGAACTTTACTCCAGGCAATACCAAGCCAGCAGCTGGAAGCATGCAGCCTCGATAGCAACAGCTTCATAGGGCTTCCTGAAGTCTTCACACAAAATGCCACTCCTGTCAGTCAAGAGAACATTCCTACAGAAATGAACATAATTACCCCGCAGAGAGTGCATCAAGAGGCATGAAAGCTGAGAAGTTACTTCAAGAACACGGGGTGGGTTGCCCTCGTGAATCTCAGGATGTGAAAGATCCAGAACCTTAAGATCAAGAACCTTTCGCTGAAATTTTATGAACTTGTTTCGCAAAATGGACTATCGGAACCAAATGGATTACTTTTGTGGCTTATTTTTGTAATTCTTTGGACACGTGATGATTTTGAATATTCTCACAAAGGACTCCTAAGAATAGGCTTCCTATGTATAAATGTATGAATTGCCCTTATGTCGGTCAATTAGGTGCCAGAGTGTAGAAGCCATTACACTGATTTGTATTTTACACATCTGTTTGATTTGATTATGATGACGCAACGATGATGTCAGGGGGCATCAACTACTTTGTATACCCAAAGAAAAACTAATGCAATATGTGTTGTAAGGTTATTTTTGTAGGGGATTTTAATATTCATGTGGATGTCAGCAGTGATAGCCTTAGTGTTGCATTTAGCTCATTGTTGGATTCGATTGGCTTCTGTCAGAGAGTACAGGAACCGACTCACTGTTTTAACCACACCCTCACCTTGTTCTTACATATGGCATTGACGTGGAGCATTCAGTAGTGTTTCCACAGAACCCTCTTTTATCAGACCATTGCCTTGTAACTTTTGAGTTTATACTACCGGATTGTACAGCGTTAGGCAAGAGGTTTTACACCAGATGTCTAACTGACGGTGCTGTTGCTAGATTTAAGGAAGGGATTCCTTCTGTATTTGATTCATTACCATGTCTCAATATAACAGAGGACTCCTGTGCTAACTTTACTCCCTCCCAGATTGAGAGTGACACTGGACTTGATTGCCCCTCTAAAAATGAGGATTATTAATCAAAAGAGGCTCGCTCCATGGTATAACCCTCAGACCCGTATATTAAAGCAAGCATCACGGAAGCTTGAGGGCATATAGCGTTCCAACGGTCTGGAGGAGTCCCGGTTGGTTTGGCGGGATAGTCTGAGAACATATAAGAAGGCCCTCCGTAATGCCAGAGGAGCCTAATACTCATCACTAATGGAGAAAAACAAGAGCAACCCTAGGTTTCTCTTTAGCACTGTGGCCAGGCTGGCTGAGAGTCATAGCTCGGTGGATCCGTGTATTCCTATAGACCTCAGTAGTAATGACTTCATGAACTTCTTCAATGGTAAGATTCTGGCTATTAGAGACAGGATCGGTGATCTCCTGCCCTCGACTACTACGGTCCATCCTCAGGTGGGGATGGCCATGGAGGAGGCTGTGGGCCTTGTTGTGTCTGGATGGATTTTTTACCATCAACCTCGACCAACTGTCTTCAATGGTTTCTACTTCTAAATCGTCTACCTGTCTCCTGGACCCCGTTCTGACTAAGCTGTTTAAGGAAGTTTTACCTTTAGATAGTGCCTCTGTACTAGATATTATCAATGGGTCTTTACTAATGGGTCATGTACCACAGTCTTTTAAAGTAGCTGTAATTAAACCTCTTCTTAAGAAGCCCACTCTGGATCCAGAGGTGTTGGCTTACTACAGACCTATCTCTAACCTTCCCTTCCTCTCTAAGATACTGGAGAAGGTAGTCGCAAACCAGTTGTGTGACTTTTTACATAACAATAGTTTATTTGAGAAGTTTCAGTCAGGATTTAGAAAGCATCATAGCACAGAGACAGCACTAGTGACAATTACTAATGACCTTCTAGTTGCATCAGATAGGGGACTTGTCTCTGTACTGGTCTTGTAGACCTTAGTGCTGATAAAGGACTTGTCTCTGGTCTTGTTAGACCTTAGTGCAGCGTTCGACACCATTGACCATGACATCTTATTACACAGACTAGACCAGTTGATTGGTATTAAAGGTACAGCACTAAGCTGGTTTAAGTCGTATTTATCAGATCGATCTCAGTTTGTATTTGTAAATGATGAGGCCTCGGTTACCACTGCCGTTCGCCATGGAGTTCCACAAGGTTCTGTGCTTGGACCAATTGTATTCACCTTATATATTCTTCCTTTAGGCAATATTATCAGAAAACACTCCATAAACTTTCACTGTTATGCCGATGATACTCAACTATATCTGTCGATCAAGCCAGATGAAACCGACCAGGTCGCCCAACTTCAAGCGTGTCTTAAAGACGTCAAAACCTGGATGACCTGCAACTTCCTGCTGCTGAACTCGGACAACACTAAAGTTATTTTACTCGGACCAGAACACTTCAGAAATCAAGTATTTGATGATATGGTTTCTCTGGATGGCATCGCTCTGGCATCTACCACCACCGTAAGGAATCTCTGAGTTATTTTTTTACCAGGACCTGTCCTTTGGCTCCCACGTGAAACAGATCTCAAAGACCGCCTTTTTTCACCTACGGAACATCTCAAAGATCCGGCACATCCTGTCTCAACGCGAAACATTGATTCACGCATTTGTTACCTCAAGACTGGATTACTGTATCTCTGTATTATCAGGCTGCTCCGGTAAATCCCTTGGATCTCTCCAACTGATCCAGAATGCTGCAGCTCGTGTACTAACGAGGACGCGGAAGAGAGATCACATTACTCCTGTACTAGCTGCTCTCCACTGGCTTCCTGTAAGATCGAGAATCATATTTAAAATCCTTCTCCTTACCTACAAAGCCTTAACTGGTGATGCACCATCATATCTTAAGGACCTTATAGTGCCATATTACCCCACGAGAGCATTACGCTCACTGAATGCAGGGTTACTTGTGGTTCCCAGAGTGTTAAAAAGTAGGTTGGGGGCTAGAGCTTTCAGTTATCTGGCTCCTCTTCTGTGGAATCAGCTTCCACTTTCAGTTCGGGGGGCAGACAGTCACCTCATTTAAGAGTAGACTTAAGACTTTCCTCTTTGATAGCGCTTATAGTTAGGGCTGTTTCAGGCTTATAGTTAGGGCTGGCTCAGGTTTGCCCTGGTCCAGCCCCTCGATATGCTGCTATAGGCCTAGACTGCTGGGGGACATCTTAGGATACACTGAGCTCCTCCTCTCCTTCTCTTCTTCTTTCGCTCCTCCTCTCCTCTTCACCAATTCTTTCTCTCCTTCTGGATAAATGATTGTCTCTTCAAGGCATATTACTAACTCTACTTTCTTTTTCCATGGATTCGTGGCTGCCTGGCCAGGGGGGAGGACCCCGGTCCTCCCCCCTGGCCCTGCTGATGCAACCATGGCCCTGCTGATGCAACTGGCCTGGAGCCGTCCTGCCAGCTGCCATGGCCCTGCTTTCTCCTCGCACAGCCCCTGGGATGCCCCTCCTCTCTACCTCCTTCTGCTTAATGGATCGTGGCTATCTGGATCATGAACCATGCCTACTACTCATTATATGAATAATTTCTGTCACATTCATTGAATGTGCTGTAACTCCGTTACGTTATTCATTCTGGCCACATGACATCTATTGCTTCTGTCCATCCGGGGAGAGGGATCCTCCTCTGTTGCTCTCCCTCAGGTTTCTTCCCCTTTTTTTCTCTGTGAAAGGGTTTTTACTATCTTTATTGGGGGAGTTGTTCCTGATCCGATGTGAGGTCCCGGGACAGGATGTCATGTGTACAGATTGTAAAGCCCTCCGAGGCAAACTTGTATTTGTGATGTAGGGCTATATAAAATAAACTGAATTTAATTTAATTGCTGTATAAATTATCAATTTCATGTTTTAGGGAGTTGTTAATTTTGTTTGTCAACTTTAGTTTCTGCTACTGTTGAACTATAATGGGTTGTACTAAAAAGGTGTTTGTAATATTTTGTCTATTTTTCATATTTGTCACTGTTCAGCTTCCCTTCTCTCATGCGATTCTACCTCTCACTCACCTCGTCAGCTCATTCTGTTCACCTGTTTGTCACACCCATCTAGTCAGCTCCATCACTCACCTGTCCTCTCTGCTGCACTACTCCCTCTGGTATACATGCCCCAGCTTCACTGCCAAATCGTTCTGTGTTATGACAGACAATCTAGCACTTTTTCCCCTTGGACTGGTTTCCCCTTGCGTATGCCCCCGGTACGACCCTGCCTGTTTGGACTTCTCCACTTTGCCTCTGCCCTGGTAACCACCATAGTCTTCTGTGTTCAGTCTTCTGCCTTCTTCCCTGCCTGTTTCCTGTGGTGTGTTCTGCCCGAATAAAGCCTTGTTTTCCATTCACTATTCCGTCTGTCGTATTGCGTCTGGATCCTTACCACTACCAGTTATAATATTGGTTGGAAGAAACGCCTCAAAAACAGACTACATTATAACACTGCTGATGTTAACATGTATTGCAGGG
>NC_136595.1:29491568-29511568 GCF_910589615.1 Taurulus bubalis | reverse complement strand
TAGTGGTTATTTCAATGGTGGATGGCGAAAATAGTAAATTACTCTGAGATAAGCCCCGCCCCTTTTCCCCAGTGAATGGTTGCAAAAAAATGAAAAACGAATTAACCACAGAGTGAATTTTTCACCGGGCGGCGCGATATAGGCGAAGTGGCGTCGCGAAAATTCGCAACTCTTTTGGTGTGAACACGGCATCAGTCCTGGTCTTTCATGTGTCATGTGGTTCATGTCCTGGTCTGTCATGTTTCATGTGGTCCGGCTCGTGGTTCAGACTGAGTGTTGGGGTCTGGGAGGACCGGGCGGTTCTGGCTCGGCTGAAACAGAAGCTGCAGACAGAAGATGGACGGCTCATCCTGCGAATCGAACACGAGGAGTGGAAGGTACCGCCCCCTTAGGGGAAGTGGACTGGGCAAGGTGGACCTGATGAGGGTCAGGTCTTCATTTCTCTCTCCCTCCTCCAGACGCTGCCGGCCTGCCTGGTCCAGCTCAGTCAGGTCCATGAGTGGCATATTCACCGGACCGGACTGCAGAAGATCCCTCACTTCATCCCCAGCTTCCAGAACCTTTTAGTTCTAGATCTGTCCCGCAATGGGGTCACAGAGATCCCCAAACAGATCGGTCAGTACCCCCCACTTCTATCAACCAACCTATTTCATTCTTACTGGAACCCTTATTTGAGGGTTGTAGACCTGTTTCATGTCCTGTAGTACAGTTCTGGTTCACACTTTTGTGTCCTGGTTCTGGTCTCAGGGAAGCTGACTCAGGTCCGAGAGCTCCTTCTGAGCTACAACAGAATCCAGTTTGTTCCTGAAGAACTGAGCAGCTGTGAGAGTCTGGAAAGACTGGAGCTGGCCATGAACCGGGACCTGAACCAGCTGCCAGATCAGGTACCATCCACTACCTCATTCAGGTTCCAAATAACCAATAACCCACTTTGGTCCAGCTGATCCGAGGTCTGTCCTCTGAACCAGTTGAGGAACCTGAAGAAGCTGCAGCACCTGGACTTGTCCATGAACGACTTCACCTGCATGCCGGACTGCGTGGTCGGGCTGCCGGCGGTCCAGTGGCTCGACATGGGAGGAAACCGTCTGCAGCACTTACCTGAAGACATACACAGGTGAGTGACAGAGCCACCGGAGGCCCCGCCCCTATCTGCCATCAGCCAATGGACACTGAGATTGGATTGTCCTCAGGATGGAGACGCTACACACTCTGTGGCTGCAGAGGAACCGGCTGGAGGACCTTCCAGAGAACATCAGCAGGATGAGGAGTCTGGACACACTGGTCCTCAGCTGCAACCGGCTCACAGACATCCCCCCACTGATGGGGGACATGTCCAACCTCAGGTCAGTCTGTCCTTAGGCCAGTCTGTCCTCAGGTCAGTCTGTCTTCAGGTCAGTCAGTCGGTCTTCAGGTCAGTCTGTCTTCAGGTCAGTCAGTCTGTCTTCAGGTCATTCAGTCTGTCCTCAGGTCATTCAGTCTGTCCTCAGGTCAGTTGGTCTGTCCTCAGGTCAGTCTGTCTTCAGGTCAGTCAGTCAGTCCGTCCTTAGGTCAGTCAGTCCGTCTTCAGGTCAGTCAGTCTGTCTTCAGGTCAGTCTGTCCTCAGGTCAGTCGGTCTGTCCTTAGATCAGTCAGTCCGTCTTCAGGTCAGTCTGTCTTCAGGTCATTCAGTCTGTCTTCAGGTCAGTCGGTCTGTCCTCAGGTCAGTCAGTCTGTCTGACCTCAGGTCAGTCAGTCCGTCTTCAGGTCAGTCGGTCTGTCTTCAGGTCAGTCGGTCTGTCCTCAGGTCAGTCAGTCTGTCTGACCTCAGGTCAGTCAGTCCGTCTTCAGGTCAGTCTGTCCGTCTTCAGGTCATTCAGTCCGTCCTCAGGTCATTCAGTCCGTCCTCAGGTCAGTCGGTCTGTCTTCAGATCAGTCGGTCTGTCCTCCGGTCAATCAGTCCGTCTTCAGGTCAGTCGGTCTGTCCTCAGGTCAGTCGGTCTGTCCTCAGGTCAGTCGGTCTGTCCTCAGGTCAGTCTGTCTTCAGGTCAGTCAGTCTGTCCTCAGGCCAGTCAGTCCGTCTTCAGGTCATTCAGTCTGTCTTCAGGTCATTCAGTCTTCAGGTCAGTCTATTTTCAGGTAAGTCACTCTGTCCTCAGGTCAGTCTGTCTGTCTTCACGTCAGCCCGTCTTCAGGTCAGTCTGTTTTCAGGTCATTCAGTCCATCTTCAGGTTAGTCTGTCTGTCCTCAGGTCAGTCAGTCCGTCTTCAGGTCATCGTGTCTTCAGTTCCGTCCGTCTTCAGGTCATTCTGTCTTCGGGTCATTCTGCCTTCAGGTCAGTCTGTCCTCAAACAGAACCGGATCATATTAATATTGGAGATATTGGACACAGTTCAAACAGCAGTCGACTATCAGACGTGTTTCTGTTGAAGCAGGTTTGTGAACTTCCGGGACAACCCTCTGTCTCTGGACGTGTTTCAGGTTTGTGAACTTCCGGGACAACCCTCTGTCTCTGGTTCTGTTTCAGGTTTGTGAACTTCCGGGACAACCCTCTGTCTCTGGTTCTGTTTCAGGTTTGTGAACTTCCGGGACAACCCTCTGTCTCTGGACGTGTCGCTGCCCTGCAGGACGACGAAGGCCGAGGACGATGAAGACGACAGAGAGATGTTTGGACGAGAGTTCATGCAGGTCTACATCCAGGAGGCCCGAAAGAGAGCCATGCTCACCGTGCACCGTGAGTTCATGATATGAAAGTCTAACTAATGATATCTTTACTGAGCAGCTAAAGGATCCATTTGTAAATCGTAATGATAATCTTCTGTTTATATTTCATTGATTGTTTTTTGATACTTGAAATATAGCAACAATTGTAAAAGTAAATTATCTCCACTCATTCATTTCTAACTTTGACCCTCAAGGTTCTCAAATCGTTAAACTCCATTGAGTCGTCGTTATCGGGAATGACAGATTAAAAACACTGGATCCTACATTTCCCAAAATGCACCTGGATGGCATCTCTCATGAGCGCCTCTGCCTTGTAAACAAACTCCAGACCTTCAGTTTGTAATAACATAAAACATGAAAAACAATAAAAAAAAAAAATAGTAATAAATTTAAAAAAATAAATAACTCAAACATTTTGTTCGATTTTTATTGAAACCTGCTGTGTTTCTGTTTCAGAGCCGGATGTGGACTCAAACTAAGAAACAAGACGGATTCATATATATATTCACATTTATATGATGTTATATTTCTGTTTCTGGAGTTGGAGGCACTGACAAAACTAAATGTTTTGTCAGTTGATGGTTTAGTTTTTTTCCAGTTTGTGTCGGTTATTTATAATAAAAAAAAAAAAATATATATATATATTTATTTATTTATTATGTATGAAGTTATTAAGGACATGTTTTTTTTTTTTTAAACATTTAATAATAAAAAAAACAAAAAAAACATTCAACAGTTTCATTTCAATCCTAAATAAAAATACTTATTGAAACTCAGAGTTTGTGTGATTTCTGTATCGTCTGAAGTCAGTCTGTAGCCCGTCTGTAGTCAGTCTGTAGACAGCCTGTAGTCCTCCTGTAGTACGTCTGTTGTCCGTCTGTCGTCCGCCTCCCTGTGACCTTCATTACCCAGAGGGCACGGCAGTCAGCAGCACGTTCTCCAGAGTCACCTGACTGCTGACGTAACGAGTCAGTTTGCTGCTGAAGCCATTCCTCTGCAGGAAGTCAAGCCGGCCGCCGTCAATCACTCGTTTACAGAGACGGCCCACCTGCTCACGCTCGTCCGTCTGCAGGAACCTGAGGAAGAGGAAGAGGAAGAAGAGGAACTCCTGAAAACAGATTCACAAACTCCAGACACCAGAAGAGAGACCCTCTGGTTAAACTTCTTGAGGTCAGAGGTCACATATTTACCCGCTCACAGCGTCAGCCTCCTCCGCCCGGTCGTGTTCTTTGTCGTCTCTCCTCTGATTGGTCCCGCCCTGAGATGCACGGCCCCGATTGGCCGGTCGGAGTCCACACGTGGCCCAGCTGGACATCCGACAGAACGCGGAGAACTCTTCCGCCCCGAGTCCGTTCTGCAGGAAGAACCGTTGCCCGACGTAGTGACGCCACTCACAGCGATGGTGGCAGCACAGCGCCACGGCCAGGCCCAGCACCGGACCAGGACCGGGGTCTGAACCAGGACCAGGGGCTGGCCTTGCTGCTGCATCAGCTGGTTCTGGTTCTGACGTTTTGAGGCGTTTTGGTGGTGGTGGTGGTTCCTCCTCCTCCTCTTCCTCCTCCTCCCTGAGTCCTGGTGTTTCCAGCAGACAGCGCAGAGCCAGATCTGAGATCAGAGAGAAGCCTGAGATCAGAGCCAGATCTGAGATCAGAGCCAGATCTGAGATCAGAGAGAAACCTGAGATCAGAGCCAGATCTGAGATCAGAGAGAGAGACCTGAGATCAGAGAGAGAGACCTGAGATCAGAGAGAGACCTGCTGAGTCAACACCCTCTTTCCTGGCAGCCAATCAGAGGGAAGCATCGCTCTCACCTGTCGCTGCTCCACACAGGTGTTTTCCAACTCCAACCAGCGGAAGCTTCTTCTGTCGGAGGAGCTGGACTTTACCTGCAGACATCAGAGTCAGGACCAGAACCAGAACCACACAAACCATCAGGCTCCAAGTGTTGGTCTCTTACTTAAATCCAGATGCTGAATGTCGACCTGCAGCCTCTCAAACTGAACGCCAGGATCCTGTTGTTTCCCATCCACCTGGACCAGGACAGACCAGATCAGAACACAAAACATGAAAGTGGCTTCTGGCGCCCTCTGCTGGTCTGCTTGAAGTCTGGACTAATAAGGGTTTCATGCCTTGAAGCGGGTGCTGCAGCGCTCCACCAGCAGCAGCTGCAGGTCCTCACAGGTCTTCAGGTGGTCTCTGGTCTTCAGGGCTTCGTGGATCCAGTGGGATAGTTTCCCACGACCTGCTCCGAACTCCACGAAGCACCGCCCCCTTCCCAGCAGCCCCAGCGCCTCCAGGTGACCTAAGAGAGAGGACTGAACACCTGACAGGTGAGAGCCAGACCACAATGAGGCTCCGCCTCCTCCGATGTATGAACAGCTGTTCACGGTCCGGGAACCAGGATCAGGATTTGAGGTTAACTCTGGGTTTCAGTCCTACATCTAACCCGGTAGATCACCATGGTAACCGATGCTGAACACAGAGCTCTGATTGGTCGGTAGGCGGAGCTTATATACGAGTTGACGTCTTATCTCCATCATCATCATCATCGTAGGATTGAAACCCTGAAGTTACCTCGATTACCACAAGTCCTACTCCTGTTTCAGAGTCCTGGTTCAGAGTCCTGAACCAGGACTCTGAACCAGGACTCTGAACCAGGACTCTGAACCAGGACTCTGAACCAGGACTCTGGTGGATCAGAGTTTCCTTTGAGCACCTGCTGCTTCAGGTGTTTGTGGGCGGAGTCTCCATTCTTTGGGTTGTTGAGTTCCTCCTGGAGGACGGGGTGAGACAGAACGCTGTCGTCCACGTCCCACTGCAACCCTACAACAACAACATGATGATCATCATGATGATGATGATGATGATGATGATGATGTCACCACTCAGGTAAATTATCCGCTCCAGGAGGAACTCACCTGCGACGGCTGTCTTCAGTTTGTCCAACAGAGAATGTAACTCGGCCCGGCTCCGCTCAGACAGACTCACCTGAACCACAGGCAGCAGGTTATGAGGACTATTATTATTATTATTATTATTATTGTGCGAGATGTTACCTGTTGGAGCGTCTTGCCGTCAGCGGATCCAGAGTTTATGTTCTCCACATAATAAACCTGCAGAACGGTTCACATCAAACACTCATTCATATATATATATATATATATATATATATATATATATATATATATATACACACACATTAATAATCAAATTCATAACATCAATAACAACAGTATCAATGATAATACCATTAATAACAATAACAACTCACAGGCTTTGCTTTCTCTCTGGCGTTACATTTCTTCAGGTGCTGCTTCAGTTTGTCTTCACTCACAGTGCTGAAGAGTCACACAAACAGGAAGTCACTCAGTGAAGAGTCACACAAACAGGAAGTCACTAAGTGCTGAAGAGTCACACAAACAGGAAGTCACTCACTGAAGAGTCACACAAACAGGAAGTCACTAAGTGCTGAAGAGTCACACAAACAGGAAGTCACTCAGTAAAGAGTCACACAAACAGGAAGTCACTAAGTGCTGAAGAGTCACACAAACAGGAAGTCACTCAGTGAAGAGTCACACAAACAGGAAGTCACTCAGTGAAGAGTCACACAAACAGGAAGTCACTCAGTAAAGAGTCACACAAACAGGAAGTCACTAAGTGCTGAAGAGTCACACAAACAGGAAGTCACTCACTGAAGAGTCACACAAACAGGAAGTCACACATTAAAGAGTCACACAAACAGGAAGTCACACAGTAAAGAGTCACACAAACAGGAAGTCACTCACTGAAGAGTCACACAAACAGGAAGTCACACATTAAAGAGTCACACAAACAGGAAGTCACACAGTAAAGAGTCACACAAACAGGAAGTCACTCACTGAAGAGTCACACAAACAGGAAGTCACACAGTAAAGAGTCACACAAACAGGAAGTCGCTCACAGGGTTGATCTGCTGACTCACTGTTTGGGGTCCAGAGGACACGGAACCCTGTTGCTGCTCCCTTCCTCCTGAAACGGGAAACAGGAAGTTAGGAAACGGGTGATGATGTCACAGCTCACCTGTACGGAAGCGCATTGCATTCACTGGATAAAAAAATAAAAAATAGACCCCTTTTCTCGTAATTACGACATCCTGATCTCGTAATTACGAGAAAAGATAAAGAAAAAGGAAACGTCTGTAAATCCTCTCTCAGTGGCAATGATGGCACTATCGCAGTTAATCTGCTATTGTTACCTTCTCGGTTTGAGACACTGGGAAATACTGATGTTTCTAAAACATGAGGATGAATTAAATGTAGTATGTCATCACTGCGCAGGCATCTCAAGGCGTTGGGGTTGTTCAGGCGGAAAGCCCAGCCTGACGCGCTGGATGTCCTCTGTTTCTGCAGGAGCAGTTGAACCAACACGGGATGCTTCATGGATACAAATTCATGCATTTGAAATGCATCCAATCTGGTTTGGTAGTGACTGTAACGGACCTCTGAGAGTTTAAAGTATTGTAATAGTTTGTTCCTTTTTTTTGTCCTTTATTTTAGTCCGTTTTGTTACTGCAGTCGGTGCATTTCCGGTTGCGCTCTTATTTTGAAGGTACAAAAAACGGAAGTTGTTAGTAAGAAACGGGCAGAAAGGAAAAGTTGCCATAACAACGGAAAACAGTGTAAAAAGGTTACGGATGTATTAGTTTAGCACCTGGCTGATATGGGCACAAGGTTTGCACCTGTTCAAGTTCATGTTTTGAGAAAATATTGTTTTAGATGGTTACGTTTTTTGTCTGTGTCTGAGCTTAAGCTAATCAACTGCTATTTCCGTTTTTCTTCATCGTTCTTACGGTGAGTTCAATAAACCTTTACGAACCATCACTTAAAGACTCCACACTATAATTCTGCCGGGGATCCTGCAGTGACTCAAAGAACTGTGCGGAACCTGTTAAACATCCTAGATCCCCAGGAGGAGCTAAGGCAACGGAACCGTCTAAGAAGACGCCTGTACACATTACGAGAAAAGATCTCGTAATTACGAGATCAGGATGTCGTAATTACGAGAAAAGGGGTCTATTTTTTTTTTTATCCAGTGAATGCAATGCGCTTCCGTACACCTGTCATCAGCAGGTGAGAACTGAAGTACATGAAGTATTGCAGTAGTGGTAGTACTTGTAATGTCATGTCAGCTTATTGATTGTTTATCAGACTTTCAGGATAATTATGAATCAATAAAAGAAATAAACTCGTATTGAATATAAATCCTGTTTAATAAACTGAAATCTGTCACAGACGTTATTGATAAATTACTGAGAAAAAGCTACTAAACAGATTATATAATATTCATATTTATGATAAATAAACAGCGTGACTCATTTTAAACATTTTACAAGATAAAAAATGTTTTATGGCGGGAAAATAAAACAGGAAATTCTGATTTTACCTCAACGTTTAGCCAAATATTAAAAACACGGAAATATTGAGATCCAATGAATTATAACTTTAACTTTAACTTTACAAACTAATAAATCATGATTTGTGTTGCTATCTCCGCCTGAGCTTTTTTTAATTATTATTATCTTCTTCTGGTCGGATGTGTAAAACAGAACCCCTGAAAGAAGTTGTTTTACTTTGAAAACCAGTTTTTGTCTCTAAATTGTTTAACTAATAAAGTTTCAACTTCAGACCTACTGGTCCTTGTTGACGCTGTGTCCCTGAACCCACCACGAGTACCTGAACCCACCACGAGTCCCTGAACCCACCACGAGTACCTGAACCCACCACGAGTCCCTGAACCCACCACGAGTACCTGAACCCACCACGAGTCCCTGAACCCACCACGGGTCCCTGAACCCACCACGGCCCCTGAACTCACCATGGTCGCGTGCTCTCCACAGAACACTTTTCCTCTCGCGACGATCATTTTGCAGAAGCGTTTCTTCTTCTCCAGGAAGAAGCCACATCTCCCGGGCAGCGCGGCCGCCATGTTGGAGCACGCTGACGCAGCTGACGCTCCGCGTTGCCTTCATGTGCTCAGCCAACTGAAGGAAATACCGTCACAAACTGTTGCTCCTCCGTATTTATTGAAATATATGAATTGTGTAAAATAATCAGGTTCACAAAACAACGTTGATATTTTACAGAATAATAATATATATTTTTAAACCTAGATTTGACCAAAAGTGTAAAACAATTGTATTGTATATATAAAGTTGTATTTCTCCTCAGCAGCACGTGAACGCATCCTCCAGCAGCTCAGTTCTTCTCTCTGATTGGCCGCCCTGTATGCCAATTAAAATAGTTTCCCGCCTCTCTTATCAGCGGGGTGGGGCTTATGTTCGGGTGACGTCATTAGTGGACTGTCCAAACCGTAATGGCGGCAGCAGCAGCGGAGCGGGGCTGTGGTCCCGGTTCTTCACCCGGTTCTCCTCCCAGTTCTCCCCAGACGGCGGCGGCGGACTACTCGGTGCTCGTGGTGGTGGGCTCGCTGCGGCCCGCCGGGCTGCTGGAGCGGCTTCTGCGGCAGATAGACTCCGGTGAGTAAAGCGACCCTGTACCGGAGACGGTACCGAGAACTCAGGGCCGGAAGTTAGCGGGGCCCTTCACAATAAAAGACCCGGTGTCACTCTGTTAAACCAATAGTCTTCATGGTAAACGCCTTCAACTTACCGTGCGTGTAGCTTCCGGTTAGTGCGTGTAGCTTCCGGTTAATTGAAAGTGTTTCGTGGACATTTTATAAACATGAAATATATCGTGTTTTATATATTCTTATATATAACTCTGTGTGTGTCTCTGTGCGCGCGCGCGCGTGTGTGTGTGTGTGTGTGTGTGTGTTCCATGAGCAGCAGCTGCTTCTGTTTTTATGGTTCGCTTTAGATTCACAGCGTATATTTTGATATATTATTTATTCTTATATGTATTTATTTGGTATCTTTTGGCAGTTTGAGACTTTTGAGATTTACAGAAACACGTGCATTGTATTTCTTTGAAATAAACAATATTTTCACATACTAATTGAATCTTAATCACTTAATAACAGTTGCATTATTGTTCACTTCTGAGGAGGCGTTTATTTTGAAAATCTCTTGGCACCGGAAGTCGTTATCTCGTGCAGCTTGACGTGTTTAAACCCCCTTCACGCAGCAGTTTGACCCGCGAACCTGATCGACTGATCGATGATCAATAAGTCCCAGTGTCAAGGTGATCACAGGTCAGTTAGTCTATCGTTTGTGGAGCTGACCTGGAAAACCAGGAGAACCATCAGACTGACCGAGTCCAACTGAAGAAACAAGAACAATCCACCGGATTCTGACAACTGATCCCAGGCCTGATCACTAGACCAGACCTGATCAATGATCACAAGACGTGATCAATGATCACTAGACCTGATCAATGATCACTAGACCTGTCCTGAGGTTAAGTAAAACTAAAGATGTGAAGTCATGAGTTCTTCTGTAGTTTATCTCTAATTTCTATTTTATATTAACGTGAAAACATCTGGATTCCTGTGTGTACTTCAGGTGTGTGTACTGATACCTCTTCCTGTGTGTACTTCAGGTGTGTGTACTGATACCTCTTCCTGTGTGTACTTCAGGTGTGTGTACTGATACCTCTTCCTGTGTGTACTTCAGGTGTGTGTACTGATACCTCTTCCTGTGTGTACTTCAGGTGTGTGTACTGATACCTCTTCCTGTGTGTACTTCAGGTGTGTGTACTGATACCTCTTCCTGTGTGTACTTCAGGTGTGCGCTGCTGGCCTGTAAATCTGGACGTCTCCGTTCTGGACCAGCAGCTGAAACTCTTCGTGTCGAGACACTCTGCCTTCCTGTCAGAGGATGTCCCAGGTGAGACGACAGTACACCTGCTGGTCTGTGTAGCTAGTGTTGTGTGTCAGCTGGACCCTCATCTTTCTTTACGTTCATCTTTCTTTACGTTCATTATCTTTATTTTAATAGTTTGTCTTTGAATCAACAGTTAAATAGAAAAGTTCAGCCGTTTACACACAAACTGGATCAGAAACAAAGGTCATCCCACCACCTGACAGGAAGGATGATGAAGTTATTTATGAGAGAGAGAGAGAGAGAGGGAGAGGGAGAGGGAGAGAGAGAGAGAGAGAGAGAGAGAGAGAGAGAGAGAGAGAGACTCTCCTAATCACCCGGTCTGTAATCTGAAGCCCACATTGTTTGCGGCGGTATGATGTGAAGGAGCTCTGTAGAGGATGTTCCGCTTCGTGGTGATTAGTTTGGTCCGCTAACGGGACGTCCGTCTGCGTCCGCTGGCATCCTGTGATCTGATGCGTGCCGTTTGTCCTGCAGGACAGAGGACGCTGCAGCACCGCGGGGACGTCCTGGACACTCGGGTTGTTGTGAATCCGGCTCACGACTTCGTCTGCTCAGAGGTGAATAAAAGTCCCCTGAAACACTCTGGTTCATTATGTGGAACAGATCCAGATCATCAATGCTGAGGGCTCCTGGGTAACGTTACCCCAGGCTAGAGAAGAATCAATGGCATCTCTATGAGGCGTTCATGTTCAGTAATGTGTGATCTTGATGATGTAACATGAACAACATGACTTCCTAACAGCTCTGAGCTCATTATTATAACACTTTGTTATAACACTTTGTTTAGCTTTCCTTTAGAATCCAATTCAGTCACAATAGAAGACTCTAACAAAGGTGTGTGTGCACGCTTTCAGGTGCGGCGGCTCGTCTGTGATCCGTCTCCACATAAACTTCTGGTTATGGCCGGTCAGTGTGTGGAAGAGTCCGGAGAGATCGTGTTCCAGAGAGGCTGCTTCTCCCTCAGAGACTTCCTCCACATCTTTGAGGAAGACGAGGTGTGTGTGTGTGTGTGTGTGTGTGTGTGTGTGTGTGTGTGTGTGTGTGTGTGTGTGTGTGTGTGTGTGTGTGTGTGTGTGTGTGTGTGTGTGGTCCTGACTGTGTTTGTCTCTGTTAGGTTGGGCAGCTGTTGAGCTCTACAGACCCGCTGACGAAGGCCCACCTCACCCTCAGCTGCCCAGATGTTGGTCTTTGGAAGAACTCTGTGTTGGAGGAACACAACCTGCAGGACTACATACACATCCAGATCAACCCCCCCCTCGTCCTCCCAGAAATGGAGGGTCTGCAGGAGTTCACGGAGTACCTGTCGGAGTCTCTGGAGCCCGAGTCCCTCTTCGACCTCCTGGAGCCCCCGAGCACCGTGGGGTTCCTGAAGCTCTCTCGGCCGTGCTGCTACATCTTCCCCGGGGGGAGGGGCGACTCCGCCTTCTTTGCTGTTAACGGTTTTAACGTCCTGGTGAACGGCGGCTCAGATTCCCGCTCCTGCTTCTGGAAACTGGTTCGGCACCTGGACAGAATCGACTCGGTGCTCCTGACTCACGTCGGCGTGGATAATCTCCCCGGGCTGAACAGTCTGCTGCTGAGGAAAGTGGCGGAGCAGGAAGAAGAGTCCTCTGAGGAGGACTGGATGAAGAACCTCATCTCCCCTGAGATCGGGGTGGTCTTTCTCAATGTTCCGCACCGGTTGAAGTCCTCACAGGGAGATCCTGGTGAGCTGCGGAGTTGTGACCAGGTGGCGCTCACTCTGCAGAGTTTACAAAGACTTTCCATCAAACCTGAACCTCTCAGCCGGTCTAACGGACCCAGTGTAGAACCAGTAATTCTGTTTCAAAAGATGGGAGTGGGCTGTCTGGAGCTGTACCCACTGAATCCAGTCACGGGCAGCAAAACCCTTGAAGCTTTAATGCAGATTTGGCCAAATAACGGATCCAATGTTAAGGGCTCAGATCTCCCTCTACCATGCCTAGTTTCCATCTGTGCTTTGCTGGTCTGGCATCCTTCCAGTCCTCAGGAGAGGATCATCCGTGTCTTGTTCCCAGGATGCACGCCACAGAACAAGATTCTGGACGGACTTGAAAAACTCAAACATCTGGATTTTCTCAAACATCCGGTCGTGTGTTTGAAGGACCTAGAAACATTCAGACCCGAGAAACAGCCAAAACGAGCAGAGAGTCGGGAGAGCCTTAAGTCCCAATCGAAGGACTTCAGACACAGTAGTGCCTTGCAGAAAGACAAGCGAGTGGATGTCAAAAAACAGGAGGTGAAAACAATGCCAAAGGCAACAGGTGACGCCACACCTAAAGAAAAGAAAGACGGGGAAGAAAAGCCCAAACTAAAGGATCCAGATGCGAAATCAAAGCCACAGAAACCGACTGAAAAGCTTCTTCCAAAGAAAGATGTGTCAAGAGAAGAGAAAAGGGAAGTGAAAAAGAAGGATGAGAAGGTCACTGTGGCTGTTGTCAAGAAAGAAGACGGTGGAGAGAAAAAGAAAGAAGCTGTAAGTACAAAAGCAAAGAAAGACGTCAAACCTGAACCAAAGAAAGACCGACAGAAAGAGGTGAAAAGCACCAGACCAGCTGTGAGAGAAGTGAAGAAAGCAACAAGTACAGAAGGAAAGAAAGCTTCTGGAAAGAGTGGGAGTCTTCCAAAGAAAGACACTTCGTCTTTAGGGACAAAAGGTAAACCGGGTTCAAAGGAGCAGGAGAACCAGAAGGAGACGGATCGCTCCAAGGTGTCCTCACCTGAGGACATGACGGCGGACTTTGAACGTCTTCGATTGGAGGACAACAATGGGAACAACTCAAAGGCCCTGAGTTCTGATGGCGCAGAGACCAATGGAAACCAGACCTCGACAGTAGAGAGTCCAGAGATGTTTCGCTGTATGGAGACGGACCAGGTCTCCAATCAGAACTCTGCCTCTCACTTTACAGGACGTACCGCTTCCCATCGGCCCCATGAAGAGGACATTCTGGGGTTAGGTGACGACGCCGTCTTCGGGACAAGAGGATCCAGTCTGGGCTTTGAGGACAGCAGGACCTGCGACCTGGAAAACTCCCATAAGCAGTCGGGTCTTTTGACGCTTAGTCCTTTTAAAGACATGATGCCGGACTCCTCCACCTCCATGACCTCCATGCCGGCGGAGGTGTGCTCTCCTCCCTCTACAGAGGTTGATGAATCCCTGTCAGTTTCTTTAGAGCCCAGAGGCCCCGTGGGAGACGGAGTCTACTCGAACGGACATGTCAGAGACTCGGACTCCGTCACAGGAATGTCCTTACTTCCGGGATCAAACCATAATGGGCTCAGTGGGTCAGCGGATCACATCCACAGGATGTCAGACCTCATCTCGGATGTTCCACATGATGTAGACCTCTGCTTAGTGTCGCCTTGTGAGTTCCAGCACCCCAAGACTCCAGACAACCATCAGCAGCATGTGAGCCCCGACCTCTCCGGCAACAACAACCACTCGCAGGATCAAAGCAGCAGCGACTGCCCTTCAGCCGTCAGCCAGGAAACTCCTCCCACGTCAGCCGGCGACTCTGTCCCGGACTCCGACGTCCCCCCTAGTACAGAGGAATGTCCGTCCATCACCGCGGAGATGGACTCGGATGATGATTCTGGTAGCCTTTTCTCGCCTAGTCATCCACTAGATCCTCCCAGTCATCACTACTCCCACAGGGGAGAGCATGACCCCCCACCTGCCCCGGTCAAGGATTTGCCCCCATTACCGCCCCAGCCTGGAGCCTGCATGGCCGACTCAGAGGCCAGCAAGAAGCTGAAGAGTTCAGCTGCCAAAACCAAGAAACCAACCGGCAAGACGCAGAAGGCCACCTCTGGAAGCACCGCAGCCCAAACCGGGAAGTCCCCGACGGGGTCCCTGAAGATCATGTCCAGCCTCGACACAAAGCCATCGTCCAGAAGCTCACTTGGAGGCTCCAGAATTGGTCCCGCGAAACCGTCTTCCTCAGGTAGGCATGTCACCTGGTTCTGTTTGTGACACATTTCTAGTCCTTGAAACGTCAAATACAACACAACCGACATCAGACACACAGAAACCCGTTTATATAGACTACGTTAGATTAAATGATAATACCTGAAGTAAAAATAAGTCACTGTTTTGGCACATTTGAGTATTTTCTAGATATAATATAATACTGAAGGTCTCCGTTAAGGCCTGGGAGTTCTGTTCGTAGCTCCAGGCTTTTAAAGCTGCACCGCAGGCCCAACAAAGTCTTTTGAATCGGATCCAGATCTTTGTTCTTGGTGTGTCGCTTTTCTACGACCTTTTCCTGCTCCTGACATTCTAATGCACAAAGATCGTTTAGGTTTAAACTGTTTTCATCTCATTCTTCTGACTTCCTCCTAGCTTCCAAAGCTGCAGGTTCTTCTGGTTCCTCAGGTTCTGCGGTCTACGTGGACCTGGCCTACCTGCCGTCTGGCTGTGCCTCTTCGACCGTGGACCCGGACCTGTTCAGACGCCTCCGCTCCTCGTATTACGTCATCAGCGGAGACGACCCAGTGAAGGCGGTGGCGATGAGGAGCATTCTGGACGCCCTGCTGGAGGGCAAGAGCAGCTGGCCGGAGGTCCAGGTCCGTGAAAACACACGCTGACATTCGTTCGCTTCACTTTCTTGTGCCCCGTCCTCTGATTGGTCCGTTTCCCTGACCTGTCCTCAGGTGACTCTGATCCCAACGTTTGATTCGCTGGCGATGCACGAGTGGTACCAGGAGACCCACGACCGGCAGAAGGAGCTGTCCATCACGGTGCTGGGCAGCAACAGCACCGTGGCCATGCAGGAGGAGACCTTTCCCGCCTGCAAGGTGGAGTTCTGAGCCGGAAGCCCCGCCCACCGGACCTCTGCACCGGTGGAGAGCGAACTTTGATTGTTGCCATAGTTACGTCCTGACCAACCAATGAAAGGTTTAGTTAATAATCTGTCAGCTGAACCTGAAACTCCGCCCCCTTCGCTTGAGTCATGTGACTGAGCATGATCAGTTACTCTTTCTTAGTCTAAAGGTTGGTGAAACAGGAAGTCAAGATTCTGGTCCTTTACATTTCCTGCACCTGTGTGACATCACTTCCTGTCACTTCCCCTCTGCTGGATCAGTGCCTTCAACTCGCTGCTAACTAGCATTAGCATGAGGCCCGATATTAAGGCCAACGTCCTCGTATGATTCGATTTCAGTTCAAAAGGTTTAGGTACATCCTGTGAAAAGTGACTTCTGGGAGCAAAACAAATCAAACAGTTATTAAAAGCACAGATCTTTATTGATAAAGCACAAATATAAACAGTAAAGCGTTAGTTTAGCGTTTAATCTCATCATAATAGAGTTTAATCTCATTATAATTTAATCTCATCATAATAGTTTAATCTGGTCATGAATAGAGTTTACTCGTCATGAATAGAGTTTACTCGTCATAATAGAGTTTAATCTCATTAGATTTTAATCTTATAATAGAGTTTAATCGTATTATAATAGAGTTTAATCTCATTATAATTTAATCTCATCATTATAATTTAATCTCATCATAATAGTTTAATCTGGTCATGAATAGAGTTTACTCGTCATGAATAGAGTACTCTGGTCATGAATAGAGTACTCTGGTCATGAATAGAGTACTCTGGTCATGAATAGAGTTTACTCGTCATGAATAGAGTACTCTGGTCATGAATAGAGTACTCTGGTCATGAATAGAGTTTACTCGTCATGAATAGAGTACTCTGGTCATGAATAGAGTTTACTCGTCATGAATAGAGTTTACTCTGGTCATGAATAGAGTTTACTCGTCATGAATAGAGTTTACTCGTCATGAATAGAGTTTACTCTGGTCATGAATAGAGTTTACTCTGGTCATGAATAGAGTTTACTCGTCATGAATAGAGTTTACTCTGGTCATGAATAGAGTTTACTCTGGTCATGAATAGAGTTTACTCGTCATGAATAGAGTTTACTCTGGTCACGAATAGAGTTTACTCTGGTCATGAATAGAGTTTACTCTGGTCACGAATAGAGTTTACTCTGGTCATGAATAGAGTTTACTCTGGTCATGAATAGAGTTTACTCTGGTCATGAATAGAGTTTACTCTGGTCATGAATAGAGTTTACTCTGGTCATGAATAGAGTTTACTCGTCATGAATAGAGTTTACTCTGGTCATGAATAGAGTTTACTCTGGTCATGAATAGAGTTTACTCTGGTCATGAATAGAGTTTACTCTGGTCATGAATAGAGTTTAATCTGGTCATGAATAGAGTTTACTCTGGTCATGAATAGAGTTTACTCGTCATGAATAGAGTTTACTCTGGTCATGAATAGAGTTTACTCTGGTCATGAATAGAGTTTACTCGTCATGAATAGAGTTTACTCTGGTCATGAATAGAGTTTACTCTGGTCATGAATAGAGTTTACTCGTCATGAATAGAGTTTACTCTGGTCATGAATAGAGTTTACTCTGGTCATGAATAGAGTTTACTCTGGTCATGAATAGAGTTTACTCGTCATGAATAGAGTTTACTCTGGTCATGAATAGAGTACTCTGGTCATGAATAGAGTTTACTCGTCATGAATAGAGTTTACTCGTGTCATGAATAGAGTTTACTCTGGTCATGAATAGAGTTTACTCTGGTCATGAATAGAGTTTACTCGTCATGAATAGAGTTTACTCGTCACGAATAGAGTTTACTCTGGTCACGAATAGAGTTTACTCTGGTCATGAATAGAGTTTACTCTGGTCACGAATAGAGTTTACTCTGGTCACGAATAGAGTTTACTCTGGTCACGAATAGAGTTTACTCTGGTCATGAATAGAGTTTACTCTGGTCATGAATAGAGTTTACTCTGGTCATGAATAGTTGACTCGTCATGAATAGAGTTTACTCTGGTCATGAATAGAGTTTACTCTGGTCACGAATAGAGTTTACTCTGGTCATGAATAGTTGACTCGTCATGAATAGAGTTTACTCTGGTCATGAATAGTTGACTCGTCATGAATAGAGTTTACTCTGGTCATGAATAGAGTTTACTCGTCATGAATAGAGTTTACTCTGGTCATGAATAGAGTTTACTCGTCATGAATAGAGTTTACTCTGGTCATGAATAGAGTTTACTCTGGTCATGAATAGTTGACTCGTCATGAATAGAGTTTACTCGTCATAATAGTTTAATCTCATTAGATGTTAATCTTATAATAGAGTTTAATCTTATTATAATAGAGTTTAATCTTATTATAATAGAGTTTAATCTCATCATGAATAGAATTTACTCTAGTCATGAATAGAGTTAAATCTCATCAGAATAGAGTTTAATCTGGTCGTGAATAGCGTTTAATCTCATCAGAATAGAGTTTAATCTGGTCATTAATAGTTTAATCTACTCATGAATAGAGTTTAATCTCATCAGAATAGTTTACTCTCGTCATAATAGAGTTTAATCTCATCATAATAGAGTTTACTCGTCATAATAGTTTAATCTGGTCATGAATAGAGTTTAATCTCATCATGAATAGTTTGATCTCACCAGAATAGAGTTTAATCTGGTCATGAATAGAGTTGAATCTTGTGAATAGAGTTGAATCTCATCAATAGAGTTTAATCTGGTCATGAATAGTTTAATCTCGTCAGAATAGAGTTTAATCTCATGAATAGAGTTTAATATCATTAATAGAGTTTAATCTCGTCAGAATAGAGTTTAATCTCGTCAGAATAGAGTTTAATCTCATTAATAGAGTTTAATCTCATTAATAGGGTTTAATCTCATTAATAGGGTTTAATCTCATTAATAGGGTTTAATCTCGTCAGAATAGAGTTTAATCTCATTAATAGTTTAATCTCATTAATAGGGTTTAATCTCGTCAGAATAGAGTTTAATCTCATTAATAGAGTTTAATCTCATTAATAGGGTTTAATCTCATTAATAGGGTTTAATCTCATTAATAGGGTTTAATCTCATTAATAGGGTTTAATCTCGTCAGAATAGAGTTTAATCTCATTAATAGTTTAATCTCATTAATAGGGTTTAATCTCGTCAGAATAGAGTTTAATCTCATTAATAGGGTTTAATCTCGTCAGAATAGAGTTTAATCTCGTCAGAATAGAGTTTAATCTCATTAATAGGGTTTAATCTCGTCAGAATAGAGTTTAATCTCGTCAGAATAGAGTTTAATCTCATTAATAGAGTTTAATCTCGTCAGAATAGAGTTTAATAGTATTAATAGAGTTTAATCTTGTCAGAATAGAGTTTAATAGTATTAATAGAGTTTAATCTTGTCAGAATAGAGTTTAATCTCATTAATAGTTTAATCTCGTCAGAATAGAGTTTAATCTCATTAATAGAGTTTAATCTCATTAAGAGTTTAATCTCATTAATAGAGTTTAATCTCATTAATAGAGTTTAATCTCATCAGAATAGAGTTTAATATTATTAATAGAGTTTAATCTCGTCAGAATAGAGTTTAATCTCGTCAGAATAGAGTTTAATATTATTAATAGAGTTTAATCTCGTCAGAATAGAGTTTAATCTCATTAATAGAGTTTAATCTCGTCAGAATAGGGTTTAATCTCATTAATAGAGTTTAATCTCGTCAGAATAGAGTTTAATCTCATTAATAGTTTAATCTCGTCAGAATAGAGTTTAATCTCATTAATAGTTTAATCTCGTCAGAATAGAGTTTAATCTCATTAATAGAGTTTAATCTCGTCAGAATAGAGTTTAATCTCATTAATAGAGTTTAATCTCATTAATAGAGTTTAATCTCGTCAGAATAGGGTTTAATCTCATTAATAGAGTTTAATCTCGTCAGAATAGAGTTTAATCTCATTAATAGTTTAATCTCGTCAGAATAGGGTTTAATCTCATTAATAGAGTTTAATCTCGTCAGAATAGAGTTTAATCTCATTAATAGTTTAATCTCGTCAGAATAGAGTTTAATCTCATTAATAGAGTTTAATCTCGTCAGAATAGGGTTTAATATTATTAATAGAGTTTAATCTCGTCAGAATAGAGTTTAATCTCATTAATAGAGTTTAATCTCGTCAGAATAGGGTTTAATATTATTAATAGAGTTTAATCTCGTCAGAATAGGGTTTAATCTCATTAATAGTTTAATCTCGTCAGAATAGAGTTTAATCTCATCATGAAGTTTTGTCCAGGAGAGTAAATGTTGTGATTCAGCAGTTTTTAATGTTTCTCTGATATTTTGGACCACGCGTTGCCTTTTAACAGATCTCAGATCAGTTTACAGAGTTTCTATCAGAGCGCCCTGTTCTGTGTAATGCTCTAAATACTACATCTCCCATGAGCCTCAGCCGTTACGTCGTATTAATTTAACTCTGCGGCTGCTGAATTGATCCAAAATGTAAAAGTCAATTGATTCGATTGTCAGAATTGATCTGCCCGGCAACCGTGTGGAGCTCTCTGATTGGATGCGTCCTACAGCTGTGCTTTCAGGGACTTGTAGTACTTTTTTCCAGATGGTTTTAAGCAGCTGCT
>NC_136595.1:29479068-29486568 GCF_910589615.1 Taurulus bubalis | reverse complement strand
GAAGGTCAGTCAGTCAGTCAGTCAGTGAGTCAGTCAGTGAGTGAGTGAGTCAGTCAGTGAGTCAGTCAGTGAGTCGGTGAGTCAGTCAGTGAGTCAGTGAGTCAGTCAGTGAGTCAGTGAGTCGGTCAGTGAGTCAGTCAGTGAGTCAGTGAGTCAGTCAGTGAGTCAGTGAGTCGGTCAGTGAGTCAGTCAGTCAGTCAGTGAGTCAGTGAGTCAGTGAGTCAGTCAGTGAGTCAGTGAGTCAGTCAGTGAGTCAGTGAGTCAGTGAGTCGGTCAGTGAGTCAGTCAGTCAGTGAGTCGGTCAGTGAGTCAGTGAGTCAGTCAGTGAGTCAGTCAGTGAGTGAGTCAGTGAGTCAGTGAGTCAGTCAGTGAGTCATTGAGTGAGTCAGTCAGTGAGTCAGTGAGTCAGTCAGTGAGTCAGTCAGTGAGTCAGTGAGTCAGTCAGTGAGTCAGTGAGTCAGTCAGTGAGTCAGTGAGTCAGTCAGTGAGTCAGTCAGTCAGTCAGTCAGTGAGTCAGTCATTGAGTGAGTCAGTCAGTGAGTCAGTGAGTCAGTCAGTGAGTCAGTCAGTGAGTCAGTCAGTCAGTGAGTGAGTCAGTGAGTCAGTCAGTGAGTCAGTCAGTGAGTCAGTCAGTGAGTGAGTCAGTCAGTGAGTCAGTCAGTGAGTCAGTGAGTCAGTCAGTGAGTCAGTCAGTCAGTCAGTGAGTCAGTGAGTCAGTCAGTGAGTCAGTCAGTCAGTGAGTCAGTCAGTGAGTCAGTGAGTCGGTCAGTGAGTCAGTCAGTCAGTGAGTCAGTCAGTGAGTCAGTGAGTCAGTCAGTGAGTCAGTCAGTGAGTCAGTCAGTCAGTGAGTCAGTGAGTCAGTCAGTGAGTCAGTCAGTCAGTCAGTGAGGGAGTCAGTGAGTCGGTCAGTGAGTCAGTCGGTCAGTGGGTCCTCGTGGTTCCACGTTGGTCCTCGTTGGTCCTTGTGGGTCCTCGTGGGTCCTTGTGGGTCCTACTGGGTCCTCGTTGGTCCTCGTGGGTCCTCGTGGGTCCTTGTTGGTCCTTGTGGGTCCTCGTGGGTCCTTGTTGGTCCTTGTGGGTCCTTGTGGGTCCTCGTGGGTCCTCATTGGTCCTAGTGGGTCCTTGTGGGTCCTTGTGGGTTCTCGTTGGTCCTAGTGGGTCCTCGTGGGTCCTCATTGGTCCTAGTGGGTCCTTGTGGGTCCTCATTGGTCCTAGTGGGTCCTAGTGGGTCCTTGTTGGTCCTCGTGGGTCCTCCAGCCCCGCATCATCCAGTCAGAGCTGGACCAGAGAAGAGGGGACCCCCCTAGACGGGGCTGAGGACAGCTACAGATCTCAGATCAGCCGCCTTCAATACGGGAACCACAGAAACGCTGTGACTCCTTTCAGACTTCAAATAGCTCTGAGGATTTTAATCTGACAGCTGCTCGTATTCAAGGTCAGCTGGTCTGGAGTCAGTGGAGGTTCAGGTTAAGTCTGGCAGCTTCTGCATGTTTTGTTTGGTCGTACGTCATGTGACCACCGGCAGACCAGAAAGTGATCTGAGTTCTTCATGTTTGATGTTTAATACTTCCTGTTCAGTCCAAGGCTCTGAGGGAGCGCTGGCTGCTGGATGGAGCGCCCTCTGCTGGACCAGAACAGGACCAAGTGAGGAGACAACTGGAGCAGGACGAGGCCAAGACCAGGAGCCTGGAGGAGACCATCAACAGGTCTGGTCTAATCTGGTTTGATCTTATTGAATCTGGTCTACTGTAAGACCCGGACCTGATCACAGATCAGCTGTTAATGGAGACACTTTGACAGCCTTCATTACGATGTAACCTGAGTTTAGCATCAGGAGCAACTTGATGTTCAACTGGGAATCAAACCACCGACCTTGTGGTTAACCTTTTAAGCCCCGTTGAGCCCCAAGGCATTTTTTAGGATTCAGCTCGAAATAGCATACCCAAACTAAAAAGGATGTATCTCTGCAACCACAAGGGCTATTTGAATAATTTTGGTGTTATAATAAAGGCAACCCTTGTGGGCTTTTGGTCAGATGTGTAAATATTAGTATATATGTTGCTGGCTAAGAGTAAATAAAGATTGAAACACAGAACAAATAGAAGTTCCAGGTCCACCTATAGAAAAAAGCACTTTCAGGATGATTATCTCCTTGAAATGATGCTTCACTAAGAAGAAGAAGAAGAAGAAGAAGAAGCCCTGAAGCTCTCCCAAATCATAGCACAATATGTGAACAGTCTCTCTGCACTGTTTTCACTTGAACAAGTGAAGCAGAACAAAGTCAGATTGGGTAAAGTACAGAGAGAATTCAGGCGAGGTTTCCAAAATTTGCGGCACATTTGCGCATATTTTCGCGCATCTGTGACATTTGAATTTTTTCATGTAGCAAACCTTATATTTCACTTTCATATGACTTATGGTGTTAAATAAACTTGTATCAGTGTGGATTTACTGGGGGAAATGCATTTTTTCAACAAAAAAAATAAAGTTTAAAAATGTGCTGACTCAGCGATTTATGTTGCTGTGTTCTTTGGTTCGTATCTCGGTGATGCATTGCAGCAGAGAGATTTGGTGAATAGATTTGGAATCTGTGTGTAATTGTCTTGCTTTTTGCTATTTGTATTTTTCTGATAGCACCAAGCTATGGACTGCTAGTTCCGGAAACATGCAGAGTGGGCTGACTCGTGACAAAATTATAACTATTTTATTTTAATAATTATTTTAGTTGGTGTTTGAGTTGTGTTGAAATGGCTGACTAATTATTGTAGCCCTCTTGTTTAATTTGATGTGTAGCATCAATATTTTTGTTCATGATTATTGTAATGTTTTACACAGTTTAATTAAAATGTTAAAAAAGGACCTGTATAGGTCCATGCGGGGCTTAAAGGATGATCCCTTATAACTTCTATGACATTACGTGATGTTTTATATTTTAATACAAATTGTATTTATATTATTAATAATTCTGTTTAGTTAAATACGTGAAGACAATGACATTAAAGTGACATTTTGCCTCTGTTGAAGGTTGGAGGAGGAGCTGCTCAGTCTGGAGACTGGAGGCGTGTGTCAGACCGAAACACACACAACCGTGAGCACACACACGCACACACACACACACGCACGCACCAGACGTTTAACATGAAATAATCCGGATGTAGTTTGCTCATATGTGGCTGTAATGAACTCTGCAGCCTGGAGGTGGCGCTACAGGGACTTAAGACCAGTAGACTTCTTCCTTTTGTATTTTATTTTGTAGTTTTAGAATGCAGTTTTCTGTTTCCTGTTGGACAACAGGGACTTTACAAATAAAGTTGAACTTCCTGTCTGTCTCTGTCCCCGAAGGTGTCATCAGGATCAGTTAAAGGTACATTTCTTGTTTTGTCTTTTTTGTGTCGTTGTTGTGTCTCCTCTTCCTCTCACTGTGTCTCCCTGATCAGCTGTAGAGGTCAAAGGTCACAGCAGCCGTCAGCAAGACACAGCTGCAGCCTCAGATCAGATAGTTCAAGGTGAGACTTTGCTGGACTCTATAATCAGATTACAGGTCATGTTAGATTAGTCACATGACAATTATCATATTGCAGTTTCGAGTTGTAGTATGCACGATTCAGAGAGACAGACTACAGTGAGACAGATAACAGTGAGACAGACTACAGTGAGACAGATAACTGAGTCGGATTACAGTGAGACAGATAACAGTGAGTCGGATTACAGTGACACAGACTACAGTGACACAGATAACAGTGACACAGATAACAGTGAGACAAATTATAGTGAGACAGACTACAGTGAGACAGACTACAGTGAGACAGATAACAGTGAGACAGATAACAGTGAGACAGATTACAGTGAGACAGATAACAGTGAGACAGATAATGAGACAGACTACAGTGAGATAGACTACAGTGAGATATACTACATTGAGACAGACTACAGTGAGACAGACTACAGTGACACAGACTACAGTGAGACAGATAACAGTGAGACAGATAATGAGACAGACTACAGTGAGATAGACTACAGTGAGATATACTACAGTGAGACAGACTACAGTGAGACAGACTACAGTGACACAGACTACAGTGAGACAGATAACAGTGAGACAGATAACAGTGAGACAGACTACAGTGACACAGATTACAGTGACACAGACTACAGTGACACAGACTACAATGAGACAGACTACAGTGACACAGACTACAGTGAGATAGATTACAGTGAGATAGATTACAGTGAGATAGATTACAGTGAGACAGACTACAGTGAGACAGATTACAGTGAGACAGACTACAGTGACAGAACAGTGAGACAGATTACAGTGACACAGACTACAGTGACACAGACATCAGTGAGACAGATTACAGTGAGACGGATAACAGTGGTCTGATTACAGTGAGACAGACTACAGTGAGACAGACTACAGTGAGACAGACCACAGTGAGATAGACCACAGTGAGACAGACAACAGTGAGACAGACTACAGTCAGACAGATAATGAGACAGATTACAGTGAGACAGATAATGAGATAGACTACAGTGAGACAGATTACAGTGACACAGACTACAGTGAGACAGACTACAGTGAGACAGATGATGAGACAGATTACAGTGAGACAGACTACAGTGAGACAGACTACAGTGACACAGACTACAGTGACACAGATTACAGTGAGACAGATAACAGTGAGACAGACTACAGTGAGACAGACTACAGTGAGACAGACTACAGTGACACAGGACAGAGACAGATTACAGTGACACAGACTTCAGTGACACAGATTACAGTGAGACAGATAACAGTGAGACAGATAACAGTGGTCTGATTACAGTGAGACAGACTACAGTGAGACAGACCACAGTGAGATAGACCACAGTGAGACAGATTACAGTGACACAGACTACAGTGAAACAGACTACAGTGAGACAGATGAAGAGACAGATTACAGTGAGACAGATAATGAGACAGACTACAGTGAGACAGACTACAGTGACACAGATTACAGTGACACAGTGAGACAGACTACAGTGACACAGATTACAGTGACACAGACTACAGTGACACAGACTACAGTGACACAGACTACAGTGAGATAGATTACAGTGAGACAGACTACAGTGAGACAGACTACAGTGAGACAGACTACAGTGACACAGAACAGTGAGACAGATTACAGTGACACAGACTTCAGTGACACAGATTACAGTGAGACAGATAACAGTGAGACAGATAACAGTGGTCTGATTACAGTGAGACAGACTACAGTGAGACAGACTACAGTGAGACAGACTACAGTGACACAGGACAGTGAGACAGATTACAGTGACACAGACTTCAGTGACACAGATTACAGTGAGACAGATAACAGTGGTCTGATTACAGTGAGACAGACTACAGTGAGACAGACCACAGTGAGATAGACCACAGTGAGACAGATTACAGTGACACAGACTACAGTGAGACAGACTACAGTGAGACAGATGATGAGACAGATTACAGTGAGACAGATAATGAGACAGACTACAGTGAGACAGACTACAGTGACACAGATTACAGTGACACAGTGAGACAGACTACAGTGACACAGATTACAGTGACACAGACTACAGTGAGACAGACTACAGTGAGACAGACTACAGTGAGACAGACTACAGTGAGATAGATTACAGTGAGACAGACTACAGTGAGACAGACTACAGTGACACAGAACAGTGAGACAGATTATAGTGACACAGACTTCAGTGACACAGATTACAGTGAGACAGATAACAGTGAGACAGATAACAGTGGTCTGATTACAGTGAGACAGACTACAGTGAGACAGACTACAGTGAGACAGACTACAATGAGACAGACTACAGTGACACAGGACAGTGAGACAGATTACAGTGACACAGACTTCAGTGACACAGATTACAGTGAGACAGATAACAGTGAGACAGATAACAGTGGTCTGATTACAGTGAGACAGACTACAGTGAGACAGACCACAGTGAGATAGACCACAGTGAGACAGATTACAGTGACACAGACTACAGTGAGACAGACTACAGTGAGACAGATGATGAGACAGATTACAGTGAGACAGATAATGAGACAGACTACAGTGAGACAGACTACAGTGACACAGATTACAGTGACACAGTGAGACAGACTACAGTGACACAGATTACAGTGACACAGTGAGACAGACTACAGTGACACAGATTACAGTGACACAGACTACAGTGAGATAGATTACAGTGAGATAGATTACAGTGAGACAGACTACAGTGAGACAGACTACAGTGACACAGAACAGTGAGACAGATTACAGTGACACAGACTTCAGTGACACAGACTTCAGTGAGACAGATAACAGTGAGACAGATAACAGTGGTCTGATTACAGTGAGACAGACTACAGTGAGACAGACCACAGTGAGATAGACTACAGTGAGACAGACTACAATGAGACAGACTACAATGAGACAGACTACAATGAGACAGACTACAGTCAGACAGATAATGAGATAGACTACAATGAGACAGATTACAGTGACACAGACTACAGTGAGACAGACTACAGTGAGACAGATGATGAGACAGATTACAGTGAGACAGATAATGAGACAGACTACAGTGAGACAGATTACAGTGGCACAGACTACAGTCAGACAGATTACAGTCAGACAGACTACAGTGAGACAGACTACAGTGAGACAGACTACAGTGACACGGATTACAGTGACACGAATTACAGTGAGACAGACTACAGTGAGACAGATTACAGTGACACAGACTACAATGAGACAGATTACAGTGAGACAGACTACAGTGAGACAGATAATGAGACAGACTACAATAAGACAGATTACAGTGAGACAGACTACAGTGAGACAGACTACAGTGGTCTGATTACATTGAGACAGACTACAGTGAGACAGATTACAGTGAGACAGATTACAGTGAGACAGATTACAGTGAGACAGACTACAGTAGTCTGATTGCAGTGAGGCAGACTACAGTGAGGCAGATAGATCAGTAGAAACCAGGTCTCTGGTCGTTGATCAGTAGATACTAGGTATCTCTGCAGTTTATCCAGAATGCAGCAGCTCGACTGGTCTTTAATCTCCCAAAATTCACCGACACTACTCCACTCCTCCCCGACCTTCACTGGTTACCGGTGGTCGCCGCATCCGCTTCAAAACATTGGTACTTGCGTACCGTACTACAAACAGATCGGGTTCTATCTACATCCAGGACATGGTAAAACCGTACACCCAGTCCGTTCACTCCACTCGGCTTCTGCCAATCGGCTTGTAGCTCCGTCACTGCTTGTAGCTCCATCACATTTGACTATACCTTGAATAAGGAAGGTAGCACCGTAGTAGCACTTTAGCATCTGATTTTCCCACATCAACTGTTCCCTGAATCGCTCCTCCACCCTCTCCCTGCAGCTGAGCCTAACCACACCTCCACCACCACATACCTCCACCGCCAGACTTAGGCTGGGGAGCCATCCGC
>NC_136595.1:29471568-29474068 GCF_910589615.1 Taurulus bubalis | reverse complement strand
TAATGTATATCACCTCTATAACATCTATCACCTCTATAACAGCTATCCCCTATGTAACATATACCCCCTCTATAACATATATCCCCTCTATAACCTCTATCACATATATAATCCCTATCCCCTCTATAACATATATAACACCTGTGTAACCTCTATCCCCTCTATAATGTATATAACCTCTATAAATATCACCTCTATAACAACTATCCCATCTATAACATCACCTATCCCCTATATAACCAGTGTTGGGGTAGTTACTCAGAAAAAGTAACTAGTTACAAGTTACTAGTTACTTCTGATAATTGTAACTAGATTACTTTACTAGTTACTGCATTTGAAAAGTAACTTCACTACTAGTTACTTTACTTTCCTTTTTTTTAGGCAAATGTCCAAATTAACCGCAAAGATACCTGGACAAACATCATGGCCCTTTCATCACTTTATGTTCAATAAAGGGCATCTCTTAGCCTTTCCACAGAGTGTATTGTAAACATGTAAAACAAAAGGCATATAAAACTCAGCCATTAACTTGAAGGAACATTAACCCTGTTCACACTGTCTGACCAAAGAAATATGCCTCACTTTAAAATGCACAAACAACAGGATCCAAGAGGCTGTGTATGGTGGGGACATTCAGGTCAAACAGCACAACACATTAAAACAGGCTTTAGGAAACATGAGACCCCACTAAACCAAACGGGGCCGACTCCTAAGAACAAAACCAGTTGTTATAGGAAGCATTGTAGTGGTTTAAGAAAAATAGGAAAATGAATGGCACTTTTCCCCATAAAATAGAAACAGAAATGCACTTAACCCAAAAAATAGAAACAGAAAATGCATTTAAATAAACAGAAAATCCACTTCATCCTACATAAACAGAAAGTGCACTATATCCTATGAAGTTTATCATTTTTCTCTATTCTTCGCATGAGTAAAAGTCTCTTGAATCTTTTCTCCGACAGCCTGTTCCTCCTTGGGGTCAGAACAATACTGCCCAGGCTGAAAGCCTTTCGACAGTGTTGTAACTTGTTTTATTACATGATTTACTCTTATTGTGAAGAGCATGTAAACAGGAAGTGCTTTTACTTTGAAGGCATAAAGTACAATGATACCTGCTTGTTGACGCTAACTAATGTTGACGTTACTGTGGAAAATATATACATGTCGGGTGCAAGAGCGCGTTCTCAATGCTTTAACAGTTGTAATACTGCAGTTCACCAGTAGAGGGAGTCCGTTCATACAGACGTGTCTTGTCCTCACTAGAAGCTCCACGTCATTACAGACAGGTGCACTTGATGGTATTGAGTGTTGTATTGCTTTGCAATATCCTTAATCCTAGGGAACCTGGAGAGATCCTCCCAGTGGGATCCGGGCTCTCCGTCTCTGTCTCCTCCATTCCCCGCTTCCCTCCTTCTACGCACCAGCAGCTACGTCACTCAGATCACTCAGATGGAGTTCTGTGATTGGCTGTTCATCAGGAAGTGTCGTGTGACTCGCGCGCCGCTAAAAGAGAACTTTTCGGACTGGTACAAATGTCTTGAGTAACGCAGGGACGCGCGTTACTGAGGTCTAGTAAAGTAGTGTAGTTACAATATGTTGAGTGTAATGCGTTACTTTACTTCGTTTCCTATAAAAGTAATTACGTTACTGTAATCCGTTACTTTGTAACTCGTTACCCCAACACTGTGTATAACCTATATCCCCAACCTCTATAACACATATCCGCTCTATAACATCTATGACCTATCCTCTCTATAACCTATATCCCCTCTGTAACATATCACCTGTATAACATCTATCCACTCTATAACATCTATCACCTATCCCTTCTATAACATATATCACCTGTATAACAGCTATCCGCTCTATAACCTCTATAACACATATCCCTTCTATAACATCAATAACATATATCCCTCTATAACATCTATAACATATATCCTCTCTAATATCTATAACCCCTCTATAACCTATATCACCTCTATAACATTGATCACTTCTGTAACATCTATCCTCTATAACCTCTATCACCTCTATAACATATAACATCAATCACCTCTACAACCTCCATCACCTCTATAACCTCCATCACCTCTATAACATATAACATCAATCACCTCTATAACCTCCATCACCTCTATGACCTATATAACCTGCATCACCTCTATAACCACTATAACCTCCATCACCTCTACAACCACTATAACCTCCATCACCTCTATAACCTCCATCACCTTGATAACCTCTATAACCTCCATCACCTCTATAACCTCCATCACCTTGATAACCTCTATAACCTCCATCACCTTGATAACCTCTATGACCTCCATCACCGATATAACCTCTATAACCTCCATCACCTTGATAACCTCTATGACCTCCATCACCGATATAACCTCTATAACCTCCATCACCTCTAACCAGATCACCTCTATAACCACTATAACCTCCATCACCTCTAACCAGATCACCTCTATAACCACTATAACCTCCATCACCT
>NC_136595.1:29456568-29466568 GCF_910589615.1 Taurulus bubalis | reverse complement strand
ATATATATATATATACTTATATCCTGTTTATATAACTATCTCATATATATATATATATATATATATATATATATATATATATATACCTATCTGAACTATCTCATATATATAACTATCTCCTGTATATATAACTATATCATATATATTCCTATCTGTTGTATATATATATATATATATATATATATATATATCAATATATATATATATATATATATATATATATATATATATATATATATATATATATATATATATATATATATATATTGGTATATCTAGTATACATACGTCGCTTGTCTATATGGCTACATTGTAACATACAGGTTGCCGTAGTGACCTCTCCTTCCTTTATGGGCTGTAAACGTTATCACTGATCGTTAAGCTCTGATAAACTTTATGGACATTCTTCAGATTTATTTCCTTCAAACGTGAAAACAAAACTGATGATCATAGTTCAACACAATACTTTTAATCAACTACTGTACTATACATTTTGAGGTACTTTTATTTTACTGCTACTTTACACGTCACTTTTGTGCTATTTTATACTTCTACTGCTACTTTGAACTTCTATGGGACTTTAAACTTCTACTGCTCCTTTATACTTCTACTGCTCCTTTATACTTCTACTGCTACTTTATACTTCTACTGCTATTTTATACTTCTACTGCTACTTTAAACTTCTACTGCTACTTTATACTTCTACTGCTCCTTTATACTTCTACTGCTACTTTATACTTCTACTGCTCCTTTATACTTCTACTGCTACTTTAAACTTCTACTGCTCCTTTATACTTCTACTGCTACTTTATACTTCTACTGCTACTTTATACTTCTACTGCTACTTTAAACTTCTACTGCTCCTTTATACTTCTACTGCTACTTTAAACTTCTACTGCTCCTTTATACTTCTACTGCTACTTTATACTTCTACTGCTACTTTATACTTCTACTGCTACTTTAAACTTCTACTGCTCCTTTATACTTCTACTGCTACTTTAAACTTCTACTGCTCCTTTATACTTCTACTGCTACTTTATACTTCTACTGCTACTTTATACTTCTACTGCTCCTTTATACTTCTACTGCTACTTTATACTTCTACTGCTCCTTTATACTTCTACTGCTACTTTAAACTTCTACTGCACCTTTATACTTCTACTGCTCCTTTATACTTCTACTGCTACTTTATACTTCTACTGCTCCTTTATACTTCTACTGCTACTTTACACGTCACTTTTGTGCTATTTTATACTTCTACTGCTACTTTAAACTTCTACTGCTCCTTTATACTTCTACTGCTACTTTATACTTCTACTGCTACTTTAAACTTCTACTGCTCCTTTATACTTCTACTGCTCCTTTATACTTCTACTGCTCCTTTATACTTCTACTGCTACTTTAAACTTCTACTGCTCCTTTATACTTCTACTGCTATTTTATACTTCTACTGCTACTTTATACTTCTACTGCTCCTTTATACTTCTACTGCTCCTTTATACTTCTACTGCTACTTTATACTTCTACTGCTCCTTTATACTTCTACTGCTACTTTATACTTCTACTGCTCCTTTATACTTCTACTGCTACTTTAAACTTCTACTGCTACTTTATACTTCTACTGCTATTTTATACTTCTACTGCTACTTTAAACTTCTACTGCTACTTTATACTTCTACTGCTACTTTAAACTTCTACTGCTCCTTTATACTTCTACTGCTACTTTATACTTCTACTGCTACTTTATACTTCTACTGCTACTTTAAACTTCTACTGCTCCTTTATACTTCTACTGCTACTTTATACTTCTACTGCTACTTTATACTTCTACTGCTACTTTAAACTTCTACTGCTACTTTATACTTCTACTGCTCCTTTATACTTCTACTGCTACTTTATACTTCTACTGCTCCTTTATACTTCTACTGCTACTTTACACGTCACTTTTGTGCTATTTTATACTTCTACTGCTACTTTAAACTTCTACTGCTCCTTTATACTTCTACTGCTACTTTATACTTCTACTGCTACTTTAAACTTCTACTGCTCCTTTATACTTCTACTGCTCCTTTATACTTCTACTGCTACTTTAAACTTCTACTGCTCCTTTATACTTCTACTGCTACTTTATACTTCTACTGCTACTTTATACTTCTACTGCTCCTTTATACTTCTACTGCTACTTTATACTTCTACTGCTCCTTTATACTTCTACTGCTCCTTTATACTTCTACTGCTACTTTAAACTTCTACTGCTACTTTATACTTCTACTGCTACTTTATACTTCTACTGCTACTTTAAACTTCTACTGCTCCTTTATACTTCTACTGCTACTTTATACTTCTACTGCTACTTTAAACTTCTACTGCTACTTTATACTTCTACTGCTCCTTTATACTTCTACTGCTACTTTATACTTCTACTGCTCCTTTATACTTCTACTGCTACTTTATACTTCTACTGCTACTTTATACTTCTACTGCTACTTTAAACTTCTACTGCTACTTTATACTTCTACTGCTACTTTAAACTTATATGGGACTTTAAACTTCTACTGTTACTTTATACTTCTACTGCTACTTTAAACTTCTACTGCTACTTTATACTTCTACTGCTACTTTATACTTCTACTGCTACTTTAAACTTATATGGGACTTTAAACTTCTACTGTTACTTTAAACTTCTACTGCTACTTTATACTTCTACTGCTCCTTTATACTTCTACTGCTACTTTAAACTTCTACTGCTCCTTTATACTTCTACTGCTACTTTAAACTTCTACTGCTACTTTAAACTTCTACTGCTCCTTTATACTTCTACTGTTACTTTATACTTCTACTGCTCCTTTATACTTCTACTGCTACTTTATACTTCTACTGCTACTTTATACTTCTACTGCTACTTTAAACTTATATGGGACTTTAAACTTCTACTGCTCCTTTATACTTCTACTGCTACTTTAAACTTCTACTGCTACTTTAAACTTCTACTGCTCCTTTATACTTCTACTGCTACTTTAAACTTCTACTGCTACTTTATACTTCTACTGCTCCTTTATACTTCTACTGCTCCTTTATACTTCTACTGTTACTTTAAACTTCTACTGTTACTTTAAACTTCTACTGCTCCTTTATACTTCTACTGCTACTTTATACTTCTACTGTTACTTTAAACTTCTACTGCTACTTTAAACTTCTACTGCTCCTTTATACTTCTACTGTTACTTTAAACTTCTACTGCTCCTTTATACTTCTACTGCTACTTTAAACTTCTACTGCTACTTTAAACTTCTACTGCTCCTTTATACTTCTACTGCTACTTTATACTTCTACTGTTACTTTAAACTTCTACTGCTACTTTAAACTTCTACTGCTCCTTTATACTTCTACTGTTCCTTTATAGTTCTACTGCTACTTTAAACTTCTACTGCTACTTTAAACTTCTACTGCTCCTTTATACTTCTACTGCTACTTTATACTTCTACTGTTACTTTAAACTTCTACTGCTACTTTAAACTTCTACTGCTACTTTATACTTCTACTGTTACTTTAAACTTCTACTGCTACTTTAAACTTCTACTGTTACTTTAAACTTCTACTGCTACTTTAAACTTCTACTGTTACTTTAAACTTCTACTGCTCCTTTATACTTCTACTGTTACTTTAAACTTCTACTGCTACTTTAAACTTCTACTGCTACTTTAAACTTCTACTGCTACTTTAAACTTCTACTGCTCCTTTATACTTCTACTGCTACTTTATACTTCTACTGTTACTTTAAACTTCTACTGCTACTTTATACTTCTACTGTTACTTTAAACTTCTACTGCTACTTTATACTTCTACTGCTACTTTAAACTTATATGCTACTTTAAACTTCTACTTTATACTTCTACTGCTACTTTATACTTATATGTTTCTTTATACTTACACACTACATCTGGGCGCCGTAACCTGATGCTGTTGCTTCCATCATAACTGACCTTCCGTAGAAAACGTCTTCTCTGTTGTTTCAGAGACTCTCGTCAGTTGACCGAAAGGATGTTCTGACTCCTCAGAGCTCCGTTCAGCGTCTTCCTCCATCTGAACCTTCATCCCCAGCCGCCCCTGCAGCCATGGACAGCATACCAAGGAACTGGGTTCTGAAGCCTCTTTCCCCCCTCCTGCAACCCGCAGACCTGCGCACCATCGCTGGCCCGGCACGGAGGGAATCCCCAGACCTGAGCAATCCGGTCTTCAGCTCTGGCAGCATCTCTGTCGCTCGTAGTCATTCCTCTGCGGTCGTCTCCTCCCAGCGGGGGGACGGCTGCAGACACATTGTAGTTCAGGCTCGGCAGGTCGTCGTGTCGCAGGATGGAGGGAGCGCCAGAGATGAGTGGCATCCCAGCAGCCCCAGCAGTCCAAGCGCCCCCAGCAGTCCCAGCAGCAGCTCGGGCTCTCACTGCGGTTTCTATTCTTTCGTGGAGGATCCGGCGAGTCCCGAGGCCGAGCTGAACGAAGCCTGGATGCTCTCACCGCAGCGGCAGACTCAGCTGGCGACCCTGAAGGAGGAGAAAGGATTCAAACTACAGACCTACACCAGCAGCAGGAAGCCAGAGAGTCTTTTTGCAGAGAGCGATGAAGACTCACAGTACAAAGTGGATCGGAAGAATGGCAACAAAGTCATCCGGGAGGAAGAGGACAACCATCTTCGGAACGAGATCATTCGCAGCCAAGCGCCAAAGAAGAACCCAACATTTAAAGATCAGCTGAGTGCGCTGGAGAACCTGGACCTGAGCAGATCTACCAACAAACTGATAGAAGGTCTGAGTGTGAGTTACAATACTGTCAGCTCCAGACCAGAACCTTCCTGCCCTGCTGACCCTGGGACCGTTGACAAGGAGCAGATCAACTTCAGTGCTGCCCGCCAACAGTTCCTGAAGATGGAGCAGGACCGGGTGGCTGTCCTGTCCAGCCCTCTGAGGTCCTCAAGAACACATCTGAACGTGTCTCTGCAGGCACATCCTGATGTGTCCTCGTCACAGCAGGTGGAGACATACGACAACTTGGAAGTAAGGGAAGATACAACAACTTTAATAACGAAGGAAGAAGATGATATCTACCCAGAGAAGAAGGTGACAGTGTGGGGGATCGAGGAGAGTCTCAGCCGGCAGAGCAGTGTGTTCGATGACCTGGACTCTGGCCTGGAGGAGCTGACTGTGGAGGTGGGCGGCGGCTACACCAGTGATGAAGGCCTGTTCTATGACAACACTCAGCAAGAGAACAGGAGCTGCAAGTCCACTAGTGACTATGAGACCCCAATCGAAAGGGAGATCCGGTTAGTTCAGGAACGTGAAGAGAACCTGCGGCGCTCTCGAGGGCTGAAGCTCAGTGACAGTAGAGCAGAGATGATCGAGATCAAAACCAAACGTCTACAGTCGCCAATTACCCCTGTCAAAGTTAAAGAAAAGAACCGAGTGAGCTTCATCCAGCGTGAGATCCAGAAGGAGGAGCCTCAGCAGCAGGGAGGGATCCTCGGACGATACCGTCCAGATCCTCTACCGGAGCTGGAGCTGGACCAACAAGACGAGAACAAGAGGATCGAAGTAAGACCTCATTCTGAGTCTGGAGAAGCAGAAGTCTTCCCGTCGCCATGCTGTCCTCATCAACACCCCAAAGAAACCGAAAACATCAGCAGAAAGAGTTCATCTTCTCCTTCCTTCTATTTGAGGGGTTTCTGCCAGGATCAAACAGATTCTTCCTCCTCCCACTTCTCCTCCTCCCCCACACCGACACCTCGCCTTGGTACCACGTCGACCACGCCTTGGTCCTGGAGGGAGAACCTGGAGTCAAACGGCCTGCAGTCCAGAGGGAAAGGAGCTCCAGATTTCATCGAGAAGGAGATCGAGGAGGCCCTGAGGCGGGAACAGGAGCTGAGGGAGCTGAGGGAGTCTCCAGCTCCTCTGGTGGAACAGGCCACCAAAGTGGCCGTCAGTCAGTTCTACCCACCTGCGAACACAGGTAGGTCATCTTTATCGAGTCTGGATTACCATCTATGAAACTAGGCATCTGCTCCAGGGGACCCAGACCTCTGGGGGACCCAAACCTCTAGGGGACCCAGACCTCTGGGGGACCCAAACATCTTTCAAACTCAAACAGTGTTATAAGATGTTTATTAACAATGTGTCAATAGGACACAATAATGTTTTAACAATAATATGCCATTTTAAACAATCATAAGAAAATCATAAGGTTTTATTAACATTCTTAAGCAGTTTAAAAACTGTTAACTGTTAAGTGCTTATAACATAAAACATGCTTTTAATGCTATTATTAACACCTATATAGTCTTATCAACACATGATGTTAATAAGCATATTATAAGGTTTATAAGGGCCTTATTACCTATTAATTACAAGGACCCTAATATGAGCGTAACCAAACCAGCTCTAAGCCGCTCATCAACCGCTCTGGTTGTTCAGCTCTCAGTCAGTGAATTAGGTTTAAGAAATGTCTTTCAGACTTTAATAATGAAGCTGTTTCCTCAAGTTATCACAAACTAACTTACAAAACTTACAGAACTCACAGAACTCACAGAACTTATAGAACTCACAGAACTCACAGAACCTATAGAACTCACAGAACTCACAGAACCTATAGAACTCACAGAACTCACAAAACTTACAGAACTCACAGAACTCACAGAACCTATAGAACTCACAGAACTCACAGAACCTATAGAACTCACAGAACTCACAAAACTTACAGAACTCACAGAACTCACAGAACTTATAGAACTCACAGAACTCACAGAACTTATAGAACTCACAGAACTCACAGAACCTATAGAACTCACAGAACTCACAGAACCTATAGAACTCACAGAACCTATAGAACTCACAGAACCTATAGAACTCACAGAACTCACAGAACCTATAGAACTCACAGAACTCACAGAACTCACAGAACCTATAGAACTCACAGAACTCACAGAACCTATAGAACTCACAGAACTTATAGAACTCACAGAACTCACAGAACTCACAGAACTTATAGAACTCACAGAACTCACAGAACCTATAGAACTCACAGAACTCACAGAACTTATAGAACTCACAGAACTTATAGAACTCACAGAACTCACAGAACTTGAACTCACCCACAGTGAGCCGGCCAGGTGATGGGACTGAGGCGATGCCCTTCAGCGGCACGAGTGTTGAGTATGTTTCATATGGCACATACATATTATTGATTATGGATTGGTCTACTTACAACTGAGGTGGCGCGTGATGTCTCAGGACCTCTAGTTAGTGACGAGCTTGCTAGCTAGCTAGCTTGCAAACAAGTCACAGCTAGCTAACTAGATACTCATAATCAATAATCAATACTATGTATGTGCCAAAAAACATCACCTCACAAGACCTCACATCGGATCAGGAACAACTCCCCAAATAAAGATAGTAAAACCCTTTCACTGGGAAAATAGGAAGAAACCTGAGGGAGAGCTAATGAGTTGGAACAATGCTTTACAAGTGATGAATTAAGTGTTTACTCGTGCTTTACTAATGCTAAATTGTGTGTACTTAATATAAAGTGCTACCGAAATGTTGTATTCTGTGAATTCAACTTTTGATCTGAGAAAGATTATATTTCTCATTCTTTCAAAAGTTTAACTATTTTCTGGTCATTTAACATCACTGATGATTATTTTCAAATGATCCTGATCGATAAACATCCAGGCAGACTCAATTATAAAATTAAATTAAATTTCTATGAAAATGGACCTGCAGACAGATCTGTTGTCACATCTGCTTGTATGTTTGTGTCTGAGTGCAGTTCCTCTGACGTCCACCAGATGCTGCTGTGATCAAATTCACTGACTGTGAATGATGTGAAAACATCACATTTCTCATTCAGTTTGATGGAGGATTCTGACAATAAAAGCTCCTTTGTATTGCTTCACAGCCGGTCAGACCCAGAAACCCTTCAGTGGCGCTACAATGATGAACTTTGACATCAATAAAAACTTTCTCTGCAGGTTGATTTTTGCATAAACAGAGAATAAACTAAAACCTGAATGGACTAAATGCAGTGAGACCTGAATGTAGTCTGGTGATGTCACATTGCTGGAGAGAGTGAGTTACTGAATAAGGGAGCAACCAAAGTCCAGCAGCTTCAGGTGGTCCAGCTGCACTTTGTGTTAATCAGTAACAAGGACCAGCAACAAGGACCAGTAGCATCCATGCAGGACCAGTAGGATCCATGCAGGACTAGTAGAGTCCATGCAGGACCAGTAGCATCCATGCAGGACCAGTAGTGTCCATGCAGGACCAGTAGAGTCCATGCAGGACCAGTAGCATCCATGCAGGACCAGTAGGATCCATGCAGGACCAGTAGAGTCCATGCAGGACCAGTAGCATCCATGCAGGACCAGTAGGATCCATGCAGGACCAGTAGAGTCCATGCAGGACCAGTAGCATCCATGCAGGACCAGTAGAGTCCATGCATGATGTCATTCATGATGTAGTTGGTGATGTCGTTGATGACGTCGTTGGTGATGTCGTTGATGATGTCGTTGATAATGTCGTTGATGAAGTCGTTGGTGATGTAGTTGATGAAGTCGTTGATAAAGTCGTTGGTGATGTCGTTGGGGATGTTGTTGATGAAGTCGTTGATGAAGTCGTTGGTGATGTCGTTAATGACGTCGTTGATAAAGTCGTTGATGACGCCGTTGATGAAGTCGTTGGTGATGTCATTCATGATGTAGTTGGTGATGTAGTTGGTGATGTCGTTGGTGATGTTGTTGATAAGTCGTTGATGAAGTCGTTGGTGATGTCGTTGGTGATGTCATTGGTGATGATGTTGATGAAGTCGTTGGTGAAGTCGTTAGTGATGTCGTTGGCGATGTCCTTGGTGATGTCGTTGATGAAGTCGTTGGTGATGTCGTTGGCGTTGCCGTTGGTGATGTCGCTGATGAAGTCGTTGGCGTTGCCGTTGATGAAGTCGTTGGTGATGTCGTTGGTGACGTCGTTGGTTATGTCATTGATGATGTCGTTGGTGATGTCGTTGGTGATGTCCTTCCTGTTGTTGCAGATCAACCCGCCCGTCTCCCCTCCATGTCCTTCATCACGGCTCAGCCATGGTCTTCCTCACCTCCCTCTTCTTCCTCCACGTCCTTCATCACGGCTCAGTCATGGTGTCCCTCACCTCTCCCCTCTTCCTCCATGTCCTTCATCACGGCTCAGCAATGGTCTTCCTCACCTCCCCCCTCTTCCTCCTCCTCTTCTTCCCCCGCGGCCCCCCCTCCCCTCAGAGGTCTATCGGAGACTCTGCTGCAGAACTTCAAGGAGAGACGAGTCCAAGTGAAGCTGGAGGAGAGCGTGGTGAGTCATCACAACGTCCTGGCTCTTATTTTGAAGGTTTGGTGCTTCCTGTCCGTTGGAATCAGAAGGTTTAAAATGTGTTTCGAGGCTCTAAGACATTATGTTTTTTTATTTATTATTGATGATGAATTAAAACATAAAACTAATTGATTTGTCCCAAAATTCTGACGGAAAAACTCATCATTCTGTGTTTTTCTTTTTTCAGTACGCAGGAATTCAGCCGGTCGACGACGTGAATAACGAGGTACAACCAGACTTCATACAGCAGTTTAACCAAAACGGCTGTTAACCGTCTCCATGTCCTTGTCTCCTTGTCTCCATGTCCTTTGTCTCCTCTCTACTTGCCTCTCTGTCTTGTCTGCCTTCAGGTTGTTGAGTCGACTCGAGTCATTCGACATAAAAACCAACGCGCTCTACGCTGGGAAGCTGGAGTGTTCTCAAATCAGGAGGAACAGTGAGACCGCCAGGACCAGCAGGATGACATGGGGACTCCTCTGGTTCGTCTCTTCACTAACAGGACTTTTCTCAGATTTTCTCTTTCATCTTAAATTAAAATGGAACATTCTAAAGAAACAGCTGCTCCTGATTGGTCCCCTCTCCTCATCCAATCAGCTGCCAGCTGCTGAGTAGAGCCTCAA
>NC_136595.1:29311568-29451568 GCF_910589615.1 Taurulus bubalis | reverse complement strand
ACACAGACATATTAACGGTGCTGGATCATCAATATTATATATTAATATATATATATATATATATATATATATATTATATATTCTTATCAGTCTCAGAGCCTCAATGAGCTCAGTTTGTCTTTAATAAAATACTTGTTGTTCTTCTGTGTTTCATTATCAAGCACCAAGGAGCAAATCATGTATAACATAATAATATCATACTCTGTAATTACACTTTTATACACACTTTCAGAATCACACACAAAAACACTTCTTCGACCAATCGGGTCGTACACCAACAAACACACATGCCGAGAATCACTATAGCAACCAAACCATTACAATAGCAACAACAACACTCTGGTAATATACAATATACATATATATTACATAGTAATATACATATAAACATAGAACAAAAAGTTTAGAAGTTAGTGTTTGGTAGATTATTTCTCTAATGTAACAAAGCTTCTTGTCATTAAATGTTATACCGTCACAAGACTGGTGACCAGGTGGGGGAGGAGCCACAGCAGTGTTCACCAGACTGGTGACCAGGAGGGGGAGGAGCCACAACAGTGTTCACCAGACTGGTGACCATGAGGAGGAGGAGCCACAGCAGTGTTCACCAGGCTGGTGACCATGAGGGGGAGGAGCCACAGCAGTGTTCACCAGACTGGTGACCGTGAGGAGGAGGAGCCACAGCAGTGTTCACCAGGCTGGTGACCGTGAGGAGGAGGAGCCACAGCAGTGTTCACCAGGCTGGTGACCATGAGGGGGAGGAGCCACAGCAGTGTTCACCAGACTGGTGACCGTGATGAGGAGGAGCTGGTGACCATGAGGAGGAGGAGCTGGTGACAATGAGCCTAAATAAACAGGCTTTCCAACGGTATAAAAGTTATTGACAAGAAGCTTTGTTACAATAGAGAAATAATCTACCACTAATTTCTGAAATTTTTGTTGGAATTTTATTACTATGTAATATACAATTAGTGTCAGAGCGTCTCACTGCGGGGGGGCTTCAAGTATCGCAGGTCTGCAACGCACACCCCCAAAGCATTATGGGAAGAACGTCTTATTTTAAAAAAACATGATGGCGTCACCGACGCGAGCTAAACTAACAGTTTTGTATTGTATAATAGTATTATATAATAGTAATAGTATTATACCATAGTATAGTATTATATAATAGTAATACACTGTCGAGCAACCTCGAGCAGCATCACACTGAGCACAGGGGGCCCTCAGGGCTGTGTGCTCAGTCCACTGCTCTTCATCTTGCTGACTCACTGCTAAACCCCCCACAGCACCAATATTCCCACAATATTATTGACCCACAATATTGGTGGAGTGACCCACTAAAGGAAGGAGGCCAGCCTTCTGACCTCCTTCCTACAGTAAGTGTTTAAACACCTCCATCCAACAGCAACACCTCCACCCAACAGCATCACCTCCACCCAACAGCATCACCTCCACCCAACAGCATCACCTCCAACCAACAGCAACACCTCCACCCAACAGCATCACCTCCAGCCAACAGTAACACCTCCACCCAACAGCATCACCTCCACCCAACAGCAACACCTCCACCCAACAGCATCACCTCCACCCAACAGCATCCTCATTCATGTCGGTTGACTTGTTTTCTGTTTGTAAAGAGTTCTTGGATTCCGTGAAAGGCATTTAACGTTTTTCAATAATTATTCAGTGAGGGCTGACGCTGAGAAACTCTGTTTTAACACTTTAAATATATGTCTTTTATGTTGAGAAAAACTGTCCTGAAATTTGAGCCAGCGAGCATCGAACCTGACCCTCCTGGATGAAAACCTTCATCTCTTACAGCTCCAACCTTCCATCAGCTCATGAAATGCATAGCAACATGGTCCAAGCTGCTGTCCAGGGTCTGTGCTAATAAGGCTTTTGTTTTGAAAAGATAGGAGACTAGTCCTTGAACCTTCGTCCTTGCAAACTCTTATAATAGTTCTCCTGTTCAGTCTGGTTACGAATCTCTCGATCCAACAGAACTAGTGCTGTCTTGCGTCTCATGGCCATCTCCCTGCGCTGAGCGTCTGCTTGCATCGGATCATGGCCGACTGCGGAGCACGGCGAGGCGGATCGGTTGGGCCGGAAGCTGCTGCCGCGGGCGGCAGAGTCTCCTCGGGTCAGGCTATTGAGGTCGTAGGTGTCTCGAGGGTCGCCCCCATTGGATGCCCCTGTCCACTCCCACGGGGCACCGTTACCTGAAAGGGGTGGGGCTTGAAGAGGGGGTTGGGCTTGGACAACAGGATGGTGAGGAGCATGGGCATCCACAGTGATGATACCCGACCCCTCCCGCTGCTGCTCAGAGGGGGGGCGGTAATGCGGAGCGTCTGCGGTTGAGGAGGTGCCAGAACAGGTGGAGGTGGTCTCAGAGGAGGAGGACGGGAGGAGGCCCTGCTGCTTCGACATGGCAATGACCTGCATGAGTCGTGGCTGATTGGTGGCCCCACGGCCCGAGCCCTCTCCACTTGTCTTCTCTCGGATGGCGAGCCACTTGGCCCGGGTCAGGGCACTTTTTGGGGATACTGGTGGGGGTCCAGCTTCAGGAATCTGTGGTGGTCTGGGTGTTGCCACAGCCTTGGCGCCCCCTGGAGGCGGAGTGGGGCTACGACTAGAGGCTATCCTCCCAGACTGCACTGCAGCCTGGTAAATGGGGACTTGAGACCCCCCCTCGTCTGTCCCCACAGAGCCCACCTCAGATCCGTCCTCGCTGGCCTCATGGTCCGTCTCGTCCCGGACGCTCAGACCTCTCATCTCCATCGACTTTTGCTTCCACTCCGTCACCAGCTGCTGCGAACGCATGGGGTCTATGGGAACCTGCACGGCCTTCAGACGCCGCTGCACCGGCTGGACCGGCTGCACCTGCTGCACCGGTTCCTCTGGACCCAGGTTGGCCCCCAGCACCCCATCCACATTCATGCTAGCCCTCGGCAGCGTGTTACTGAAGGTCAGCATGGTCTCCTTCCCCATGGGGCTGCGAGGAGCCAGCAGCTCCACGTCCACGCTGGCCCTCTTCAAGCTACCCATGGAGGCCTTCTCCGTCTGCAGGGGCCCCAGGCCCTCCAACCGGTCCATGGGGGCCGGAGCCGCCGCTATCTCATCGTGACTCTCCGAGGCAGAGGCGGGGCCCTTGTTGTAGACGGACTCGTGTCCTCGCTCAGTCAGCGCTCGCAGAGGGTCCTCCTTCGGCAGCGGGGCAGAGGGGGTCAAAGTGGTGTCATCAGAGGACTTGAAGTTGGCCACGGCGTGAAACGCCTGAAGAAGAGAAACATCTTTAAAGGTTTGAAGACTGAACATCTGTTAATGCTGCCAGCTGAGTGATGTCACACTGATGAGAAAGAAACCTCAAAATAAACTCATCATGAACTCAAGGTTCGCTGCGTAACTTAAAATCCTTGTTATGAAATACACAGGTGTAATACATATATATATTATATTATATATATTAGTGGTTAGTGTAACCTGGTTAATATTTAAACCTGGTTAGTGTTTAAACATGGTTAGTGTTTAAACATGGTTAGTATAACCTGGTTAGTGTTTGAACCTTGTTAGTGCTTAAACATGGTTAGTATAACCTGGTTAGTGTTTAAACCTTGTTAGTGTTTAAACATGGTTAGTGTTTAAACATGGTTAGTGTAACATGGTTAGTGTTTAAACCTGGTTAGTGTTTAAACCTGGTTAGTGTTTAAACATGGTTAGTGTAACCTGGTTAATATTTAAACCTGGTTAGTGTTTAAACATGTTTAGTGTTTAAACATGGTTAGTATAACCTGGTTAGTGTTTGAACCTTGTTAGTGCTTAAACATGGTTAGTATAACCTGGTTAGTGTTTAAACCTTGTTAGTGTTTAAACATGGTTAGTGTTTAAACATGGTTAGTGTAACCTGGTTAGTGTTTAAACCTGGTTAGTGTTTAAACCTTGTTAGTGTTTAAACATGGTTAGTGTTTAAACATGGTTAGTGTAACCTGGTTAATATTTAAACCTGGTTAGTGTTTAAACATGTTTAGTGTTTAAACATGGTTAGTATAACCTGGTTAGTGTTTGAACCTTGTTAGTGCTTAAACATGGTTAGTATAACCTGGTTAGTGTTTAAACCTTGTTAGTGTTTAAACATGGTTAGTGTTTAAACATGGTTAGTGTAACCTGGTTAGTGTTTAAACCTGGTTAGTGTTTAAACCTTGTTAGTGTTTAAACATGGTTAGTATAACCTGGTAAGTGTTTAAACCTTGTTAGTGTTTAAACATGGTTAGTGTTTAAACATGGTTAGTATAACCTGGTAAGTGTTTAAACCTTATTAGTGTAACCTGGTTAGTGTTTAAACCTGGTTAGTGTTTAAACATGGTTAGTATAACCTTGTTAGTGTTTAAACATGGTTAGTGTAACCTGGTTAGTGTTTAAACCTGGTTAGTGTTAAAACCTGGTTAGTATAACCTTGTTAGTGTTTAAACATGGTTAGTGTAACCTGGTTAGTGTTTAAACCTGGTTAGTCTTTAAACCTTGTTAGTGTTTGAACATGGTTAGTATAACCTGGTTAGTGTTTAAACCTTATTAGTGTTTAAACATGGTTAGTATAACCTGGTTAGTGTTTAAACCTTGTTAGTGTTTAAACATGGTTAGTATAACCTGGTTAGTGTTTAAACCTTGTTAGTGTTTAAACATGGTTAGTGTTTAAACATGGTTAGTATAACCTGGTTAGTGTTTAAACCTTGTTAGTGTTTAAACATGGTTAGTATAACCTGGTTAGTGTTTAAACCTTGTTAGTGTAACCTGGTTAGTGTTTAAACCTGGTTAGTGTTTAAACATGGTTAGTATAACCTTGTTAGTGTTTAAACCTTGTTAGTGTAACCTGGTTGGTGTTTGGGGGTTAGGGTTAGGGTTAGGGGGTTAGGGGTTACCAGGTTTAAACACTTTAAACCTGGTTAGTGTTTAAACATGGTTAGTGTAACCTGGTTAGTGTTTAAACCTGGTTAGTGTTAAAACCTGGTTAGTATAACCTTGTTAGTGTTTAAACATGGTTAGTGTAACCTGGTTAGTGTTTAAACCTGGTTAGTCTTTAAACCTTGTTAGTGTTTGAACATGGTTAGTATAACCTGGTTAGTGTTTAAACCTTATTAGTGTTTAAACATGGTTAGTATAACCTGGTTAGTGTTTAAACCTTGTTAGTGTTTAAACATGGTTAGTGTTTAAACATGGTTAGTATAACCTGGTTAGTGTTTGAACCTTGTTAGTGCTTAAACATGGTTAGTATAACCTGGTTAGTGTTTAAACCTTGTTAGTGTTTAAACATGGTTAGTGTTTAAACATGGTTAGTGTAACATGGTTAGTGTTTAAACCTGGTTAGTGTTTAAACCTGGTTAGTGTTTAAACATGGTTAGTGTAACCTGGTTAATATTTAAACCTGGTTAGTGTTTAAACATGTTTAGTGTTTAAACATGGTTAGTATAACCTGGTTAGTGTTTGAACCTTGTTAGTGCTTAAACATGGTTAGTATAACCTGGTTAGTGTTTAAACCTTGTTAGTGTTTAAACATGGTTAGTGTTTAAACATGGTTAGTGTAACCTGGTTAGTGTTTAAACCTGGTTAGTGTTTAAACCTTGTTAGTGTTTAAACATGGTTAGTGTTTAAACATGGTTAGTGTAACCTGGTTAATATTTAAACCTGGTTAGTGTTTAAACATGTTTAGTGTTTAAACATGGTTAGTATAACCTGGTTAGTGTTTGAACCTTGTTAGTGCTTAAACATGGTTAGTATAACCTGGTTAGTGTTTAAACCTTGTTAGTGTTTAAACATGGTTAGTGTTTAAACATGGTTAGTGTAACCTGGTTAGTGTTTAAACCTGGTTAGTGTTTAAACCTTGTTAGTGTTTAAACATGGTTAGTATAACCTGGTAAGTGTTTAAACCTTGTTAGTGTTTAAACATGGTTAGTGTTTAAACATGGTTAGTATAACCTGGTAAGTGTTTAAACCTTATTAGTGTAACCTGGTTAGTGTTTAAACCTGGTTAGTGTTTAAACATGGTTAGTATAACCTTGTTAGTGTTTAAACATGGTTAGTGTAACCTGGTTAGTGTTTAAACCTGGTTAGTGTTAAAACCTGGTTAGTATAACCTTGTTAGTGTTTAAACATGGTTAGTGTAACCTGGTTAGTGTTTAAACCTGGTTAGTCTTTAAACCTTGTTAGTGTTTGAACATGGTTAGTATAACCTGGTTAGTGTTTAAACCTTATTAGTGTTTAAACATGGTTAGTATAACCTGGTTAGTGTTTAAACCTTGTTAGTGTTTAAACATGGTTAGTATAACCTGGTTAGTGTTTAAACCTTGTTAGTGTTTAAACATGGTTAGTGTTTAAACATGGTTAGTATAACCTGGTTAGTGTTTAAACCTTGTTAGTGTTTAAACATGGTTAGTATAACCTGGTTAGTGTTTAAACCTTGTTAGTGTAACCTGGTTAGTGTTTAAACCTGGTTAGTGTTTAAACATGGTTAGTATAACCTTGTTAGTGTTTAAACCTTGTTAGTGTAACCTGGTTGGTGTTTGGGGGTTAGGGTTAGGGTTAGGGGGTTAGGGGTTACCAGGTTTAAACACTTTAAACCTGGTTAGTGTTTAAACATGGTTAGTGTAACCTGGTTAGTGTTTAAACCTGGTTAGTGTTAAAACCTGGTTAGTATAACCTTGTTAGTGTTTAAACATGGTTAGTGTAACCTGGTTAGTGTTTAAACCTGGTTAGTCTTTAAACCTTGTTAGTGTTTGAACATGGTTAGTATAACCTGGTTAGTGTTTAAACCTTATTAGTGTTTAAACATGGTTAGTATAACCTGGTTAGTGTTTAAACCTTGTTAGTGTTTAAACATGGTTAGTGTTTAAACATGGTTAGTATAACCTGGTTAGTGTTTAAACCTTGTTAGTGTTTAAACATGGTTAGTATAACCTGGTTAGTGTTTAAACCTTGTTAGTGTAACCTGGTTAGTGTTTAAACCTGGTTAGTGTTTAAACATGGTTAGTATAACCTTGTTAGTGTTTAAACCTGGTTAGTGTTTAAACATTGTTAGTGTTTAAACATGATTAGTATAACCTTGTTAGTGTTTAAACATGGTTAGTGTAACCTGCTTAGTGTTTGAAGCTTGTTAGTGTTTAAACATGGTTAGTGTAACCTGGTTAGTGTTTAAACCTGGTTCGTGTTTAAACATGGTTAGTATAACCTTGTTAGTGTTTAAACCTTGTTGGTGTAACCTGGTTGGTGTTTGGGGGTTAGGGTTAGGGTTAGGGGGTTAGGGGTTACCAGGTTTAAACACTTTAAACCTGGTTAGTGTTTAAACATGGTTAGTATAACCTTGTTAGTGTTTAAACCTTGTTAGTGTAACCTGCTTGGTGTTTGGGGGTTAGGGTTAGGGTTAGGGGGTTAGGGGTTACCAGGTTTAAACACTTTAAACCTGGTTAGTGTTTAAACATGGTTAGTGTAACCTGGTTAGTGTTTAAACATGGTTAGTGTTTAAATGTGTCGTCTCACCAGGTAAGCAGCGACGAAGGCTCCGATGAGGAACCCCGCGTGCACGTCGATGGGATGGCTGCGGTGCTGTGTGACCTGAGTCAGACCCGCCAGCGCTGCCGCCATGGAGAACCCGAACACCAGAACTGGCTTCAGCAGCTTGGTGCTGTCGGAGATGGTCGAGTTGAAGTACATCTAGACAGTCAGGAGTAAGGAAGTAGGTCATGTAAAGTCATATTAATACATTTATGATATATACAGTGGCTTGCAAAAGTATTCATACCCCTTGAACATTTCCACATTTTGTTACATTATACGCCACAAACATAAATATATTTTATTGGAATTTTATGTGAAAGACCAACACAGTGTCACACAATTGTGAAGTACAAAGAAAATTATGTGTGAAAAATTATTCAGCCCCCTTTTCTCTGAGTGCAACCAATTGCCTTCAGCAGTTGCCTGATGACTGCTGAATGATTGAATGTTGACCGAATGACTAAATAGATTCCACCTGTGTGTCATCTAATCTCAGTACAAATACAGCTGTTCTGTGACGGCCTCAGAGGTTTGTTAAGAGAATACTGGGGAGCAAACAGGACCATGAAGTCCAAGGAACACACCAGACAGGTCAGAGATAAAGTTGTGGAGAAGTTTAAAGCAGGGTTAGGCTATAAAAAGATTTCCCAAGCTTTGAACATGTCACGGAGCACTGTTCAATCCATTATCCGGAAATGGAAAGAGTACGGCACAACTGCAAACCTACCAAGACACGGCCATCCACCTAAACTTACAGGCCGAACAAGGAGAGCACTGACAAGAGATGCAGCCAAGAGGCCCATGTGACTCTGGATGAACTGCAGAGATCCACAGCTCAGGTGGGGAATCTGTCCACAGGACAACTATTGGGTGTGCACTCCACAAATATGGCCTTTATGGAAGAGTGGCAAGAAGAAAGCCATTGTTAAAAGAAAATCATAAGAAGTCCCGTTTGCAGTTTGCCAGAAACCATGTGGGGGACACAGCAAACATGTGGAAGAAGGTGCTCTGGTCAGATGAGACCAAAATTGAACTTTTTGGCCTAAATGCAAAACGTTTTGTGTGGCGGAAACCTAACACTGCACATCACCCTGAACACACCATGCCCACTGTCAGACATGGTGGTGGCAGCATAATGCTCTGGGTGCTTCTCATCAGCAGGGACAGGGAAGTTGGTCAGAGTTGATGGGACGATGGATGGAGCCAAATACAGGGCAATCTTGGAAGAAAACCTGTTGGAGTCTGCAAAAGACTTGAGACTGGGGCGGAGGTTCACCTTCCAGCAGGACAACGACCCTAAACATGAAGCCAGGGCTACACTGGAATGGTTTAAAACAAAACATATTCATGTGTTAGAACGGCCCCAGTCAAAGTTCAGACCTAAATCCCATCGAGAATCTGTGGCAAGATCTGAAAACCGCCGTTTACAAACGCTCTCCATCTAGTCTGACTGACCTTGAGCTGTTTAGCAAAGAAGAATGGGCAAAAATCTCCGTCTCTAGATGTGCAAAGCTGATAGAGACAAACCCCAAAATACTTGCAGCTGTAATTGCAGCAAAAGGCGGTTCCACAAAGTATTGACTCAGGGGGGCTGAATCATTTTGCACACTGCACTTTTCAGTTTTTTATTTGTGAATTTAAAAAAAAAACATGTATAATTTTCTTTGTACTTCACAATTGTGTGACACTTTGTGTTGGTCTTTCACATAAAATTCCAATAAAATATACTTATGTTTGTGGCGTGTAATGTGACAAAATGTGGAAACGTTCAAGGGGTATGAATACTTTTGCAAGCCATATATATATATATATATATATATATATATATATATATATATATATATATATATATATATATATCTTCTCTGTCTTAATCCCCCATCTCTTGACTCGAACTGAGGGCATCGTTGTAAATAAAGTTTTGTTGGTTTGAACAAAGAGGAGTCGCACTCACAGAAACATAAACAGCAGCGAAGGCAGACAGAGTTGCATGCTGGGAAGGGAACGTTTTCCTGTGAGGACAGAAGAAAGAGTTGAATTAAAATCACGTTAATCACTGAACACGACCTGAACAGGTGACTTACCTGGCGGCCATGATGGCGTGCTGGTCGTGACCCGAGCAGATGTCTTTAGTGATGTAAGCGTTTCTGTCACAGGAGACGCCGGCCTGCGTGTAGTTGGGTTTACAGACGGTGAGGAAGAAGGGGGCATGGTAACCTGTCGACAGCTGGATGATGTCAGTGACCAGAGCCGTCGCACACAGACCGAACACATGCACACCTGCAGAGGCACAGACAGGTGTGAGGACTGTGATGTCAGTGTAGCTACAGGTGTAACTACAGGTTAAATACAGGTGTAGCTACAGGTTCAATACAGGTGTAGCTACAGGTGTAACTACAGGTTAAATACAGGTGTAGCTACAGGTGTAACTACAGGTTAAATACAGGTATAGCTACAGGTGTAACTACAGGTTCAATACAGGTGTAGCTACAGGTGTAACTACAGGTTCAATACAGGTGTAGCTACAGGTGTAACTACAGGTTAAATACAGGTGTAACTACAGGTTTAATACAGGTGTAACTACAGGTGCAACTACAGGTGTACCTACAGGTGCAACTACAGGTGTAACTACAGGTTCAATACAGGTGTAGCTACAGGTGTAACTACAGGTTAAATACAGGTGTAGCTACAGGTGTAACTACAGGTTCAATACAGGTGTAGCTACAGGTGTAACTACAGGTTAAATACAGGTGTAGCTACAGGTGTAACTACAGGTTAAATACAGGTGTAACTACAGGTGTAGTCAATGTCGTACCTACGAAGCGCACCGTCCTCCTCAGGAAGGAGTTGAAGTTGCAGCCTCCTGCGTTGATGCTTCCTTCAGGTCGGCGGAGCTTCAGTCTGGACTGCAGGCAGTAGATCAGACCCTCTACCAGCATGATCTGATACACAAATCAAACACACCCTCAGCACTCTCTACCAGCATGACCTGATACACGAATCAAACACACCCTCAGCACCCTCTACCAGCATGACCTAATACACGAATCAAACACACCCTCAGAATTCTCTATCAGCATGACCTGATCCACAAATCAAACACACCCTCAGGGTTTAGGTTCAGGACACTGAGACCTGAGAGCCGCCAAAACACAACAGAACCATAAAAGAGCTGATCTTGCACCTAGATAACTGTGTGTGTGTGTGTGTGTGTGTGTGTTACCGAGGCCGCCGGTCCGGCGAAGGCGAGGCTCAGCAGCATCAGCAGAGGGATCAGTTCGTCTGCTCCGTCCACGTACGGCATGCTGAGCTCTCGGTCGTGGCAGCGGAACCCAACCTGAGCCGGCTGCACCACATCGGTCAGCTCCAGGAAGTACAGAGACACCATAGAAGAGGCCACGATGGGCAACTGAAGGAGGTACAGAGACACCATAGAAGAAGCCTTTAACCCCGCCCCCCAGAACGTCCATATCCATCATTTCCTTCACTCTCAACCAGCAGTGACACATCATCGTCATCATCATCATCATCATCATCATCATCATCATCATCATCATCCTCACCTCCACAAAGTAGAAACATGGCAGCAGAGTCAAACTGTCCTTTGGAGGTTTCTTCTTCATCTTCTCAGAGTTCATCATCATCCTGTAACACACACACACACACACACACACACACACTAAATAGACATCCCTCTTCGATAAGATAATCCTTTATTAGTCCCGCGGTGGGAAAATTGCAGGATTACAGCAACAGTGCACACAAGAGACAGTAAGGAAGAATATAGTAGCAATATTAAATATACAGACGGAATAAAAAAGTATATAAAGTACTTAATATTGCACCAGATGAATGTAATTAAAGTGGCCAAAGTGATAAACATGTTCTAAGTGTTAGTGGTCTGCTGAGAGCTCAGCTTGTTGTGCAGCCTGGCAGCAGCAGGAAGGAAGGACTTTTGGTACCTCTTCCTCAGACACCACGGGCGAATCAGCCGGTGACTGAAGGAGCTGTGCAGCGCTGCCAGAGCGTCCTGCATGGGGTGGGAGGTGTTGTTCATCAGGGCCAGCTGCCATGGCCCTGCTGATGCCCCTCCTCTCTACCTCCTTCTGCTTAATGGATCATGGCTATCTGGATCATGGACCATGCCTACTACTCATTATATGAATAATTTCTGTCATATTCATGTAATGTGCTGTAACTCTGTTAGGTTGTTCATTCTGGTCACATGACATCTATTGCTTCTGTCCATCCGGGGAGAGTGATCCTCCTCTGTTGCTCTCCCTCAGGTTTCTTCCTGAGGGAAAGGATTTTTACTATCTTTATTGGGGGAGTTGTTCCTGATCCGATGTGAGATCCCGGGACAGGATGTAATGTTACAGATTGTAAAGCCCTCTGAAGCAAACTTGTATTTGTGATGTTATATAAATGGCTGTATGATGGCTATATAAAAAAACTGAATTGAATTGAATTGGTGTCTCACTGATGTCTCACTGGTGTCTCACTGGTGTCTCACTGATGTCTCACTGATGTCTCATTGGTGTCTCATTGGTGTCTCATTGGTGTCTCATTGGTGTCTCACTGATGTCTCACTGGTGTCTCACTGGTGTCTCATTGGTGTCTCACTGATGTCTCACTGGTGTCTCACTGGTGTCTCATTGGTGTTTCACTGGTGTCTCATTGGTGTCTCACTGTTGTCTCATTGGTGTCTCACTGGTGTCTCATTGGTGTCTCACTGGTGTCTCATTGGTGTCTCACTGGTGTCTCACTGATGTCTCACTGGTGTCTCACTGATGTCTCATTGGTGTCTCACTGATGTCTCACTAGTGTCTCACTGGTGTCTCATTGGTGTTTCACTGGTGTCTCATTGGTGTCTCACTGTTGTCTCACTGGTGTCTCACTGATGTCTCATTGGTGTCTCACTGATGTCTCACTGGTGTCTCACTGATGTCTCATTGGTGTCTCACTGTTGTCTCACTGATGTCTCACTGATGTCTCATTGGTGTCTCATTGGTGTCTCACTGATGTCTCACCGGTGTTTCACCGGTGTCTCACTGATGTCTCACTGGTGTCTCATTGATCCAGAGCAGGAAGAGAGGCCAGGCCTGACCATCATAAATCTCAATGTTGAAGGACTGTCTGTACGAGCGCCACCAACAGCTCTATGAATCTGACCATGGGAAAATGGACAATGGGAAACCCACCCCTAAACAGCCAGGACCAAAAGCAGACCGAGTGAAGCACTCCCAAACCGTGGGACTGACCGAGCCATTCTCTCCTGAAGTGCTCAATATCAGCATCAACAACCTTAAAACCGACAAAGCTATTGGACTGGATCACATCTTCATTGAAGAGATCCAGCAGTCTGGACCTCTGGTGAGGAAGTGGATCCTCAGCTGATGAATGAGTGCATGCTAACAAAAAACATCCCAAAGATCTGGAGGAAAACCAGGATTATTGCCCTTCATCCGGAAGAGACCAGCATGCAAAGAGCTTCCGCCCAATGTCTCTGCTATGCCGCCTCTACGGCTGTTTGAGCGGGGCATAGCCCTGTTGCTGAACCTACATCATACCTCTACAGCTGTTTGAGGAGGCCATTGCCCTGTTGCTGAACCTACATCATACCTCTACAGCTGTTTGAGGAGGCCATTGACCTGTTGCTGAACCTACACCATACCTCTACAGCTGTTTGAGAGGGGCATTGCCCTGTTGCTGAACCTACACCATACCTCTACAGCTGTTTGAGAGGGGCATTGCCCTGTTGCTGAACCTACACCATACCTCTACAGCTGTTTGAGGAGGCCATTGCCCTGTTGCTGAACCTACACCATACCTCTACAGCTGTTTGAGAGGGGCATTGCCCTGTTGCTAAACCTGCCACCTCTACAAATCCACAACAAGCAAACTTCTGGACCTCATTCAACACATTGAGGACGAATTCCAAAACGGGCCGGTATACGACCCTGTGAACCATCACCTCCTCCTAAAAAAGATCTTGGAAGTTGACCAAAGACCTGAAGGCCTTCACAGACCTCATTGGAGCCCCGCTGAAAGTCAGGCACCTCTTTGTTGTCCTGAATAATAAGCAGACGGAATTGCCGACCTCAAGTTGCTGGTCCCACTACTTAACATAACATCTACACCACGATCAGTCGACGGACCACAACACTGAGCGGTTGATCTCTGCAGACGATCTCTGTGGAACATCTCAAGAGAACCCGTTGGAAGCAGTAGAACCAAACCTCACCAACCTGAGAGGAGCTACTCCTCTATTACCAGCACAACCAGCTACAGGCAACCCTGCAAAGAGTCGGCTCCTTGCACCTCAGGAACCGTGAAGCCATCCGACCACTGAACACCAGATGGTCTGGAGCACCACTCCGCACCGTACCCACCCTGAAGAGCTCACTGAGATCTACTGGTCTGGTCCTGTTCGGGAGAGGTCCTGAACCCCAGCAACACAAGCAACCTCCACCTCCTCGCGGACGTTGCCCGTAGGTGATATTAGAGAAAACTTTGTGGAGTATCTTCATCCTCTTCCTCATCTTCATGTTGACACATTTATAATAATAACCCAATGAATCAAACCATCTTCATCATCTTCTTCATCAGTTGCAGTCACGTGACACACCTGACCAGCTGCCAGTTAACATCCCATCAATCAGTACAGACAGACAGGCAGACAGGCAGAGAGACAACAGACAGACAGACAGGCAGAGAGACAACAGACAGACAGACAGACAGACAGACAGACAGGCAGAGAGAGAGAGAGAGAGAGAGAGAGAGAGACAGACAGACAGGCAGAGAGACAGAGAGAGACAGAGAGACAACAGACAGACAGGTGGACAGACAGGCAGAGAGAGAGAGAGAGAGACAGACAGACAGACAGACAGAGAGAGAGAGAGAGAGAGAGAGAGAGAGAGAGAGAGAGAGAGAGAGAGAGAGACAGACAGACAGGCAGAGAGACAGAGAGAGAGACAGAGAGACAACAGACAGACAGGTGGACAGACAGGCAGAGAGAGAGAGAGAGAGACAGACAGACAGACAGACAGAGAGAGAGAGAGAGAGAGAGAGAGAGAGAGAGACAGACAGACAGGCAGAGAGACAGAGAGAGACAGAGAGACAACAGACAGACAGGTGGACAGACAGGCAGAGAGAGAGAGAGAGAGAGAGACAACAGACAGACAGGTGGACAGACAGAGAGCGAGACAGAGAGACAACAGACAGACAGGTGGTCAGACAGAGACAACAGACAGACAACAGTCAGACAACAGACAGGTAAACGGCCCTGCAGTCAGAGACGTTTTATTGTCTAACGCTCGATGCAGCTTCAGTTAATCTGCTGCTCCGCAGAACACACACACACACACACACACACACACACACGCACGCACGCACGCAAGAACACACACACACACACGAACATGCACAAACACACGCACACGCGTCCACACGCACGCGCTCAGCAGAGCGTAGAAACGGTCTCACCTCACACCATCGATCCGCGGTGGTTCCTCTCGCGTTCCTCCTTCGGCGGCAGAACCGACAGAACCGACCAGCTAACGAGCCGTGACACCGGACACACCTGGTGGTCTGCTTAAGTTCCGGTTCTGGTTCTGATAGTCCCGATTTAGACCCCCGTTCTCCCCGAAACACCGCGGATCCGCTGCGACCGCTTTCTGTTTGCTGCGATCCGCTGCTCTGTGTGTGTGTGTGTGTGTGTGTGTGTGTGTGTGTGTGTGTGTGTGTGTGTGTGTGTGTGCGTGTGCGTGTAGAGAGAGTGTGTGTGCGTGTAGAGTGTGTGTGTGTGTGTGGAGAGTGTGTGCGTGAGTCGATGTGTGTGTATAGAGTGTGTGTGTCTGTGTGTATAGCGAGTGTGTGTGTGTAGAGAGTGTGTGTGTCTATGTGTGTGTAGAGTGTGTATAGAGTGTGTGCGTGTGTCTATGTGTGTGTATAGAGAGTGAGTGCGTGTCTGTGTGTGTAGAGAGAGTGTGTATAGAGTGTGTGTGTGTGTGTGTGTGTATGTGTGTGTATGTGTGTGTATAGTGTGTGTGTCTATGTGTGTGTATAGAGAGTGTGTGTGTGTATAGAGTGTGTGTAGAGAGTGTGTGTGTGTTTGTCTATGTGTGTTTAGAGAGAGTGTGTGTGTGTTGTTTGTGTGTGTGTGTGCGTGTGTGTATATAGTGTGTGCGTGTAGAGTGTGTGTGTGTGTGTGTGTAGCAGGTGATCAGTGCAGGTTCTTTTTTTCTTTTGGTCATGAAGCTGAACTCTCTTCTTGAATGGAACCAGACCCAGAACCAGACCTAGACCTAGAACCAGACCTAGACCCAGACCTAGAACCAGACCTAGACCCAGTCCTAGAACCAGACCTAGAACCAGACCTAGACCCAGACCTAGAACCAGACCTAGAACTAGAACCAGACCCAGACCTAGAACCAGACCTAGACCCAGTCCTAGAACCAGACCTAGACCTAGAACCAGACCTAGACCCAGTCCTAAAACCAGACCTAGACCCAGTCCTAGAACCAGACCTAGACCTAGACCCAGAACCAGACCTAGACCCAGACCTAGAACCAGACCTAGACCCAGACCCAGACCTAGAACCAGACCTAGACCTAGACCCAGAACCAGACCTAGACCTAGAACCAGACCCAGACCTAGAACCAGACCCAGAACCAGACCTAGACCCAGAACCAGACCCAGAACCAGACCTAGACCCAGAACCAGACCTAGACCCAGAACCAGACCTAGAACCAGACCTAGAACCAGAACCAGACCCAGAACCAGACCTAGACCTAGACCCAGAACCAGACCTAGACCCAGAACCAGACCTAGACCTAGAACCAGACCTAGACCCAGACCCAGACCTAGAACCAGACCTAGACCTAGACCCAGAACCAGACCTAGACCTAGAACCAGACCCAGACCTAGAACCAGACCTAGAACCAGACCTAGACCCAGAACTAGACCCAGACCTAGAACCAGACCCAGAACCAGACCTAGACCCAGACCTAGAACCAGACCTAGACCTAGAACCAGAACCAGACCTAGACCCAGACCTAGACCCAGTCACCTGGTTCTAATCCTTTGTAGTTGGTTCCAGGTCCCCTCCCTGAACTCATATTGTAGTCCTTCTGTCCTCATCAGAAACAAGATGGCGAAACAGAGTTTCACCGTTTTAAAGCTGCAGTTAAACTCAAAACATTTATATTATTATTATTATTATATTATAGTATTTATTTGACTTCAATACTATGATACATTTCTTTATTTTGAACTCCACAAAACATCAGGAAAAACAAGCTTTTTTACAGTTTTATTACAAAGTAAAATACAAAACAAACTTTATTTACAGGTTTATTTCGAGAGGAACATGTGAGGTGATGCGTTCAGGGTTCAGCTGAGAGGAGCAGGGATCCTCCTCCACAGACCAGGTGATGCGTTCAGGGTTCAGCTGAGAGGAGCAGGGATCCTCCTCCACAGACCTCCACACAGACAGTTCTTGATCCAGCGCTGCTCCCACTGCTTCATCGCGTTGGTCTTGTTTGGAGAGCGGAGCATCGTCACACAGCCGCACCTGAACACATCACACACAACATTTAACACGTTTCCCTTTTAAAGGCTGAAGCTGATGAACCAGGCGTGTGCTGTGACATCACTTCCTGTGGACTTACCTGGTGCAGGCCTTGCTCTCCTCAGTGGGACAGACACCCATATGGACACAGCGCAGGTTATCCATCTTCTGAGAGCTGGGACTCCTACCACAAGACTGATGCATGAGACGTGTTCTTGTACATGTGATCATCTCAGAGTGTCGAACCTGCAGCGTGTTACCTGGTGAAGACCTCCAGCGGGGCAGTGGACCCGGCTCCGGGCAGAGACGAGGCTTTTCCAAACTGCAGCCTGAGCGGGTGTTTCCCCTGCAGCTTGACGATGACGCCGTCATTAACTGGGAGCCAGTCCATACTGGGAACCAGCAGCTGACTGGGCAGCAGGCAGCACTCATCTATCAGAGTCTCATCGGGGTCCTGGGGGGGTCCGTCGTCCCGGGCTGAGACAGTCAATCAGTGAGTCAGTGAACATGGTGACTGGACATGTTGTAAAATCAATAACGTGATCTCTATACGATGGTGTGGATCAATAACGTGATCGTAGTAGATCAATAAGGTGAAATGGATCAATAAGCGGGTCAATAAGGTGATCAATAAGCGGATCAATAGGGTGATCAATAGGGTGAAGTGGATCAATAGGATGATCAATAGGGTGAAGTGGATCAATAGGGTGAAGTGGATCAATAGGGTGAAGTGGATCAATAGGGTGAAGGTGATCAATAGGGTGATCAATAGGGTGAAGTGGATCAATAAGCGGATCAATAGGGTGATCAATAGGGTGAAGTGGATCAATAGGATGATCAATAGGGTGAAGTGGATCAATAGGGTGATCAATAGGGTGAAGTGGATCAATAGGGTGAAGTGGATCAATAGGGTGATCAATAGGGTGAAGTGGATCAATAGGGTGAAGGTGATCAATAGGGTGATCAATAGGGTGAAGTGGATCAATAAGCGGATCAATAGGGTGAAGTGGATCATTAGGGTGATCAATAGGGCCTCACAGCAGAGCCACAGCTTGGTGAGCAGCCTGAACAGCAGCTGCATGCTGTCCTGGTTGTCCGAGGTGGCGGTGAAGGTGGGCAGGCAGCCCGGCTTCAGCAGACCCCAGATCCTGATCATCACCAGCATCTCCCTCAGCAGACCCAGAGACGCCCCGTCCCGCATGAAGCCGAACCCGGGCCGGACCACGGAGCCCTGTGGACCAGGACCACAGGATACCAGGTGAGACCAGACGAGACCAGGTGAGACCAGGTGAGACCACACAAGACCTGGTTACCTGGTTGGGCAGGTTGGCCAGCAGGTAGAGGACAAAGTCTCCCACCCATTGGATGAGCTGCTGCAGGGACTGGAGGGGCGGGCCGTCCAACACAAACTCCTCCGTCTTCAGATTGATCATCACCTTATCAATATCTGAGGAGACAGGGACCAATCAGGGTTCTGCCTCACCTGTGTGTTTACCTCACCTGTGTGGTACCTCACCTGTGTGTTTGCCTCACCTGTGTGTTTGCCTCACCTGTGTGGTACCTCACCTGTGTGTTTGCCTCACCTGTGTGTTTGCCTCACCTGTGTGTTTACCTCACCTGTGTGGTACCTCACCTGTGTGTTTGCCTCACCTGTGTTTGCCTCACCTGTGTGTTTACCTCACCTGTGTGTTTACCTCACCTGTGTGTTTGCCTCACCTGTGTGTTTGCCTCACCTGTGTGTTTACCTCACCTGTGTGTTTACCTCACCTGTGTGGTACCTCACCTGTGTGTTTACCTCACCTGTGTGTTTACCTCACCTGTGTGGTACCTCACCTGTGTGTTTGCCTCACCTGTGTGTTTACCTCACCTGTGTGGTGCCTCACCTGTGTGTTTACCTCACCTGTGTGTTTACCTCACCTGTGTGGTGCCTCACCTGTGTGTTTACCTCACCTGTGTGTTTACCTCACCTGTGTGGTGCCTCACCTGTGTGTTTACCTCACCTGTGTGTTTACCTCACCTGTGTGGTGCCTCACCTGTGTGTTTACCTCACCTGTGTGGTGCCTCACCTGTGTGTTTACCTCACCTGTGTGTTTACCTCACCTGTGTGTTTACCTCACCTGTGTGGTGCCTCACCTGTGTGTTTACCTCACCTGTGTGGTGCCTCACCTGTGTGTTTACCTCACCTGTGTGTTTACCTCACCTGTGTGTTTACCTCACCTGTGTGGTGCCTCACCTGTGTGGTGCCTCACCTGTGTGTTTACCTCACCTGTGTGTTTACCTCACCTGTGTGTTTACCTCACCTGTGTGGTGCCTCACCTGTGTGTTTACCTCACCTGTGTGTTTACCTCACCTGTGTGGTGCCTCACCTGTGTGGTGCCTCACCTGTGTGTTTACCTCACCTCTGTGGTGCCTCACCTGTGTGTTTACCTCACCTGTGTGTTTACCTCACCCGTGTGGTGCCTCACCTGTGTGTTTACCTCACCTGTGTGTTTACCTCACCTGTGTGGTGCCTCACCTGTGTGGTGCCTCACCTGTGTGTTTACCTCACCTGTGTGTTTACCTCACCTGTGTGTTTACCTCACCTGTGTGGTGCCTCACCTGTGTGTTTACCTCACCTGTGTGTTTACCTCACCCGTGTGGTGCCTCACCTGTGTGGTGCCTCACCTGTGTGTTTACCTCACCTGTGTGTTTACCTCACCTGTGTGGTGCCTCACCTGTGTGGTGCCTCACCCGTGTGGTGCCTCACCTGGGTCGGTGTTCTTGGCACAGATCTCGGTGAGCCGGTCTCCTGGACTCTTGTCCGGCGTGTGCAGGACGTGAGGCCTCAGCAGCGACTTCAAGGTGGAGCTGATGGCGATCAGCAGCAGCTTGGCGTGGAAGTCGCAGGCTCGAGCCGCCGTTGCCGTGGAGAGTTTACAGAGAGACGCCTTCACCGCCACGATGCGCGTGGCCAGAACCTGAGAGGATCAGACAGCGACACTGAGGCATCATGGGAAGTGGAGTTTACTGCACAATCTCAGTTACAGCAGTTGAATTGTCACGTAGCTCTTCCAGAATCATGGCTGACGGGCGAAAGCCGTTGTTTTTGTCTTTAAATAACTAAATGAGTGAACTAAACGTGGAACCGGTTCTATGTAACAGAACACAGGTCTGATCTGATGCCTGCTGACCTGTTGCAGCGCCTGGTTCTGCCTCATGTACTCCTCGTGCAGCTTCTCCACCAGGTTGTGCACCATGCTGGGCTGCACGTGCAGCAGGACGTCCCACCAGTCGTAGCCCGTCACCATGCAGTACTCCAACAGGAACAGCAGGTGGCGCAGCGTCGTGTTCATCTCCAGAACCTGACCCATAGAGGGCGACACCCGCAGCATGTGGAGCTGAGGAGCAAGCAGAACCAACGTCAGAACATTTATTACTTACTTCTTATTGGTCCCATCTCCATGCGTGGCACCTTATAATAATGGCCCAACTGTTCTCTAGAAGAGTGGTTCTTATTGATCCCATCTCCATACGTGGAACCTTGTAATGGCCCAACTGTTCTCTAGAAGACACGGGTACCTTCATGTCGGATCTTGTGACGACCGGTGTTCAGGTGCGCGTTCTCACCTTCCCGTGGTTGTCGACTCCGGCCAGTGCCAGTGAGGTCCACGAGAACTGCAGGGCCTTGAAGTGGAGGGCGGGGCCTCCGGTTCTTTGGCGCTTGATGGCGGACTCGTCTCCGGGCCTCTGACCGGAGGAGGGTCCGTAGAAGACCCCCATCATGTGGAGGGACAGCCGGTGGAGGATCTGAATGCTGCCGTCATGGAAGGCCAGGGCCAGACCTGGCAGCAGGGGAGAAAAGGGCCTCAGACCGGGTCCCGGTGCCACACACTCACACAGCTGACGGGCCGAGCCTCACCGAGTCCGGGGCAGAACTTGGTGTCTGACGCCACCTTCAGGTCCGTGTTGGAGATGGAGATGGGCAGTTTGGGCAGAGCGACGGCCGACACTCGCTCCAGGTCGTTGGTGGTGGTCAAGATCCTCCACTTCAGGATGGTGGGCTGCTTCTCCCCCACTGGACACAGGAGGGAGGTCAGAGGTCAAACATGAGCACTGAGCCGGGCCCAGTGGAACCAGAGCTCAAACATGAGCACTGAGCCGGGCCCAGTGGAACCAGAGCTCAAACATGAGCACTGAACCGGGCCCAGTGGAACCAGAGCTCAAACATGAGCACTGAGCCGGGCCCAGTGGAACCCGTGTGGTCTCTTACCAACTGGTGATCGGTGCTGGAAGATGTTGTTGACAGGAAGTCCCTCCTTCCTCAGAGACCAGCACTCCACGATGCTGCCGCTCTGATTGGACGCGCACAGCAGAACCTGCAACACACACATTTTCTGTCAGGTTCTTTGGTTCTGATGGTTCTGTGTGACCAACTCCTCTCTGGTCTGTTCTTCATGTTTTACTGGTCTCCGATCTGTCAGAACACAACTCCTGAAATGTGTTGTTCTACTGGTTACCAGTTATATGGGTTCCCCAGGTTCTCCCTGTTACCTGTTCAGAGTTCTCTCTGGTGAGGAACTTGAGGTGGGTGACCGCCGGGTACTTCTCCCTCCTCAGAGAGTCGGTGGTGCAGCGCAGGAACAGCGACGGCAACAGTTCCGTGTCGATGCGACACTTCTCGCTCACGACGCTCACGACCACCTGAACTCAGAACAGGGTTATTGTTCCTTAGTGGCGGTCAGAGAACAGGGTTATTGTTCTTGCTCAGACAACGGGAAGAGAAGGAGGTTCTACCTTGTAGAACTGGACGGGAGACGAGCTGCTGCCGTCGGTCGCCGCCACCACGATGTTCCCTCCCCCGGTGAAGGCGATGTCGGCTAACGCCACGCGGCCCCTCAGCCGGCAGAGGCTCTCGCTGGCCGTCAGCAGAGCGCCGCCCGGCTTTAGCAGCGACACGGTGACCAGACCGCTCACTGTCACCGCCAGCCAGCCCTCCATCGGCTTCCCACCGAACAGGGTCAGGGACGGGGAGAACTTCACCCGGGAGAACTTCTCTCCGAAGTTTGTAGAACCCGACTGAACCCAAAGGAGACAAGGAACATGTGATTTATTGAACCGTGTATATATATATATACACATATATATATATAGAGGGACTACAGTAAAGGCTTCAAGACGTTCTCCTGGTGGTTACGAGGGACTACAGTAAAGGCTTCAAGACGTTCTCCCGGTGGTTCCGTGTTCTACGTTACCATCTCCACGTGCAGAGCCAGCTTCACGCCGTTGTGCAGCCAGCTCAGAGCCACGATGGGGTCTCCGTCCAGAGAGCTGGAGAGGAGGCTCTCCCAGCTGTTCACCAGGTGGTCCGACATCGACCAACACTTGATCTGCCCGTCACCGTCTGCAGACAGCAGTCTGGAGCCTCCACACACAAACACACCAACACACATTAAACAGATCAGTAAAGACTGAACAGATCAATAAACAGGTCAATAAACAGATCAATAACCCTTACCTGATTGATCCCACTCCAGACAGGAGATGACCTCAGTGTGGCCAGAGCTGATGGAGTAAACATCCCAAGGGTGCTCAGTGTCGATGATGTGGATCATGTGACTAACATCTGGATCACACACACACACACACACACACACACACACACACACGTAAGTAGAAAAGGTTGTTAACCCTGTCGGTTTAGGTGTTCCAGGTGTGCCGTAGGTGTGTCTGTGCTGCAGGTGCGTTGTCTGTGCTGCAGCTCACCCTTGTCGTCGTCCTCTCCCTTCAGGTCTGTGCTGAAGGCCACCAGGTTCCTGCAGGACCAGGAGCACACCAGAGGGATGGAGGGGCAGTGAGTGCTCTTAGGACGCTTCTCCCAGTCGCACACGTACGCTAGCTCCATGGCACCACCGAAGAAGAAGCTGGAGACCAACAGGAGGCCTCACCTGAACACACACACACATTGGAAATAATAAGTAAGAAGTATACATTTTAAATACTAAATAAACTTCATGTCTTTATCTAACACAAAGTTCAGGTTTCAGACCATGAACATGAACGATAAAGTGTTTCAGACGTCCAAAGAACAAAAGAAAGAACACAATGCAGATACACACAACTACATGTATACACACAACTACATGTATACACACAACTACATGTATACACACACCTACATGTTTACACACACCTACATGTATACACACACCTACATGTATACACACAACTATATGTTTACACACATGTATACACACACCTACATGTTTACACACATGTATACACACAACTACATGTTTACACACATGTATACACACAACTACATGTTTACACACATGTATACACACAACTACATGTTTACACACATGTATACACACAACTACATGTTTACACACATGTATACACACAACTACATGTTTACACACATGTATACACACAACTACATGTTTACACACATGTATACACACAACTACATGTTTACACACATGTATACACACAACTATATGTTTACACACATGTATACACACAACTATATGTTTACACACATGTATACACACAACTATATGTTTACACACATGTATACACACAACTACATGTATACACACAACTACATGTTTACACACATGTATACACACAACTACATGTTTACACACAACTATATGTTTATACACATGTATACACACAACTATATGTTTATACACATGTATACACACAACTATATGTTTATACACATGTATACACACAACTATATGTTTATACACATGTATACACACAACTATATGTTTACACACAACTACATGTATACACACACCTACATGTTTACACACACCTACATGTATACACACAACTACATGTATACACACAACTACATGTTTACACACATGTATACACACAACTACATGTTTACACACATGTATACACACAACTATATGTTTACACACATGTATACACACAACTACATGTTTACACACAACTACATGTTTACACACACATGTATACACACAACTACATGTATACACACAACTACATGTTTACACACATGTATACACACAACTACATGTTTACACACAACTATATGTTTACACACATGTATACACGCAACTATGTTTACACACATGTATACACACAACTATATGTTTACACACATGTATACACACAACTATATGTTTACACACATGTATACACACAACTATATGTTTACACACATGTATACACACAACTATATGTTTATACACATGTATACACACAACTATATGTTTATACACATGTATACACACAACTATATGTTTACACACATGTTTACACACCACTACATGTTTACACACATGTTTACACACCACTACATGTTTACACACATGTATACACACAACTACATGTATACACACAACTACATGTATACACACACCTACATGTTTACACACAACTACATGTTTACACACAACTACATGTATACACACAACTACATGTATACACACACCTACATGTTTACACACAACTACATGTTTACACACAACTACATGTATACACACAACTACATGTATACACACAACTACATGTTTACACACATATATGTTTACACACAACTACATGTTTACACACATGTATACACACATATATGTTTACACATATGTATACACACAACTACATGTTTACACACATGTATACACACAACTACATGTTTACACACATGTATACACACATATATGTTTACACATATGTATACACACAACTACATGTTTACACACATGTATACACACAACTACATGTTTACACACATGTATACACACATATGTTTACACACATGTATACACACAACTACATGTTTACACACTTGTATACACACAACTATATGTTTACACACATGTATACACACAACTATATGTTTACACACATGTATACACACAACTATATGTTTACACACATGTATACACACAACTACATGTTTACACACAACTACATGTTTACACACACATGTATACACACAACTACATGTATACACACAACTACATGTTTACACACATGTATACACACAACTACATGTATACACACAACTACATGTTTACACACATGTATACACACAACTACATGTTTACACACAACTATATGTTTACACACATGTATACACACAACTACATGTTTATACACATGTATACACACAACTATATGTTTATACACATGTATACACACAACTATATGTTTATACACATGTATACACACAACTACATGTTTATACACATGTATACACACAACTATATGTTTATACACATGTATACACACAACTATATGTTTATACACATGTATACACACAACTATATGTTTATACACATGTATACACACAACTATATGTTTATACACATGTATACACACAACTATATGTTTATACACATGTATACACACAACTATATGTTTATACACATGTATACACACAACTATATGTTTATACACATGTATACACACAACTATATGTTTATACACATGTATACACACACAACTATATGTTTACACACATGTATACACACACAACTATATGTTTACACACATGTATACACACAACTATATGTTTATACACATGTATACACACAACTATATGTTTACACACATGTATACACACAACTATATGTTTACACACATGTTTACACACCACTACATGTTTACACACATGTATACACACAACTACATGTTTACACACATGTATACACACAACTATATGTTTATACACACATGTATACACACAACTACATGTTTACACACACATGTATACACACAACTACATGTTTACACACAACTACATGTTTACACACAACTACATGTATACACACAACTACATGTATACACACAACTACATGTTTACACACATATATGTTTACACACAACTACATGTATACACACAACTACATGTATACACACAACTACATGTATACACACAACTACATGTTTACACACAACTACATGTATACACACAACTACATGTATACACACAACTACATGTTTACACACATATATGTTTACACACAACTACATGTATACACACAACTACATGTATACACACAACTACATGTATACACACAACTACATGTTTACACACATGTATACACACAACTACATGTTTACACACATGTATACACACAACTACATGTTTACACATACATGTATACACACAACTACATGTTTACACACACATGTATACACACAACTACATGTTTACACACACATGTATACACACAACTATATGTTTACACACATGTATACACACAACTATATGTTTACACACATGTATACACACAACTATATGTTTACACACATGTATACACACAACTATATGTTTACACACATGTATACACACAACTATATGTTTACACACATGTATAGACACAACTACATGTTTACACACACAGATCGAACAGATTAGATAGATATGGTTAGTCTTTGAGATACAACAGATTAAAGCGACCACACACATTCATTTGTATGGTGACGGGTCTCATTTAAAACCGGGTCTCGCCCTGTGTCTATGTAGCTAGCAGCTATATGCTAACGTTAGCTTACCTCACTTTGTTTTGGCTCCAAACAAAAAAATGAAAATAAAATAAGTAAATGAAAGAAGAGTCTTTGGTATTAAATATAATATAAACAATAATATTAACTACAATGGTCGCTGTTCTAACAAACAAATCTTCCTCCAGTTACTCACTTCAACAAAGTACCAGGACCCCGCAGTTCATGGGGTGTCTCTACAGAAGCCTGTCTGTAAAATATTATATTATCTATTTATTATAACAATAAAGTAGGAAACTATAACGGTCAATAAAACTCCGAACACGTGTTTGACTAGTTATTGAATACGTTCTTCTCAGTGTTTGTCTCTTTTTTGTTAGATTGTAAATGGTGTTTTTCTAAGATGGCGGCGTCGGGGCAGCCTCCTCTACAGATGACGTGAGCATGTGGACCCTGAGCGGGGTCTGCCAGGCTCCTCAAATAAATAAATACATATATACATATATATATATATATATATATATATATATATACATATATATACGTATATATATATACGTATATACGTATATACGTATATATATATATATATATATATATATATACGTATATATATACACGTATATATATACGTGTATATATATATATATATATATACGTATATATATATATACGTATATATACGTATATATATATATATACGTATATATATATATATATATATATATATATACGTGTATATATATATATATATATATATATATATACGTATATATATATATATATATATACGTATATATACGTATATATATATATACGTATATATACGTATATATATAGATATATATCTATATCTATATATATACGTATATATATATATATATATATATATACGTATATATATATATATGTATATATATATATATATATATACGTATATATATATATATACGTATATATATATATATATGTATATATATATATATATACATATATATATATACGTATATATATATATATATATATATATATATATATATATATATATACGTGTATATATATATACGTATATATACGTATATATATATACACGTATATATATATATATATATATTGATATATATATACGTATATATATATTGAAAAGTTTAAGCATATTTTATTTGTACTGTAGTTTCAAAGCAGAATGTTTATTTATTTGTCTGAATACGAACATTATGGTGGTCAGGAGAGAGAATGCAGCTTTAACACATGAATACTTCTATACAACCAGGGGAGTGGGTCTGAAACATGGACCTAGTGGGTCTATGTGGGTCTGATACATGGACCTAGTGGGTTATGGGTTTTGCACCTGGCAGATCAAGCTCAGGGTTAGGCTCCGCCCCGTAAGACCCGTATTTCCGGTCAGGTGGTTGTCTCGTCAGGCTGCTGAGTCTCTGGTCTCCTGTTAACTCTGTTAGCTCCTGTTAGCTCCTGTTAGCTCACAGGTGAAACCACCGGACGGGTTTAGATTAAACTGAAATGACTCTACAGGGTCCGGGTCCTGGGTCCTGGGTTAGGAGGTTCCGGGTCCTGGTTTAGAGGGTTCCGGGTCCTGCTAGCTCCTTTAGCGTTAGCTTCCTCTGGAGCGCGTTAACGGGACTCTGTTGCGTTCTGAGGAGAACACCGGAGACATGCTCATGTTCCCGGTACCGTTCCTGTTCCCGGTAACGGACTAACCGGTCTCAGGTAAGACCCACGGGCCAGATATACAGAGTTAGGGGCGGGATGTTTACCTGAGGAGGAGCAGGCCTCACAGCTACATGCAGTCTGTACACACACACACACACACACACACACACACACACACACACACCGAGACACACACACCGAGAGACCGAGACACACACACAGAGAGACACACGCACGCACACACACACAGACACAGACACGCACACACACACAGAGACACAGACACGCACACACACACAGAGACACAGACACACACACACACACAGAGAGAAAAGCTGTATCATAAACTAGCTTTCTTTACTACCTTACTCTTCTTTACTACCTTTCTTTACTTCACTACCTTTCTTTACTTCACTACCTTTCTTTACTACCTTTCTTTACTACCTTTCTTTACTTCACTACCTTTCTTCACTACCTTTCTTTACTACCTTTCTTTACTTCACTACCTTTCTTTACTTCACTACCTTTCTTTACTTCACTACCTTTCTTTACTTCACTACCTTTCTTCACTACCTTTCTTCACTACCTTTCTTCACTACCTTTCTTTACTACCTTTCTTTACTTCACTACCTTTCTTTACTTCACTACCTTTCTTCACTACCTTTCTTTACTTCACTACCTTTCTTTACTTCACTACCTTTCTTTACTACCTTTCTTTACTACCTTTCTTTACTTCACTACCTTTCTTTACTTCACTACCTTTCTTTACTACCTTTCTTTACTTCACTACCTTTCTTTACTTCACTACCTTTCTTCACTACCTTTCTTCACTACCTTTCTTTACTTCACTACCTTTCTTTACTACCTTTCTTTACTACCTTTCTTTACTTCACTACCTTTCTTTACTACCTTTCTTCACTACCTTTCTTTACTACCTTTCTTTACTTCACTACCTTTCTTTACTACCTTTCTTTACTACCTTTCTTTACTTCACTACCTTTCTTCACTACCTTTCTTTACTACCTTTCTTTACTACCTTTCTTTACTACCTTTCTTTACTTCACTACCTTTCTTCACTACCTTTCTTCACTACCTTTCTTCACTACCTTTCTTTACTACCTTTCTTTACTTCACTACCTTTCTTTACTACCTTTCTTTACTACCTTTCTTTACTACCTTTCTTTACTTCACTACCTTTCTTCACTACCTTTCTTCACTACCTTTCTTTACTACCTTTCTTTACTTCACTACCTTTCTTTACTACCTTTCTTTACTACCTTTCTTTACTACCTTTCTTTACTTCACTACCTTTCTTTACTTCACTACCTTTCTTTACTACCTTTCTTTACTACCTTTCTTTACTACCTTTCTTTACTTCACTACCTTTCTTTACTTCACTACCTTTCTTTACTTCACTACCTTTCTTTACTACCTTTCTTTACTACCTTTCTTTACTACCTTTCTTTACTTCACTACCTTTCTTTACTTCACTACCTTTCTTTACTTCACTACCTTTCTTTACTTCACTACCTTTCTTCACTACCTTTCTTTACTTCACTACCTTTCTTTACTACCTTTCTTTACTACCTTTCTTTACTTCACTACCTTTCTTTACTACCTTTCTTTACTTCACTACCTTTCTTTACTACCTTTCTTTACTTCACTACCTTTCTTCACTACCTTTCTTCACTACCTTTCTTCACTACCTTTCTTTACTACCTTTCTTTACTACCTTTCTTTACTTCACTACCTTTCTTTACTTCACTACCTTTCTTCACTACCTTTCTTCACTACCTTTCTTCACTACCTTTCTTCACTACCTTTCTTTACTTCACTACCTTTCTTTACTTCACTACCTTTCTTCACTACCTTTCTTTACTTCACTACCTTTCTTTACTTCACTACCTTTCTTTACTTCACTACCTTTCTTTACTACCTTTCTTTACTACCTTTCTTTACTACCTTTCTTTACTACCTTTCTTTACTTCACTACCTTTCTTCACTACCTTTCTTTACTACCTTTCTTTACTACCTTTCTTTACTTCACTACCTTTCTTTACTTCACTACCTTTCTTTACTTCACTACCTTTCTTCACTACCTTTCTTTACTTCACTACCTTTCTTTACTTCACTACCTTTCTTCACTACCTTTCTTTACTACCTTTCTTTACTACCTTTCTTTACTTCACTACCTTTCTTTACTTCACTACCTTTCTTCACTACCTTTCTTTACTACCTTTCTTTACTTCACTACCTTTCTTTACTACCTTTCTTTACTACCTTTCTTTACTTCACTACCTTTCTTCACTACCTTTCTTTACTTCACTACCTTTCTTTACTACCTTTCTTTACTTCACTACCTTTCTTTACTTCACTACCTTTCTTTACTACCTTTCTTTACTTCACTACCTTTCTTTACTACCTTTCTTTACTTCACTACCTTTCTTTACTACCTTTCTTTACTTCACTACCTTTCTTCACTACCTTTCTTTACTACCTTTCTTTACTTCACTACCTTTCTTTACTTCACTACCTTTCTTCACTACCTTTCTTTACTTCACTACCTTTCTTTACTTCACTACCTTTCTTCACTACCTTTCTTTACTTCACTACCTTTCTTTACTACCTTTCTTTACTTCACTACCTTTCTTTACTTCACTACCTTTCTTCACTACCTTTCTTTACTTCACTACCTTTCTTTACTACCTTTCTTTACTCCACTACCTTTCTTTACTTCACTACCTTTCTTCACTACCTTTCTTTACTTCACTACCTTTCTTTACTTCACTACCTTTCTTTACTTCACTACCTTTCTTTACTACCTTTCTTTACTTCACTACCTTTCTTCACTACCTTTCTTCACTACCTTTCTTCACTACCTTTCTTTACTTCACTACCTTTCTTTACTTCACTACCTTTCTTTACTTCACTACCTTTCTTTACTACCTTTCTTCACTACCTTTCTTTACTTCACTACCTTTCTTTACTTCACTACCTTTCTTCACTACCTTTCTTTACTTCACTACCTTTCTTTACTACCTTTCTTTACTTCACTACCTTTCTTTACTTCACTACCTTTCTTTACTTCACTACCTTTCTTTACTTCACTACCTTTCTTCACTACCTTTCTTCACTACCTTTCTTTACTTCACTACCTTTCTTCACTACCTTTCTTTACTTCACTACCTTTCTTTACTTCACTACCTTTCTTTACTTCACTACCTTTCTTTACTTCACTACCTTTCTTCACTACCTTTCTTTACTACCTTTCTTTACTTCACTACCTTTCTTCACTACCTTTCTTTACTTCACTACCTTTCTTTACTTCACTACCTTTCTTTACTTCACTACCTTTCTTCACTACCTTTCTTTACTTCACTACCTTTCTTCACTACCTTTCTTCACTACCTTTCTTTACTACCTTTCTTCACTACCTTTCTTCACTACCTTTCTTCACTACCTTTCTTTACTTTACTACCTTTCTTTACTTCACTACCTTTCTTCACTACCTTTCTTTACTACCTTTCTTTACTACCTTTCTTTACTACCTTTCTTTACTTTACTACCTTTCTTTACTTCACTACCTTACTTTACTTTACTGCCTTTACTTTACTACCTTTCTTTACTAAACTTTATTTTTGTTCATAACTTGGTGAATATCGGAAATTTTCAATTGAGTAATCAAAGTCTTCATTGATTTGTTTTCAGTGACATCTGTTTAAAGAAGTTGAGTTAACAGCTCTCAGCTTGGAGACATTGCCTGAGCTTGGCCTGATCTGAGGTCAGTTTTACCTTCACTCTGAGGACACCGGCCTGCAGCCATGCTGACCTAGAATCAGCTGTTAGCCTGTGCAGTGAGCTGAATCCAGAGATAGAGATCATGTCTGAGAACCAGGCCAACAACAACAACGTCCCTCTGAACAACAACAACATGGGACCCAACAGGATCCGAAACCCCAACATCAACCAGAACCCCCTCATCAATGTCCGCGATCGCCTCTTCCACGCCCTCTTCTTCAAGATGGCCGTCACGTACGCCCGACTGTTCCCTCCGTCCTTCAGGAGGGTCTTTGAGTTCTTCGTCCTGCTCAAGGTGTGTAACGTCTCTTATATAGAGTTAAATATATAACTCGAGGTGTGTAACGTCTCTTTTATTTATATATATATATATATATATATATATATATATATATATATATATATATATATATGAGATACCTTAGCGTTTGGGCTCTGTTAACAGCAGCATGTAATTACATTCATGGTGAATGTACATCAAGGGAGAAAACTTGTTATGTATATGAAATTCTCCTCTACAACATAACAACATAAACAAACGTTTGCCTGATAAACAACGACATAATGTTCCTGTAAATGAGGATTTAAATTATTTTGAATAAAGTATGGGAGGAAATCCAGGGATTGTGTAAATCCACCAGATTAACAGCAGTCAGCCCTGCAGGCTTTCTCCAGTTAACACTCAGTGATGAAGACTGCTGGGTCATGATGAAGACTGCTGGGTCATAATGGATCTTTATTCAATTATTTTGTATAGCCCAAAATCAAAAGTCACAAACTCTCCTCAGGGCTTTACCATCTGTACACATAAACATCCTCTGACCTTTAACCTTCACACCAGAACAAGAACAACTCCCCAAAACCCATTAAGGGGAGTAATGGTGTTGGCAATACTAATAGCAATGCCACTCATAATAATAATAATAATAATAATGATAATAGCAGTGGGTGTAGGTCAGGACCAGGGTCCAGATAAAACCACGGTCCATGGAAACCTGTGAGACGTTGACTCCAAATGCATCGAGCATAGACTTCTATACAACCAGAGGAGTCACCCCCTGGTGGTCAGGAGAGAGAATGCAGCTTTAACACATGAAGCATAGACTGCTATACAACCAGAGGAGTCGCCCCCTGGTGGTCAGTAGAGAAAATGCAGCTTTAACACATGAAGCATAGACTGCTATACAACCAGAGGAGTCGCCCCCTGGTGGTCAGTAGAGAAAATGCAGCTTTAACACATGAAGCATATACCTCTATACAACCAGAGGAGTCGCCCCCTGGTGGTCAGGAGAGAGAATGCAGCTTTAACACATGAAGCATAGACTGCTATACAACCAGAGGAGTCGCCCCCTGGTGGTCAGGAGAGAAAATGCAGCTTTAACACATGAAGCATAGACTGCTATACAACCAGAGAAGTCGCCCCCTGGTGGTCAGTAGAGAAGATGCAGCTTTAACACATGAAGCATATACCTCTATACAACCAGAGGAGTCGCCCCCTGGTGGTCAGGAGAGAGAATGCAGCTTTAACACATGAAGCATAGACTTCTATACAACCAGAGGAGTCACCCCTGGTGGTTAGGAGAGGGGATGCAACTTTAACACATGAAGAAGTGACTTCACTGCCTGCTTAAGTCCGATAATGATCAAACTGACTTCAGCTGACTTGTGTTGTGTGTGCAAATCATATGAATACTTTAAATAGTCAAAAGGAAAGGCATCAATCGCAGTTATGATGACCATGTTTTTGATTTGTAATTTTAGATGTGTGAAAGTTAAGTGAGCCTAACAGCATTAACTCCTCTGTGCTCCTGTTCAGGCGCTCTTTGTCCTCTTCATCCTCGCCTACATTCACATCGCCTTCTCTCGCTCGCCCATCAACTGTCTGGAGGTGGTGAGGGAGCGCTGGCCTCGGGACGGCATCCTGCGGGTGGAGATCCAGAGGAACTCCAGCCGAGCCCCCGTCTTCCTGCAGTACTACGACTCCACGGGCCTCCAGGAGGAGCTGGAGGCAGAGGAGGGCGTGGTGGGACTCAGCCTGGCAGCGCTGCAGGAAGAAGAGGAAGAAGACGAGGATGAGATGAGCCTAGAGATGTTTGACAACAGCTCTGTGCAGGTGAGCGGAGCGTCAGAGGTTCAGTTGCCTCCACAGCCACTAGGGGTCAGCAGGAGCCAGGAGTTGTTCAGAGGGAGGGATCAGAGCGCTCTGGAAACCAAAGGAGTGTAGAGGCTTTTCTTTGTTACAGCAGCTGGTAAAGAACACTCATCATACTGCTTTTTGCCCCAGCTTTGGATTCATTCAAGTTTACATTCAAACGCACCATGATACTTTACCTTCGTCCAATACTCTTTTTTTTTTTTTTACTGAATAGAACATAGATCATCATTCCATTCAGTTTAATATAACTTTATTTGTATAGCCCCGTAGATCTGTACAGCATCCAACATCTTCTGTCCTTATACCTCGCTTTGGACCCTCCATATGTTAGCGGTTAGCTCCAGCGCTGCTAATAATAGCTGCTTATGTGACTAGCTCTCCTTCTGCAGATTTCACAATGAAGTATTACTAAGACTCGGGCAACTAGAAAGCATCAATATTGATCTAATCACACATTTTGACTTGATATTGTCCGATAACACTTTGTCACACTATGATGGTCAAGCGGTGTGAGTGGGCCGTACAGGACATGGATCAACTCTGGGCTCAGATTAGTCGAACTGTGTTTCCTGCTGCAGTTTGAGCTGGACATGGAGCCTCGTCTGAAGCCGTCTCTGATTGGAGGAGGTGTTGGAAGAGGAGGAGCCGGAGGAGGAGCAGGAGGAGTGAACGACAGCCAGGACATCTCCTTCAGCCAGACCACTAAAGGTATGCAGCCGCTGAAGGATTCAGTGTCTGAGCTGGAGATGATGACCAGAGCAGGTAAACCCTCCTTTTCCTCTCTCCTCCTCTTTCCTTCTCCTCCCTTATCCCTCCTTTCCCTCTCCTCCTACCTCCTTCTCTCCTCCTCCACCTGTAAACAGTCAAGATTCTCCTTAACCCCAGTAGGTGTATGTTGGTGTCTGTAGAGTTCATTATAGAAGATAAACCTCCAGATACCGTAGTCCGGTCTGTTGGTGTCTGTTGGTGTCTGTTGGTGACTGTTGTCTGTTGGGGTCTGTTGGTGACTGTTGGGGTCTGTTGGTGACTGTTGGTGACTGTTGGTGACTGTTGGGGTCTGTTGGTGACTGTTGGGGTCTGTTGGTGACTGTTGTCTGTTGGGGTCTGTTGGGGTCTGTTGGGGTCTGTTGGTGACTGTTGTCTGTTGGGGTCTGTTGGTGACTGTTGGTGACTGTTGGTGACTGTTGGGGTCTGTTGGTGACTGTTGGGGTCTGTTGGTGACTGTTGGGGTCTGTTGGTGACTGTTGTCTGTTGGTGACTGTTGTCTGTTGGTGACTGTTGTCTGTTGGGGTCTGTTGGTGACTGTTGTCTGTTGGGGTCTGTTGGTGACTGTTGTCTGTTGGTGACTGTTGGGGTCTGTTGGTGACTGTTGTCTGTTGGTGACTGTTGTCTGTTGGGGTCTGTTGGTGACTGTTGTCTGTTGGTGACTGTTGTCTGTTGGTGACTGTTGGGGTCTGTTGGGGTCTGTTGGTGACTGTTGTCTGTTGGTGACTGTTGTCTGTTGGTGACTGTTGTCTGTTGGGGTCTGTTGGGGTCTGTTGGTGACTGTTGGGGTCTGTTGGTGACTGTTGTCTGTTGGTGACTGTTGTCTGTTGGTGACTGTTGGGGTCTGTTGGTGACTGTTGTCTGTTGGTGACTGTTGTCTGTTGGTGACTGTTGTCTGTTGGTGACTGTTGGGGTCTGTTGGTGACTGTTGGGGTCTGTTGGGGTCTGTTGGTGACTGTTGGGGTCTGTTGGTGACTGTTGTCTGTTGGGGTCTGTTGGGGTCTGTTGGGGTCTGTTGGTGTCTGTTGGGGTCTGTTGGTGACTGTTGTCTGTTGGTGACTGTTGGGGTCTGTTGGTGACTGTTGGTGACTGTTGTCTGTTGGGGTCTGTTGGTGACTGTTGGTGACTGTTGTCTGTTGGTGACTGGGGTCTGTTGGGGTCTGTTGGTGACTGTTGTCTGTTGGTGACTGTTGGTGACTGTTGGTGACTGTTGTCTGTTGGTGACTGTTGTCTGTTGGTGACTGTTGTCTGTTGGTGTCTGTTGGTGACTGTTGGTGACTTGTCTGTTGGGGTCTGTTGGTGACTGTTGGTGTCTGTTGGTGACTGTTGGTGACTGTTGTCTGTTGGTGACTGTTGTCTGTTGGTGACTGTTGGTGTCTGTTGGTGACTGTTGTCTGTTGGGGTCTGTTGGGGTCTGTTGGTGTCTGTTGGTGACTGTTGGTGACTGTTGTCTGTTGGTGACTGTTGTCTATTGGTGACTGTTGTCTGTTGGTGTCTGTTGGTGTCTGTTGGTGTCTGTTGGTGACTGTTGGTGACTGTTGGGGTCTGTTGGTGACTGTTGGTGACTGTTGGTGACTGTTGGTGTCTGTTGGTGACTGTTGGTGACTGTTGGTGACTGTTGGTGTCTGTTGGTGACTGTTGGTGACTGTTGGTGACTGTTGGTGTCTGTTGGTGTCTGTTGGTGTCTGTTGGTGACTGTTGGTGACTGTTGGTGACTGTTGGTGACTGTTGGTGTCTGTTGGTGACTGTTGTCTGTTGGTGACTGTTGGTGACTGTTGGTGACTGTTGTCTGTTGGTGACTGTTGTCTGTTGGTGACTGTTGGTGACTGTTGGTGACTGTTGGTGACTGTTGTCTGTTGGTGACTGTTGTCTGTTGGTGACTGTTGTCTGTTGGTGTCTGTTGGTGACTGTTGGTGACTTGTCTGTTGGGGTCTGTTGGTGACTGTTGGGGTCTGTTGGTGACTGTTGGTGTCTGTTGGTGACTGTTGTCTGTTGGTGACTGTTGGTGTCTGTTGGTGACTGTTGTCTGTTGGGGTCTGTTGGGGTCTGTTGGTGTCTGTTGGTGACTGTTGGTGACTGTTGTCTGTTGGTGACTGTTGTCTATTGGTGACTGTTGTCTGTTGGTGTCTGTTGGTGTCTGTTGGTGACTGTTGGTGACTGTTGGTGTCTGTTGGTGTCTGTTGGTGACTGTTGGTGACTGTTGGTGACTGTTGGTGTCTGTTGGTGTCTGTTGGTGACTGTTGGTGACTGTTGGTGACTGTTGGTGACTGTTGGTGTCTGTTGGTGACTGTTGGTGACTGTTGGTGACTGTTGGTGTCTGTTGGTGTCTGTTGGTGTCTGTTGGTGTCTGTTGGTGACTGTTGGTGACTGTTGGTGACTGTTGGTGACTGTTGGTGACTGTTGGTGTCTGTTGGTGTCTGTTGGTGACTGTTGGTGACTGTTGGGGTCTGTTGGCGTCTGTAAAGGAGTCTGTTCTTGCTGTTCCCTCAGTGTGGCCTCAGGAGGAGTACATCGTGGAGTATTCTCTGGAGTACGGCTTCCTGCGTTTGTCTCAGAGCACCAGACAGAGACTCAACATCCCTGTCATGGTCGTCACTTTGGGTGAGTCACTGAAGGCCTTCATTTCCCAGTTTGTACATCCTTGATTCCTTTCCTCACCTCCTCGCATCTTAGTCCAAGTCACAGGAGACAAGAGAGGAGTCGAGGCAACAGGCATTTAACCAATGAGTCACCATTTCAAAGCTTTCTAGAGATGCATTCTAGAATTTGGACGTCCTTCAAGTTGGAGCACTGAGGCCAAGAAGGGAGGAAACAAGGAGGCACAGAATGGAGCCCGCTGAACACTGTCTGCCTCAGTCACGTGACTCACTCCTTTGATGAAACTTGTACCCGTTTAGATCCCATGAAGGACGAGTGCTTCGGCGACAGCTTCAGTCGCTTCCTGCTCGACGAGTTTTTGGGCTACGACGACATCCTGATGTCCAGTGTGAAGGCGCTCGCAGAGAACGAGGAGAACAAAGGTAGAGCAAGGCCAGAGTTTAATTACAAATATAATGAAATGGTAAAAAGGGGATACCTGTTTGTTCCAAAATATTTTGATCTGGCATCATCCAGTTTGAATACCAATTTTGTTTCTAACTATCCTAACTATAGACCTGAACCAGCCCTAACTATAGACCTGAGCCAGTCCTAACTGTAGACCTGAGCCAGTCCTAACTGTAGACCTGAACCAGTCCTAACTATAGACCTGAACCAGCCCTAACTATAGACCTGAGCCAGTCCTAACTGTAGACCTGAACCAGTCCTAACTATAGACCTGCATTCAGAGAGCAGCTCTCTAGTGCGGTAATATGGTAGGAGAATCTTTCTCTGATGACAGAATAAGTCATAAGTAACTAGAGCAGGGGTGGCCAACCAGTCAGAGACTAAGAGCCACATTTTTTACTGTGTTACCGCAAAGAGTCACATCATACACATGGGCATACATGAACATCACCCCATCCCTTCTCGTCTGTACACATGACATCCTGTCCCAGGACCTCACATCAGATTAGGAACAACTCCCCAAATAAAGATAGTAAAAACCCTTTCACAGGGAAAACAGGAAGAACCTTCAGGAGAGCAACAGAGGAGGATCCCTCTCCAGGATGGACAGAAGAATAGATGTCATGTGACCAGAATGAACAACGAAACAGATACAGCACATTACATGAATATGACTGAAATTGAATAAATTGCACTCTGCCGCATTAAAAAATCCCTTCAAAATAAACGCACAGGATTTTTTTGTTTTGCCCATGCAAAGGCCCGTGACGGACTGAAAACGGGTCCGCGATTTCATGGCTTTCAAGCCGTCGTGCCTTGAGTTTGACACCAGTGGTCTAAAGTATTTGCAAAATCAATAAAAAGATTTAAAAAAATAACCCAAACTTCGATATGAACGTAAGAGCCGCATGAAACCAGGCAAAGAGCCGCATGCGGGTTGGCCAGGCCTGGACTAGTGTGTCGTTTAGTGAGTTAGAAACTGAGTCCTCAGGAGTTGTCACAGTGTGGTTCTCTGCAGGGTTCCTGAGGAACGTGGTGTCTGGAGAACATTACCGCTTCGTCAGCATGTGGATGGCCAGAACATCCTACCTGGCCGCCTTCGTCATCATGGTCATCTTCGTAAGTGAATAATTAATAACGGTTCACGCGGCTGGATGGAAACTGGTGAAATGAATCTTTCAAATGCAGTCATGAGGTTAGACTTTCATGTTCAGATCAAACGTGTCTTAGAATGAAGAGGAAGATTAAACAGAAAGCAAAACTAGATCAAATATCTAAGTCGTTTGAATTGTTTTGATCAGTCTTCATGTTTTGTCTTTTTCAGACTCTGTCAGTGTCCATGCTGCTCAGATATTCTCATCACCAGATCTTCGTCTTTATCGGTCAGTTCACTCTGATACCTCACATCCACACAGCACTCAGTCCAGACCAGTTCATTGTTTAGTCCAGACCAGTTCATTGTTTAGTCCAGACCAGTTCAGACCAGTTCCCACAGGTTTATTGTAGTCCCTTCCAGAAGGGTTTAATGTAGTCTGGTCCAGAGTCAGACCTGTCTAGTCCAGTTCAATGTAGTGCATTATAATCCAGTCTAGTCCAGTTCAATGTAGTTGAGTCTGGTCCAGAGAACTTGAGTAACTGACTGACAGTCCTTGTTAGTACAGAGTGGATGAACCATCAGTGTGTTGATCTGGTCTCTGTCCCCCTCAGTGGATCTGCTTCAGATGTTAGAGATGAACATGACCATCGCCTTCCCAGCTGCCCCTCTGCTCACCGTCATCCTGGCCCTCGTTGGTAAATCTGCTTCCTGACCAGTCCCTAGCCAAGACGGGACCTCAGAGAAAGATGTTAAATCCAAGTCCATGATACAAACACGGTTTATTTCACAGCTTCATGAGACAAACCTTTGGATGGTTGTCATCAGACATGGTCTCTTCTTGTGACTTGTTGGTTTTGTGCGGCTGAAAGAGTAAAATGCTGACCTGCTGGTGTCACTTCCTGTCATCAGGCATGGAGGCGATCATGTCTGAGTTCTTCAACGACACAACAACAGCCTTCTACATCATCCTCATCGTCTGGTTGGCCGATCAGTATGACGCCATCTGCTGTCACACCAATACCAGCAAACGCCACTGGCTGAGGTTAGTCACATGACCAACACCGGCTCACATCATTTATCTATCTATCTATCTACCACCACCCTCCATCAGGCCCCTCCTCCTTCACCAACCTGCTCCACCCTCCATCAGGCCCCTCCTCCTTCACCAACCTGCTCCACCCTCCATCAGGCCCCTCCTCCTTCACCAACCTGCTCCACCCTCCATCAGGCCCCTCCTCCTTCACCAACCTGCTCCACCCTCCATCAGGCCCCTCCTCCTTCACCAACCTGCTCCACCACCCCGTCAGCTCCTCTGGTGCCTCCTGCCCGTCCCCCAGAGGACAGCACCATGTGGTGCCAGTAGCTAACCCCTCCCTCTGGATCTCTCTCCCCAAACTCATCCCAGACTGCACTGACCTCCATATTGCTTTTAATGTGTGACTGTGTGTTCTATGTTCTTATTGTTTTTATTTATTTTATTTGTTCTATTATTTTATTAGTTTTAATGTATAGCTTTTAGGATATTTAAATATGTTGTGTAAAGTGACTGAGTATCATGAAAAGCGCTATATAAATTAAATGCATTATTATTATTATTATTATTATTATTATTATATTGCAATAGGGCTGTGCGGTGTACCGGTTCAACTGGTATACCGGTTTCAAATGTCCACACGGTATGGATGTTTCATATCCCGTACCGCTGCTGTCGCTCTGCAGCAGGAAGCAACATGTAATGCTCACCGGTCCGAGCTACTTGTATTATGTGTATTGAGATGGAGTTTCTAACTTCATAACAACAACTAATAACCCTCAACTAACGACACAACAGTGTGTGACACAAATAATTTATAACACTAATAATTGTACATTTATAAAATTACACTGCCGAACTGCATGCTGGGTAGAGCTCGCCCACTATCACAACAAGAAGAAACTCCGTTGCAGGCTGTTTTACTTTCACCTACATTCCCCTGGGTCCTAAATCCCTCCAAGTTTAGCTTCCTAACAGCCTCTATGTACCAACGTACAAACAGCTGTTCAGTTGGCCGGCGGTCCTTTTCTGCATCGATGAATGAATGTATTTACTCCGGGGGGGAAAATACTGTGATGTACCGTGAAACCGCCAGAATATTACAGAATACCGTGATATGAATTTTTGCCCATACCGCCCAGCCCTACATTATATAGCAGTATCGTGATAATATCGTACCGTGGGACCTCTGGTGATTCCCACTGGACAGGCGTTGGAGTGAAATCAACAAAACATTATTGCAGACCTGACATACACAGACAGACCGACACAGGTTCCTTTCTTTAAAGCTAGATGATGTGGTCTCTCCTGACCACCAGGGGGCGACTCCTCTGGTTGTATAGAAGTCCATAGAGAGGGATAACTGACCTTGAGCCTGTCTTTGTCCTCAGGTTCTTCTACCTTTACCACTTTGCATTCTACGCATATCACTACCGCTTCAACGGGCAGTACAGCAGCCTGGCCCTGGTCACCTCCTGGCTCTTCATCCAGGTGAGACCCCCCCCCCCCCCCCCCCCCCCCTCCAGGTAGATCACCTCCTGGCTCTTCATCCAGGTGAGACCCCCCTCAGTCACTTCCTGTCGTTAACCTCCTCTTCCTCCTCCTCCTCAGCACTCCATGATCTACTTCTTCCACCACTACGAGCTTCCTGCCATCCTGCAGCAGATCCGGATCCAGGAGATGCTGCTCCAGAACCAGCAGGCGGGTCAGAACCAGACGGCCCTGCAGGACAACCTGAACAACAACAACAGTGCTGCAGGACCAGGAGCAGGACTCGGTCCAGGAGCAGGAGCCGTACCAGGAGCAGGTCCAGGACCAGGAGCAGGAGCCGTACCAGGAGCAGGACCAGGAGCAGGAGCCGGACAAGGAGCAGGAGCCGTACCAGGAGCAGGAGCCGTACCAGGAGCAGGTCCAGGACCAGGAGCAGGAGCCGGACCAGGACCCAACAGCACCCAGCAGGAGGCGCAGACTGACCCCCAGACCTCCTCCTCCCCAGCAGCATCAGGAGGCGCAGGGGAGGTGAGGTCAGAGCTGAACTGGGTCACTCAGACGGCGGCCATCATAACCGAAGCTCTGTCCTCCTCTTCCTCCTCCTCGGACCCCGGGGCCCAAGGAGGAGCATCTGGAGGTCAGGGGTCAGCAGGAGGTGAAGATCAGAAAGTTGTTCCTGCTGAAACCCAAACCACAACAGCAGGAGGAACCGGTCCTCCAATCAGACGGCTGCAGGCGGGGCCTCTGGAGGAGACCCCCCTGGAGGAGACCCCCCTGGAGGAGACCCCCTTGGTGGAGACCCCCCTGGAGGAGACCCCCCTAGACTGCCCCCCCCCCTCTGGGTCCAGGTACAGACTGCAGGTCCCCTCAGACCCCGTCCTGAGAGTCCAGGTCCTCCTGTCAGTCTGTCAGTGATCAGGGTGATTGATCGCTGATTGGCTGATCATTTTTATTTCTGGTGGTAAAGAAGCTGAGGCTCGCGGCCCCACAGGGGGTCCCAGGGCTCTGAGGGCCTTGAACTGGTTCACTGAGACCAGATGGATCCAGAATCTAGTCCAGATCAGTTCAAGACCATCTATCAATGTTCAGTTAGACCATAACTAATAAAGATCAGGTCTAGTGATCATCTTCATCTTCATCCGCTGCTCTGTTTATTGATCAAACATATTGATCCGTGGTGATCAGCCCTGATTCTGACAGACTGAAGCACAGACTGAACGGTTTCCTCGTGCTTTTACTTTGAAGAGCAGGAAGTGGTTCTCGTGGTGGGTCAGGACTTCCTGTCAGGTGGGTCAGGACTTCCTGACAGAACGGATGCCTTATCAATAACCCTCTGTGGACGCTACGGTGGAGCCAGCTGATTGGTTGTGCAATATGATGGCCCCGCCTCCTGCTGTCTCTGTGACGCGTTCAGGTGCTCCTGGTTGTTCGTTAATGTTGATTCTCTGGACAGAAAACGCTGAACTCCTTTAAACCATTTATTTAAACTGATCAATTATTAAATCATGTTACACATGTATGTGTGTATATCTCTCAACTGATGTGTGATGTGTATATATATATATATATATATATGTATGTATGTATGTGTGTGTGTACAATAACACATCAGTTGCAAATTCAAAAGTAATTTCCAGAATAAAATGGTCTCCAGAATGTGATGTTTGGACAGAAACTAAATCTATTGATCAGATATCTGTTTGATTACCAATAACTTGATCTAATGCTCGTTTCCATGGCGACTGAGTCAGTCAAACTTGGTTATTCCTGCGTTTCATTGGCTGAAATCAGTCCTGTGATCTGAGCACTTGAACGCACCGTTCACCAGGTGATGGAGGCCAGAGGACTGCGTCTCTTTCAGTGTTTCAGAAAGGGGCGGGGCCTAAAGTGTGACATCAGAGACAGAACCTGGACTCACCTGATGGACTGAAGCTTTAGGTTTATATGTTTGTTCTTCTTCTCTGCTGGAGGACTGTAGCCTCATTATGATCTGAAGCCTGAAACTCCAACTGTATTTAATGTCCAGTAAAAGCACCAACAGCTGTTTGCACACGCACACTGTGAAGAGTGAGTTATTCCAGATGTTTACACTGTGAAGAGTGAGTTATTCCAGCTGTTTACACTGTGAAGAGTGAGTTATTCCAGATGTTTACACTGTGAAGAGTGCGTTATTCCAGCTGTGTACACCGTGAAGAGTGCGTTATTCCAGCTGTGTACACCGTGAAGAGTGCGTTATTCCAGCTGTGTACACCGTGAAGAGTGCGTTATTCCAGCTGTGTACACCGTGAAGAGTGCGTTATTCCAGCTGTGTACACCGTGAAGAGTGCGTTATTCCAGCTGTGTACACCGTGAAGAGTGCGTTATTCCAGCTGTTTACACTGTGAAGAGTGCGTTATTCCAGCTGTTTACACTGTGAAGAGTGCGTTATTCCAGCTGTTTGAAACAGGAAGTTCACCTCAACCTGAACGTAAAGGACACGTAAAACCTGATTGTTGGCCTAAGTATCAGGGCCACTAATCCAGAAGACCTGTAGACCTGGTAACCTATGCAGAGGTCCTGCTCCAGAGAGGGGGGGGACAGGCTCCGCCCCTAACACGGTGGTCTCTCCTCCAGCTGTGACCCCGGAATAAATGATAATACTCACTGATATGGTATAACGACTTCGGCCTTTTATCTCACTCCGCAGTTTGATCGTCAGGATTTTCAGAATTATTGCCTTTCTGAAAGCCCTCGCCGCTCTCAGTATGAGTAACCCTAATACCAGTATGAATAGTTATTTACATTGTTTGTAATTTACTATTGCCTGTGTTATACACTCACATTTTAGACACTGCAAAGTCTTCCACCAAAGTTTTTACCTTAAGGTCCTCTGGAGGCGTCAGTCGTCAGCTCAGGATCACACTGTTCAGGACAGAGAAGTTAGACTGATAAAGAACTAGAGTCTTTAGTTTTTTAGTTCCAGCTTACAAAATGGTAAGGCTGTCGTTTTATTTCAGTTTTATACTTTTTTGTTCTTTTATTCTATAAATCATCAACACGTTCAATTCAATGAAACAGTTACAGTGTCACATGCAAAAAGTGTTCAGGGATTTTCTACATGTGTGGTACCTACGTCAAGCTTGATCCTCTGAAGGTAAAAGAGCTTGTCAAGTCAAGATTGATCCTCTGAAGGTAAAAGAGCTTGTCAAGTCAAGATTGATCCTCTGAAGGTAAAAGAGCTTGTCAAGTCAAGCCTGATCCTTTGACAATCAAAGGAGCTTGTTTGGTCCAGTTTTCTAGAAAACTGGCAGGTTTCCTGTCTCGTCTCCGGGAGGCTAGGGAATCCAAGTCCTCTGATAGCAGAAGTGTCATTTAGTCTCTAAAGCTGGGATCCTTGTCCCAGTCCCTAAGGGTGGGACAAATGGGATTGTTCTCTTCTTTTGGTAAAGAGGTTTATTAAGTCCAGTTTTCCAAATAACTGGTGGATTCCCTATCCAGTGTTTAGCGTCTGAGGAAAAATATGAAAGTAAAAAGGTCTAACTATTATAACCTTATAATCATTTTCTTTTTCTATATAACCATTGAATATATATACATATATATATACATATATATATACATACATACACACACACACACACACACACACATACTGTTTGGTTTTTATTTTCATTATAGTTTGTGATTAGAACACATAAAATTCATAGGACGCTATAAGTTGCTATGTTATATACTCTTATTGAATGACATGTGTTAAATGTTCTCTCCTTTGTTAAGAGCATGCATTGGCAGTATTACCAAATAAGGTAGTGAAACCTCCTCTGTCCAACTCTGGTGACAGGAAGATTTATGTATTCCGGTGTATAAAAGAGGGGGTAGGAATGCATGTTTTTTGGGGGGTGCCTGACAATTCTGTGCAGGAGTCGAGAAGAGAGAAGAGGTGTTTATTCACCAGCTCTAAACTTAACCCTTCCTCTTAGTTACTTAATATGCATCTTTACTAGAAAAGGAGAAAAATCAGATTGGACCTGTCCCAGCCCTTAGGGGTTGGGACAGGTCTCCAGCTTTAGAGTCTGGAAGAAACTTCTGCTATCAGGAGGGGGAGCCTGGCAATTCTGTGCAGGAGTAGACAAGAGAGAAGAGGTGTTCACTCACCAGCTCTAAAAAAACTTAACCCCTTCTCTTAGTTACTTGTGACTTTTAAACTGTTTGATTGAATTGAATTTTTTGTATCTAGGATAAACTTTGAATAAAAACTCAGCCTTACCCTTTGGAAGGGACTGAAACCAAACAAAAGGTTCTGGTTCTAAAAACAATTTAAACCCTCTTTCCCTGTCCATCCACCGTGAGATACAGAAGTGACGACTGAATCTACCAAAGAGACTTAAGGTAAGTGTCTTTGGGTGAAGACTTTTGCAGTGTTTGTCATAATGATGAGATGGTGTCAAAATAGGTAGAGAGAAGGTGTAGACGATATACGTACTCGCTTGATAAGGATTGAGAGAAGTTACAGCCTACCGCAGGGGACCTAGAGCGCAAGCTGTAAAACACCCTCGACAAAACCTATAACTTAATTCGAAAATAACACAAAAACCTAACGATATAGCACGGGGCGAGATAAAAGACCGAAGGCATTATGCCAATATCGGATGAGGATTATCATTTCCTCCGGGATCACTAGGATAATTAGTCGACGGAGTGCCACCGAGTTAGGTGAGGTCTTGCCTTAACTACTCTCCCCCCTACCCTCCTCTTTCCCCTGGCAAGACCACCGTTCACACTACATGGAGCCCAACGTTGTGGGACTTGAGTAACATTACGAACCTTGAGTAAAACTAAAGGACCATGGAAACACGACCTAGAAAAGTCTCGTTAAATGGTAAGGAGTAGAAGCTTACTAAACCGATCCATCTATAAATGAGTACCGGACACGGGGTGACATCTGACCGGTTTTAGGATTAATGGTAGGAGTAAGGGGAACTATGACGCGCTAACTGTTCTATACTGTACGCAACATTATACGAATCCGTAGAATTCAACATAAAACAAGGAGAAGGAAGCGGAGGACGTCCCATTATCTGAGGAACCATTGCCGCGAGAGTTAAACATTAGCAGGGACTATAAAGAACGACCCAGAAATTTTAATGTGGAGATAAAACAAAACACAACAAAAAGAAAAGAAAGAAAAATGATAACCGCACTACCCCGAGGAGATTCGGAAACACCCAGTGAATGGTTTTCAGAAAATGAGTCGGAGGGACCAGACACTACACACTTCAATCTGGCTAAAAGAGCCCACTACCAGTAAATAAGCTGGAAAACCTTTTGGGAAAGACAGAATATGTGTCCGCTCACATTCCTTTGCACAGCAATGCAGCCCCTTGCACACTCTAAAGGGATACTTAAGAGTTAAAGAAGCACCTAAATACTGCCGCTGTCTAATGCAGACAAAGAACAGGCGGAAATATATAGCGATATATCCTTAACCATATTAGAGTTGGTGAGAAGGAAAAGAGAGATCAATATGATATGTTAAAATAAACACTGATGGAAAAGGGGGAGATTAAAACACCCCACAACAAATTTATGATTCCCCCGACCCAAGGTAGTATGCAGAGGACCCTGGTCTGGTATTTACAACCTCACCCCCACACTCTGGCTCCAGCCTTATCAGCGAGAGAGAGTTAAAGAGGAAGAGAAAGAGGGGGGCATACCAGTCGGACACATAAGAAAATTAAGGAACCGCACAAAAAGTGGAAATATTAGTGATCATGCAAGCTTTAGCTTGGATGAACAAAATAAAATAAAAGAGTGCACGATAATTACAGATAGTTACTATTGTAGCAATAACTTTAATGAAGATTTAGAAATGTGGGAACTCAGAGGCTTTAAGGCAACCCATTAGCACACTCAGATTATTGCACAATAATCGCTGAATTTAGGAAAAAGAAAAAAATTGTTATGAGGCACATACATAGTCATACTAAAGACAAAACAGACGATGCACGCTTCAACGAAGAGGTGGACACAATGGCACAAAATCGAGATGATTATCCCCATTCTGTTGGCACAAACACGGAAGTAACTGTGCAAAGCGCGTTGTATAAAGCAATCTGCATTTTCCCTAAAGAATGGGAACGAAATGAACAGATTGTTATACCTAAAAGCGAAGCACAACGAGTTTTGTTGAATCTCCACCAACCTTTGGTTCACATCGGTTTAGAGAGAATGAGACAGTTCCTCAATGATCGAAAAATAACCTTTCATAAATTAAAACAGAATTTTAATATTATGAAAAAACAATGCGAAGATTGCGCACTAAAGGGCAGGATGCCACGCGTAAAATGTGATATGAGACATATTAAAACTCATAAAACTAGAGAACACTATTCAGCTGACGTGGCGGGACCTTTAATCCCATCAACCCTGGTAACAAATATTTTGTAGTTATCACGGATAATAGGGGTGGAGATACGAAAGTGTATCCTGTCCGTGCTGCCACCGCAAGAACCGTTAGCAGATGTATTGCAGACTTCTTTACAGGCAAAACCCCGTTGTCTCTCCGAATGGATAATGGCACACGTTTTAAAAACAAAATCGTCACCCGACTATTAGAACAAATAGGGTGTGAAATAATCTATTCTATTCCATACAAACCTGAGACTAATGGGGTAGCAGAGAGGGCTGTAAGATCTGCAAAAGATTGGATTAGAGCAAATTCCAAGAAAGATTGGGATGTTCCAGTTCAACTACTAAACTTGAACGAACATTTATCTTTGCCTAAACTAGTTGCTTATATCCCTGATAGATCTAACCATGAACCCCCTCTGCTTAAGACAGAGGACCTGGTGTGGGTAGACAGAGGGAATAAACAGCCAGGACAACCAATTCAAACGACTTGTGAAGGCACAGATGAAGTGATTATCAAAAGGGGTAATATTGATGATCTAAAACGACTCGGCCCAGTTCCCCCGATTCAACTTCGGAAGAGATCATGGATGAGGGTTCAGATAATTCAGTTTACCATCCACTCATCAGACGCACTGCATTTGTTTTGTCTCACGGAGGACAGGGAGGGATTCAAATAGGGAAGATATCAGACCCTGAAAATCCCACTCAATATCTCACCTGGAGTGAGTATATACCAGGACAATGTATAATTTGTGAAACTACAAAGGCATCACTAATATGGCAGGGGGTCCGATCCGGAAGGAATCGTTTGCCTAAGAAAACCCCCGCTCACGGAGCCAGAGAAGGCCCAGGGGATTGCCGTGTCACCATGTGTGATGTCTGCTTTGCAGAAGTAGGCATTATGGCTAATTTAGTCAGAAAGGATCATACCTACCCTCCAGGGAAATGCTGCAGGGGTGGTTACATAGGACTCACCACATGTGACAGACAGATGTATACCTGTCTCAAAACAGATGTCCTAACCAGGACAACTTCAATCCTTACCATGATGGAATTAACTGAGATAATTTGCCATCAGTGCACAAGGAAGGATGACAAAGGCAGAATAATCCTAACTGCAGTGAAGCAAGAAAAAGGGATAATGAAACCCTACAAAAACACCCAGTTAGGGGACTTTATTGCTGACACCTGGCAGACGTGGAGACATGTAGATAAGCCCTTTAAGTACTATGCATGCCCCGTTACCTCACATGACTGGGCAACGGACCTTTCATGTGCAGGGGACAAACCAGTGACTTCCCGACAGTATGAGAGGAAGTTAGAAATGAAATGGCAAGAGGAGAAAAAGATATTACAAGTCATTATAAACATGACTTTGACAGAGGCCGGCACTTGCTGTGCAGCTAGCCTTCTGATACTCCAGCTGCAGCCAGGTCAAGAATAAAATCAAAATAAAATAACTCCGGGTGCTCTTGTGTCTTCTCTAGGATCAGAGAGGAGGATGGGAGTCATAAAACCTATAGAGGATCTGGAGAGCCCACAAACCCCATCAAAAGATCCAGACCGACCGGAGTACACATTAAATAAGGAAAAAATAAAATGGAAATGCAGATTAATTAAAACCTTAATAAAGCAATTGTTGCTTTTAGTATGGTAGTCATCGCCTCGGTCTCTTGGGCCTCTATGGGTCAAAGGACTATGTGGAAGTATACAACCCAAACTACTGTGTATAGACAAACCCAGATTATAACATGGGAGAAGGTCAATGTTGATATACCGACTACTGGATGCTTACAAAACTCGGACACATCCGCTGCATGCCATACAGATATGACGTTATGGAGAAGGAACTTCTTTTTAATGTTTCTACATCTGCTGGACATCTCTAAGTTAAATGTCACTAAACCAGACTGCACAAGCTCAAGCTGGATCGGCTTCAAAGCCCAGTGTAAATTGTTGGAGGATCCCCCTCAGTTGGCCTTTTCTAATTGGCAATGGCAATCCTTGATACGCCTGTGGGTCCGCAGTGACACCATGGAGAATACTAAATCATGCGTTACTCACACCTTTGGCTATGAAAAAGGAAAATTAGACCTGATATTAAAATGCACAGATTCGGATGATGCAGAACCGATTCTATCATCCTCTGATATACACGTAGAAGGACAAACAGTGACAGGTTTATCCTTAAATCAGAAACAACACAGAACAGTTTTCAGTAATTGCTCTTGTACCAACAATAATCAATCAACAAACTGGGAATGCCAGAGAGAATCTTGGTTTCCAGGACAGGAAGAGATTAAGCCATGGCCGCAAAAAGCCATAAATCAGTCGGTTACAACTTTCTCATTTCCCCCCAGCTATGTCCATAAAAAACCTTAGATCTGCTCCAACACATCAAACCCGACCTCTCCACACCCCTTTGTAACAGATAAGGACCCCTAATAGAGAGCGTCGATCACTTATCACTGAGATAAAGGAACAAGCATGTAAATACTGTGCATTAAGACCAGAATCTCTCCAATCAGAGGGATTTAACTGGACTTTATTTGTTACATACTCAGACACACCTTTATGGACAGCTCAAGGCCAAACTTTGCACGTACATATGCAGGATAATGCCCATTTTGAACATTTCATGTGGGTCCCTGATTACAAGAATACCAACGTAATCACATGGCATCAGAAACAGTTTTTAATATGGGAGAGAAAATTAGCGTTCTGCCTGAAAGAAAGTAAAGGAGAAGGAACAGGCATGTGGCCAAAGTGGAGAGTTCAGGGGACACAGAAGGGGAGACATGAATGTCACGGTGATGGACAATGTGGACTCTGGGAGAACAGTTCAATCAGGAAAGCAACCGCTATGTTGTTATAATATCAATTGTGGAAAACAAAAAATTAGCCAGAAAAATCTACCTGTCCCACAGCCATGAGATATAAAGTGATGTGTGTAGAGTGATTGTGTTTCTACAATGCTTAGTAAAACTAAAGGAAAGAAATACCTAAGCTATCACATTATGGATGGGACCTGGTAAACCACAGCTGTTGATAAGGGCAGAGGAAGGTGGAAGTTTGTTTGAAGGCGATGAAGAGTATATGCAACAATGTGTAAATAATTATCTCTCCTAAAAAGGATGGAACCAGCACAGCCTCTAGAGGAGGACAGATGACCAAGGAGGAGAAGGGCACGGAGCATTCTCAACCTGTTATTGCAGGTGGCATTAGATCTAGCAAGACCTGCAATAAAACCAAGAGGGAAGGTGTTGAGTTGAGTTTAGGGCCCTGTCAAACCCCAGTTGAGTCTCCTACAGATTGGGAAGAATTAAAGGATGTGCTGAATCTAGTACCAACTTGATTATGAATTTCAGAATGAAGTGGAGATTGTTAAGCTCCTCCAATGAATCGCCACCTTAACGTGGTGGAGGAGTTTGAGTGGCTCAGTGATCCTGGGAGCTATGTTGTCCGGGGCGTCAGGGTCTCCCAAGGCAAACAGGTCTCTGGGGAGAGCCCAGACTAAGAGCGATTCAAAAAACCCTAATGAATTGCAGCCCACGGACTAAAGTTACCTCGCCCGGACAAGGGAAACCGGGGCACCCTCCCGGAGCCAGACCCAGGAGGGGAGCTCGTCGGCGAGCATCTGGTGGCCGGGCTTTCGCCCATGGGGCCCGGTCGGGCTCAGCCCGAAGAAACAACATGGAGCAGCAGTCACCCCGTGGACCCACCACCCGCGGGGAGAATTATCGGGGTCGGGTGCTATGCAGACCGGGCGGCGGGCCAGGCAGGAGACCTGGGCGAGCCGATCGCCGGCAGCATAGACTAGCTCTAGGGACGTGGAACGTCACCTCGCTAGCGGGGAAAGAGCCGGAGCTGGTGCAGGAGGTGGAGCGGTACCAGCTAGATTTAGTTGGGCTCACCTCCACGCACAGCATGGGCTCTGGAACCAAGCTCCTGGAGAAGGGTTGGACTTTGTCCTTTTCTGGAGTTGCCCAGGGTGAGAGGCGCCGGGCGGGAGTGGGGATACTCACGAGCCCCCGGCTGAGCGCCGCTATGTTGGAGTTTTCCCCGGAGAACGAGAGGGTCGCCTCCCTGCGCCTACGGGTTGCAGGGAGTAAAGCTCTGACTGTTGTTTGTGCTTATGCACCGAACAGCAGTTCGGAGTATCGGCCTTCTTGGAGTCGGTGGGAGGGGTCCTGGAAAGGGCGCCGCCTGCCGACTCCATAGTTCTCCTGGGAGACTTCAACGCTCACGTGGGCAATGACAGAGAAACCTGGCAGGGCGTGATTGGGAGGAACGGCTTGCCCGATCTGAACCCGAATGGTGTTTTGTTGTTGGACTTCTGTGCTAGCCACAGTTTGTCCATAACGAACACCATGTTCGAGCATAAGGTGGCTCATAAGTGTACCTGGTACCAGAACACCTTAGGCCGGAGATCAATGATCGACTTTGTAGTCGTATCATCTGATCTGCGGCCATATGTCTTGGACACTCGGGTGAAGAGAGGAGCAGAGCTGTCAACTGATCACCACCTGGTGGTGAGTTGGATCAGATGGCGGGGGAGTCGGCTAGAAAGACCTGGCAAGCCCAAACGTGTAGTGAGGGTGAACTGGGAACGTCTGGCGGAGGACCCTGTCCGGGAGGTCTTCAACTCCCACCTCCGGAAGAACTTCTCACAAATCCCGAGGGAGGCTGGGGACATGGAACCCGAGTGGACCATGTTCAAAGCCTCTATTGTGGACGCGGCTGCTCGGAGCTGTGGCCAGAAGGTCATCGGTGCCTGTCGTGGCGGCAACCCGAGAACCCGGTGGTGGACACCGGGGGTGAGGGAAGCCGCCAAACTGAAGAAGGAGGCCTTTCGGGCCTGGCTGGCCCAGGGGTCTCCTGAAGCAGCTGACGGGTACCGGCAGGCCAGAAGGGCTGCAGCTGCGATGGTCGCGGATGCTAAAACTCGGGCATGGGAGGAGTTCGGGGAGGCCATGGAGAAGGACTTTCGGTTGGCCTCAAGGAAGTTCTGGCAAACCATCCGACGGCTCAGGAAGGGAAAGCAGGGCCTACCCCAGGCTGTTCTCAGCAGGGGGGGGGAACTGCTGACCCGGACTGGGGACATCGTCGGGCGGTGGAAAGAGCACTTTGAGGAACTCCTAAACCCGGCTAACATGTCCCCCGGAGAGGGGGCAGCGCCGGAAGACTTTGGGGTGGTTTCTCCCATATCCCTGGCAGAGGTCGCTAAGGTAGTCAAAAAGCTCCTTGGTGGCAAGGCGCCAGGGGTGGATGAGATCCGCCCTGAGATGCTGAAAGCGCTGGACATTGTTGGGCTGTCTTGGTTGACACGCCTTTTCAGTGTCGCATGGGGGTCGGGAACAGTGCCCATGGACTGGCAGACTAGGGTGGTGGTTCCCATCTACAAGAAGGGGGACCGGAGAGTGTGCTCAAACTATCGTGGCATCACACTGCTCAGCCTCCCGGGAAAAGCTTATGCCAGGGTGCTGGAAGGGAGGCTCCGACCGCTTGTCGAACCTCAGATTCAAGACGAGCAGTGCGGATTCCGTCCCGGTCGTGGAACAGTGGACCAGCTCTTTACCCTTGCAAGACTACTGGAGGGGTCCTGGGAGTTTGCCCAACCAGTCTACATGTGCTTTGTGGACTTGGAGAAGGCTTTCGACCGGATCCCTCGGGGGTTTTTGTGGGGGGTGCTGCGGGAGTATGGGGTGCCGGACCCGTTGGCACGGGCTATCCGGTCTTTGTACGCCTGCAGTAGGAGCTGTGTTCGTATCCTCGGTAGTAAGTCAGACACGTTCCCGGTGGGTGTTGGCCTCCGCCAGGGCTGCCCTTTATCACCGGTCCTGTTCGTGACTTTCATGGACAGGATATCTAGGCGCAGCCAGGGGGCAGAGAGGATCCGGTTCGGGAGTCTCGGGATCGCCTCTCTGCTGTTCGCGGATGATGTGGTCCTGTTTGCCTCCTCGGATTGTGACCTCCAGCATTCACTGGGGCGTTTTGCAGCCGAGTGTGAAGCGGCAGGGATGAGAGTTAGCGCCTCCAAATCTGAGGCCATGGTGCTCTGCCGGAAACCGGTGGATTGCTCCCTCCAGGTGGGGACAAACTGCCTACCCCAAGCGAAGGAGTTCAAGTATCTCGGGGTCTTGTTCACGAGTGAGGGTAAGGTGGAGCGGGAGATCAACAGACGGATCGGTGCGGCTGCAGCAATAAAACAGGCGCTGTACCGGTCCGTCCTGGTGAAGAGGGAGCTGAGCCGGAAGGCGAAGCTCTCCATTTACTGGTCGGTCTATGTTCCAACCCTCACCTATGGTCACGAACTCTGGGTCGTGACCGAAAGAACGAGATCTCGAATACAAGCGGCCGAAATGAGCTTCCTCCGCAGGGTGGCCGGGCTCACCCTTAGAGATAGGGTAAGGAGCTCGGACATCAGGAGGGAGCTTGGAGTCGAGTCGCTGCTCCTTCGTGTCGAAAGGAGTCAGCTGAGGTGGTTCGGGCATCTAGTCAGGATGCCTCCTGGACGTCTCCCATTAGAGGTTTTCCAGGCACGTCCAACTGGTAGGAGACCCCGGGGAAGACCGAGGACACGCTGGAGGGATTATATCTCCCGGCTGGCCTTGGAACGCCTCGGGATCCCCCAGAATGAGCTGGAAAGTGTTGCGGGTGAGAGGGAAGCCTGGGTCGGCCTGCTGAACCTGCTGCCACCGCGACCCGACCCCGGATAAGCGGCTGATAATGGATGGATGGATGGATGGATTGTTAAGTTAGTGAATGATTTAGACCTAGTCGCTAGAGAGTCTGGCTTAGGTCCACAGATAACCTCCTACGCTGAGGCGGTTAACCCCCCAGAACCTGCACCGGAACCAGAGGCAGTGAACCCACCGGAACCTGAACCAGAGGCTGAACCGATGGATCAGGCCCCAGAGAGACCAGCTCCAGCCGAGATGACATCCATCGCACCGGGACAGAATCAACAGGTCACGGACGCAGGACCCGCTGCTGCAGGTCTATTTTCTACAGTACTGACGCCAAGGTGTTAATGCGTGCTAATTATTGGATGCCTGGTGTAGCCTCCAGAAGAACTCAGTTCAACAACTTCTCTCGTTCTCTATATTTATTTACTAAATGATCACAAGCAAAGTACTCAGCGCTGCAATTGAAAAAGCAGTGAGTGGTACAGCAACACGCAGGTTGGGTCCAGAACAACTGCCCCCCAAACGGAAGTGGGGCCTTTCATACACAGGTTATCGTCACAGGTTGGTCTCGCCTCGTCCTCACATCTGATTGGCTCTATCCTGTCAAGAGGAGGAGAATCCCATGTTCTCATCTTTTCTCACAAGACTGGAACACAACGACCCGTCTGCTTCACTAATGTCAACATACTGATAAACAGTTGTGAGTGTTGAAGTGCGCAGGCGTGTGACTGACTTCCCTTGAGAACTGGACCTTTCATAGACACAACCAACTCCAGCTGCATAGCTGTGTTATACTGACCTCGCTGACCTGAACTTTAATAGGCATGAAGAGTAATGGAGAATATCTGCAGAATATAAGGATTTATATTATCAAAGGCTCGCACCAACACGCCGCAAGATGCCACCTGGAGAGCGGTATCGTCAGTTCTTCAGCATGTGCACAGGTCGTATGAATTGGCGCCACATGTCTAAGCCTCTTTTCTGGCCGGAAGTGAGATACATGCAACCTGGAAGAGATTCCAGAGCCTGTGTGGAGAAAGGATGGAGTATTGCAAAATACAAGGAGATGAGAAGGTGTTCCACCTTGAGCAAAGAAAACCAGTTTGATCGGTTCTTGCGACCTTTGCCACCTCCGAGACTGGGGAAACTTTCCCTGAGACTCCGGATGTGGGATCACTGCTGTGGGTTGAAATGGTGTGAGATGTTTGTGGTCAATGAAGAAAGGAAACATGTGGAAACCATGTTCCTGGTTCAACCCAAAAGCCTAATGGACCGTAGGCAATCTGGGGTGCGAGATAACAGAGACAATTGAAAAATGTGACTTTAGGGTCTAAAGACTTTGTTACTTTCATGAGGAGGATGTTGAGTGTCCGAGGAAAAATATGAAAGTAAAAAGGTCTAACTATTATAACCATATAATCATTTTCTTTTTCTATATAACCATTTGAATATATATATATATATACTGTTTGGTTTTTATTTTCATTATAGTTTGTGATTAGACCACATAAAATTCATAGGACGCTATAAGTTGCTATGTTATATACTCTTTTTGAATGAGATGTGTTAAATGTTCTCTCCTTTGTTAAAGAGCATGCATTGGCAGTATTACCAAATAAGGTAGTGAAACCTCCTCTGTCCAACTCTGGTGACAGGAAGACTTATGTATTCTGGTGTATAAAAGAGTGGGTAAGAATGCATGTTTTTGGGGGGTGCCTGACAATTCTGTGCAGGAGTAGAGAAGAGAGAAGAGGTGTTTATTCACCAGCTCTAAACTTAACCCTTCCTCTTAGTTACTTAATATGCATCTTTACTAGAAAAGGAGAAAAATCAGATTGGACCTGTCCCAGCCCTTAGGGGTTGGGACAGGTCTCCAGCTTTAGAGTCTGGAAGAAACTTCTGCTATCAGGAGGGGGGAGCCTGGCAATTCTGTGCAGGAGTAGACAAGAGAGAAGAGGTGTTCACTCACCTGCTCTAAAAAACTTAACCCCTTCTCTTAGTTACTTGTGACTTTTAAACTGTTTGATTGAATTTAATTTTTTGTATCTAGGATAAACTTTGAATAAAAACTCAGCCTTACCCTTTGGAAGGGACTGAAACCAAACAAAAGGTTCTGGTTCTAAAAACAATTTAAACCCTCTTTCCCTGTCCATCCACTGTGAGATACAGAAGTGACGACTGAATCTACCAAAGAGACTTAAGGTAAGTGTCTTTGGGTGAAGACTTTTGCAGTGTTTGTCATAGTGATGAGATGGTGTCAAAATAGGTAGAGAGAAGGTGTAGACGATATACGTACTCGCTTGATAAGGGTTGAGAGAAGTTACAGCCTACCGCAGGGGACCTAGAGCGCAAGCTGTAAAACACCCTCGACAAAACCTATAACTTAATTCGAAAATAACACAAAAACCTAACGATTTAGCACGGGGTGAGATAAAAGACCGAAGGCGTTATGCCAATATCGGATGAGGATTATCATTTCCTCCGGGATCACTAGGATAATTAGCCGACGGAGTGCCACCGAGTTAGGTGCGAGGTCTTGCCTTTCCTACTCTCCCCCCTACCCTCCTCTTTCCCCTGGCAAGACCACCGTTCACGCTACACCAGACACAGAGATCTGGAGAAATCCGCAGACTCAGCAGCGGTCCACTCCTCTTCTTCACATGTCAGGATTACCTCATGCATCCTGCAGCCATACAGACTACAGGAAGTGTGTTGCCGTATTTGGTAGTTATAAAAAACACATCCTTTTACACAGGATCGGTTACATAAAACCCCTTAAACAGGAAAGATGATACATTATAGCATTTTATGCAGGTTATGTGTACACAAGTATACTTTTCATATTTGTCCTACGATCATTCAACAACCTGTAGGGCTCAGCCTTAGAGATAGGGTAAGGAGATGAGTTTCCTCTGTAGGACTCAGCCTTAGAGATAGGGTAAGGAGATGAGTTTCCTCTGTAGGGCTCAGCCTTAGAGATAGGGTAAGGAGATGAGTTTCCTCTGTAGGACTCAGCCTTAGAGATGGAGTAAGGAGATGAGTTTCCTCTGTAGGGCTCAGCCTTAGAGATGGAGTAAGGAGATGAGTTTCCTCTGTAGGGCTCAGCCTTAGAGATGGAGTAAGGAGATGAGTTTCCTCTGTAGGGCTCAGCCTTAGAGATGGAGTAAGGAGATGAGTTTCCTCTGTAGGGCTCAGCCTTAGAGATGGAGTAAGGAGAAGAGTTTCCTCTGTAGGGCTCAGCCTTAGAGATGGAGTAAGGAGATGCGTTTCCTCTGTAGGACTCAGCCTTAGAGATAGGGTAAGGAGCTCGGACATCAGGAGGAGCTTGGAGTCGAGCCGCTGCTCCTTCGTGTTAAAGGAGTCAGCTGAGGTGTTCAGCATCTAGTCAGGATGCCTCCTGGACGTCTCCATTAGAGGTTTTCCAGGCACGTCCAACTGGTAGAGACCCAGAGGAAGACCGAGGACACGCTGGAGGGATTATATCTCCTGGCTGACTGGAACGCCTTGGGATCCCAGAATGATCTGGAAAGGGTTGCTGGTGGGAAGCCTGCTGGACCTGCTGCCACGAGACCCGACCCGGATAAGGGGATGATAATGGATGGATGGATGGATCTATCGACCAACTACATCTATTGATCAACTATATCTATTGATCAAGCCAGACATGTAGACCTGTAGACCTGTTGTGCTGTGGACCTGAGGACTTGTAGACCTGAGGACCTGTTGAGCTGTAGACCTGAGGACCTGTTGTGCTGAGGACCTGTGGACCTGAGGACCTGTTGAGCTGTAGACCTGAGGACCTGAGGACCTGTTGAGCTGTAGACCTGAGGACCTGTTGTGCTGAGGACCTGTTGAGCTGTAGACCTGTGGACCTGAGGACCTGTTGAGCTGTAGACCTGTGGACCTGAGGACCTGTTGTGCTGTGGACCTGTGGACCTGAGGACCTGTTGAGCTGTAGACCTGAGGACCTGTTGTGCTGAGGACCTGTTGAGCTGTAGACCTGTGGACCCGAAGACCAAATTCATATCAATATCCTTATTATTATTATTATTACGTATTGCTCTCGAGGTCACGTGTGTAAAAACATTGTTTATTTATGACAATAAAACATTAACATGTTCAACATGTTTTTTTAATACAACTATAAGAACAAGATTGATCAACATGAACATTACAAACCGCTCAGTGGTCCTGTTTAACATGGACATCCTCACGTGTCAGTGAACGCCTCACAGCCCATTAGTGGAACTGAAAGGTCAGTGAATGCCTCACAGAAACAAACAGATGTGGAAGAAGACGTGGATCTCACTCGGTCTCACCCTGGTCTCACCCTGGTCTCACCTTGTCTCACCCTCTCTCACCCGGTCTCACTCTGGTCTTACCTGGTCTCCCCTTGTCTCCCCTGTTCTCACCCTGGTCTCACCCTGATCTCACCTTGTCTCACCCTCTCTCACCTGGTCTCACCCGGTCTCAACCTCTCTCACCTGGTCTCCCCTGGTTTCACCCTGGTCTCCCCAGGTCTCACCCTCTCTCTCCTGGTCTCACTCTGGTCTCACCTGGTCTCCCCTTGTCTCCCCTGGTCTCACCCTGGTCTCCCCTTGTCTCACCCTGGCCTCCCCTTGTCTCCCCTTGCCTCCCCTTGTCTCCCCTGGTCTCCCCTGGTCTCACCCTCTCTCACCTGGTCTCAACCTTTTCTCACCTGGTCTCACCCGGTCTCACCTGGTCTCAACTTCTCTCACCTGGTCTCACCCTCTCTCACCTAGTCTCAACCTCTCTCCCCTGGTCTCACCTGGTCTCAACCTCTCTCCCCTGGTCTCAACTTGTCTCACCTGGTCTCAACCTCTCTCACCTGGTCTCACCCTCTCTCAGCTGGTCTCACCCTCTCTCAGCTGGTCTCACCTGGTCTCACCTGGTCTCAACCTCTCTCACCTGGTCTCACCTGGTCTCAACCTCTCTCACCTGGTCTCACCCTCTCTCAGCTGGTCTCACCCTCTCTCACCTGGTCTCACCCTCTCTTACCTGGTCTCACCTGGTCTCACCCTGGTCTCCACCTCTCTCAACCGATCTCACCCGGCCTCACCTGGTCTCACCTGGTCTCCCCTGGTCTCAACCTCTCTCCCCTGGTCTCACCTGGTCTCAACCTCTCTCCCCTGGTCTCACCTGGTCTCACCCTCTCTCACCTGGTCTCACCCTCTTTCACCCTCTCACCTGGTCTCACCTTCTCTCACCTGGTCTCACCCTGGTCTCACCCTCTCTCACCTGGTCTCACCCTGCTCTCAACCGATCTCACCCGGCCTCAACCTCTCTCACCTGGTCTCCCCTGGTCTCCCCAGGTCTCCCCAGGTCTCACCCTCTCTCACCCGGTCTCCCCTGGTCTCACCTGGTCTCACCCTGGTCTCACCTTGTCTCCCCTTGTCTCCCCTTGTCTCACCTTGTCTCACCCTGATCTCCCATGGACTCACCTGGTCTCCCCTGGTCTCACCCTTGTCTCCCCTGGTCTCACCCTGGTCTCACCTGGTCTCCCCTGGTCTCACCCTGGTCTCACCTGATCTCACCCTGGTCTCACCTGGTCTCACCCTGATCTCAACTTGTCTCACCCTCTCTCACCCGGTCTCACCCTCTCTCATCTGGTCTCAACCTCTCTCACCCGGTCTCACCCTCTCTCACCTGGTCTCACCTTGTCTCACCCGGTCTCACCTGGTCTCAACCTCTCTCCCCTGGTTTCACCCTCTCTCACCTGGTCTCAACCTCTCTCCCCTGGTCTCACCCTTTCTCACCTGGTCTCACCTGGTCTTAACCTCTCTCCCCTGGTCTCACCTGGTCTCAACCTCTCTCCCCTGGTCTCACCCTCTCTCACCTGGTCTCAACCTCTCTCCCCTGGTCTCAACCTCTCTCCCCTGGTCTCACCTGGTATCACCCTCTCTCACCTGGTATCACCCTCTCTCACCTGGTCTCAACCTCTCTCACCTGGTCTCACATGGTCTCAACCTCTCCCCCCTGGTCTCACCTGGTCTCACCCTCTCTCACCTGGTCTCACCCTCTTTCACCTGGTCTCACCCTGGGCTCACCTGGTCTCACTCTGGGCTCACCTGGTCTCACTCTGGGCTCACCCGGTCTCACCCTCTCTCACCCGGTCTCACCTGTTCTTACCCTGGTCTCAACCTCTCTCAACCGATCTCACCCGGTCTCAACCGGTCTCACCCGGTCTCAACTGATCTCACCCGGTCTCAGTTTTAATAGAAACAAAGAGGAGAATCCCTTCAAGTAAAGACAGAGTAGAACGCTCCTGGTCATTTTGAACTGCAGATAATAATAAAAATAATACGTTTGCTCAAGTTAGATTTGCACCTTAACTGAGAGCTGTAGCGTCCTGTTTGTAAACTTGAATCTGTCCCATGTGACAGGAAGTGGAGTCACTTTTCCCTCTATGGCGTCGAGTCGTGAACAGAACTTCTGCTCTGATGGTTGTCTGATCGCTAAAGCTGATTTTGTTTGGTGGTATGTTCACTGGCTGTAGTTCGTTCTGCTACTTGGTGAGCAGCGCTGCCTTTCTGCTGCCTTCAGGCTCACAGGAAGTCTGTTTTCTTCAAAGGTTCCTGAAAGGGTCCTCGTTAGAGTCACGGCGGCCATTTTAAACTCATCGATGGAAAAACATGCTTCATCTGAACTGAAGTCATACACCGGATCCACCGACTGCTTTATCAAGCAGAAACATATTAAAATGTATCAGTTAACTCATCACATATATAAATACATGTCAGGGTTATTTAAAGCATGTTCTATTCTTTCTATTGTAAAGAAAAGAATCATGAATAAGAGTGTATTTGTGTGGTTTGTTGGTGTACACCAGGGCTCAATTTAGAGTCCTCTCTGGTTCCTGATATAGATAGTGTCTCCAAATGTTTATAAAGTGAGCTTATATTATATTTTACTTTCTAACGCCCCTCACCGGCCGTGACCATGTGAATCCAACTTACTATGAATTATTATTTAGCCCTTAAAACAACGCTGAATATCCAGCAGTTAAAACTAAGACTCAATACTTTTCCCAAAAAATGTAGGATAAATTAGTATTCTCAAATATTTTCAGCAGCTTATTGTCGAGATTTTAGTTTTATAATTATGCATTCAGCTATTTAACAAGTTTACAGGATTCATGGATTCACAGATTAATGGATCAGAATATATGAAGTTAAGAACCTTGTGCTTTTTTTTAACAATTGGAATATTAATATTATCGAGACACTTTAATTTACCAGGGACTTTATGTTTTTAATCATGCTTCCTGCCATGGCCCTGATGATGCCCCTCCTCTCTACCTCCTGTCTCCTGCCTCCTACCTCCTGCCATGGCCCTGCTGATGCCCCTCCTCTCTACCCCCTGTCTCCTGCCTCCTATCTCCTACCAGGGACTTTATGTTTTCAATCATGCTTCCTGCCATGGCCCTGCTGATGCCCCTCCTCTCTACCTCCTGTCTCCTACCTCCTGTCTCCTACCTCCTGTCTCCTGCCTCCTACCTCCTGACTCCTGTCTCCCACCTCCTGTCATGGCCCTGCTGATGGAACTGGCCTGGAACCGGTCCTGTCTCCTACCTCCTGTCTCCTACCTCCTCTTACCTGCCTCCTGCCATGGCTCTGCTGATGCCCCTCCTCTCTCCCTCCTTCTGCTTAATGGATCGTGGTTATCTGGATCATACACCATGCGTATACTACTCATTGTATGAATAATTTCTGTCATATTCATGTAATGTGCTGTAACTCCGTAACGTTATTAATTCTGGCCACATGACATCTATTGCTTCTGTCCATCCGGGGAGAGGGATCCTCCTCTGTTGCTCTCCTAAAGGTTCTTCCTGTTTTCCCTGTGAAAGGGTTTTTACTATTTTTACTTTATTTGGGGAGTTGTTCCTGATCCGATGTGAGGTCCTGGTACAGGATGTTATGTTACAGACTGTAAAGCTCTGAGGGGAGTTTGTATTTGTGATGTTGGGCTATATAAAATATACTCAATTGTGGTGTAAATTCAGACGTTAGCCCAAATTTGGGTTGAAACAATAAATACATTCTTAGAATATTCTATAATGCTTTTTTTATAATGCTTTTGGGATCAGCTGCACAATACAAGGATTTAAGACACATACCTTCAACTATGTTAACAAACAATATAAAAAAATGGTTACATTTTCCATGATTAATCTCCAAATTTGCGATGAACCACTGAATTTGAAAATCACAATTCTTCAAGGTTAATCTGTATATTTATATAAATATATATTTCTGACAGTCCATTCATTAATCCGTCAACAAAATCTAGTAAATACCATAAATGTAATTTTATCACCTTAATTTGTATTCATCATACAGTAACATCATCCTCTCCTGTTGAAGCTACTCCCTAACAGTGAAATTATTAATAATATCAGTCTGATAATGTGGAACATAAACAAAAAGCTAAAGGTCTTATTGTGGTTCTATTAAGTCTCCCCATGCATGAACGTCTGTAATGTACCAATGTATAAGTATTAGTACTTATTTCTACAGCTGAATTAATGACCTCATTGTGGCCTGATTGTCATATCTGAGTTAATTTGTGTTTAACTTTGGCATTTAAATATAAAACCCTTTCAGCTGTTTAAAATGGCCGCTGTGTGTAGAGAGTCATGTGACCTGTGCAGACAGCATCATCTCTGATTGGTCAGTCTGCTGTGAAGGGGCCGGACTTTGGACAGGACCTTGTGAGGTGGGTCCGTCATGGTCGTCACGCACTTTGTGTTGGCAGGGAAGGGTGTTATCTGGGTGAGGACGGGCGGGGCGCTGGGCGGGGCGCTGGGTGGGGCTCCTGCTGTTGGTGGCATAGTTGTTGGCATTGTAGTAACAGCAGATGGGTCGGGTACTGTGGGGACCGGTTTGGCTAGACTGGTCTGGATCTCTGCCCTCCTGGCGAGAGCCGTCCTCAGCTTCTCCCTCATCTGGTCGATCTGGTCCTGCAGCTCCTGCAGCTCACCGGGCTGGGGTGGAGCCACCGCTGCTGGGGGAGGGGCTACAGCAACAGGGGGAGGGGCAGAAGAGGAGGAAGATGAGGGTCGGGGAAGGAGTAGGCTGGCAAATGAAACCGCCGGTCCTCCGTTCTCGCACAGTTTGCTGTTTGGCCCCGCCCTTGGCTTGGCTGGTCCCCGCCCTTCAGATTTGGCCCCACCTCCCTTGGCTTCAGAAGTGGCGATGCGAGCGAGCAGGCGGCGGGTATTGAGGGTCTCCAGGTTAAACTGGACTTGTTTGAAGTCTCGGGCGTCCTTAGCGGCGGCGGTGGCGGCGGCATCCTTACTGGCTTCATTATTCCACTTGGCCGAGGCTCCGGGGGCCGACGGAGCTGGGGGGCCGGAAGGGGGCGACGGCTTCTGTAGGTTACAGCTGAACAGAAACAGAGGCACAGGACATACTTTACCTTGGAAACAGCAGTGTATACAATACTCAGTTTTAAGAAGCTGGTGATACGCTCAAGAGCTCCGGAACACGTGTACCTTGAGTTGAGATTATGTTGTGGACCGCCTGACCTCGTCACTTTTACTACCAATGATTTGAACTCATTTAGTTAAATCACAATAAAATAAACGTGTTGATGCCAGCTGACATGAGACAAACCTTTTCTCTTTCTCAGCTCGCTGCCGCTTCACGTCTTCATACGTCATGTTCAGAGCTCGATGGATTTTCTGCCAAACACACAGAACAGGAACAAGAAACACAACAGAACCATAAATTAGCTGTTTAACACAGTAAAATGATAGCTGTAAACTCTGACATGTATTTTCAGAGTTTAATGATCTTCTGCACCTCCTTAACACGCGTTAGAACCTCTTCAATCACATCAACACTTCCTCTGCACCTCCTTAACACTCTTTAGAACCTCGCCAATGACCCCCAACACTTCCTCTGCACCTCCTTAACACTCTTTAGAACCACTTCAATCCCCCCAACACTTCCTCTGCACCTTCTGAACACTCTTTAGAACCTCTTCAATCAGCTCAACACTTCCTCTGCACCTCCTTAACACTGTTTAGAACCTCGCCAATGACCTCAACACTTCCGCTGCACCTTCAATCAGCTCAACACTTCCTCTGCACCTCCTTTAAGAGCGGCTGTAGCTCAGGGGGATGAGTGGTCGTCCAGTAACCACAAGGTAGCCATTTCGATCCCCAGTCCCCCCATAGCTCACATGTCTCATGTCCCTGAGTAAGACACTAAACTCCTAGCTGCTCCCCGTGCACCTCACAGGGCAGAACACTGCTCCTTAACCAAGGATGGGTCAAATGCAGAGAAGAATTTCCCCAAGGGGATTAATAAAGGATCATTTCTTTCTTTAGAACCTCGTCAACTAATCATGTAATTGTCAGCTGATAGTATTTTCTTGTAAACACAGACTGCAGCAGGTATTATGGTTTTCAAGTGTCTCACCTGTGAGGTATGAAGCCAGTATTTTAGGTTCTGTCGGCGGCGGATGTGTGGCAGGACGAGTTGGTAGAAACCGTGTTCACCTGCCAGAGTCAGCAAAGCTCCGCCCACTCCAACGCACAACAACACGAACAGTCCCGAGAAGTGACTGATCCCCATCTGAAGAGTCTGACAGAGAAGAAGACAGTAAAGGTATCTCAGGGACCTTTGAGAAAGAAACACATTTTAAAAGGTCTAATGGAGCGACGTCTCATGTTGTATTAACATGTCTCATGCTGTAGTAACATGACTCATGCTGTAATAACATGTATCATGCTGTACATGTCTCATGATGTAATACAATGTATCATGCTGTAATAACATGTCTCATGATGTAATAACATGTATCATGCTGTACATCTCATGCTGTAATAATAATAATTTCAATATATATAGCGCTTTTCAGGATACTCAAAGACGCTTAAACATAATAACATGTCTCATGCTGTAATAAGATGTATAATGCTGTACATGTCTCATGCTGTAATAACATGTATCATGCTGTACATGTCTCATGCTGTAATAACATGTCTCATGATGTAATAACATGTATCATGCTGTACATCTCATGCTGTAATAATAATAATTTCAATTTATATAGCGCTTTTCAGGATAATCAAAGACGCTTAAAAATTGTAATAACATGACTCATGTTGTAATAACATGACTCATGTTGTAATAACATGTCTCATGCTGTAATAACATGTCTCATGCTGTAATAACATGTCTCATGCTGTAATAACATTTCTCATGTTGTAATAACATGTCTCATGCTGTAATGACATGACTCATGCTTTAATAACATGTCTTTTGGTGTAATAACATGTCTCATGCTGTAATAACATGTCTCATGCTGTAATAACATGACTCATGTTGTAATAACATGACTCATGTTATAATAACATGACTCATGCTATAATAACATGAGTCATGTTTTAATAACATGACTCATGTCATTATCAGGCTGCTCCGGTAAATCCCTTGGATCTCTCCAGTTGATCCAGAATGCTGCAGCTCGTGTACTAACGAGGACGCGGAAGAGAGATCACATTACTCCTGTACTAGCTGTTCTCCACTGGCTTCCTGTAAGATCGAGAATCATATTTAAAATCCTTCTCCTTACCTACAAAGCCTTAACTGGTGATGCACCATCATATCTTAAGGACCTTATAGTGCCATATTACCCCACGAGAGTATTACGCTCACTGAATGCAGGGTTACTTGTGGTTCCCAGAGTGTTAAAAAGTAGGTTGGGGGCTAGAGCTTTCAGTTATCGGGCTCCTCTTCTGTGGAATCAGCTTCCACTTTCCACATCTTAGGATACACTGAGCTCCTCCTTTCCTTCTCTTCCTCTTTCGCTCTCCTCTTCACCTCTTCTTGCTCTCCTTCTGGATAAATGATTGTCTCTTCAATGCACATTACTAACTCTACTTTCTTTTTCCATGGATTCGTGGCTGCCTGGAACCGGTCCTGTCTGCTGCCATGGCCCTGCTGATGCCCGTCCTCTCTACCTCCTTCTGCTTAATGGGTCGTGGCTATCTGGATCATGGACCATGCCTACTACTCATTATATGAATAATTTCTGACATATTCATGTAATGTGCTGTAACTCCGTTATGTTATTCATTCTGGTCACATGACATCTATTGCTTCTGTCCATCCGGGGAGAGGGATCCTCCTCTGTTGCTCTCCCTCAGGTTTCTTCCCCTTTTTTATTCCCCTTTTTTTCTCTGTGAAAGGGTTTTTACTATCTTTATTGGGGAGTTTTTCCTGATCCGATGTGAGGTCCCGGGACAGGATGTTATGTGTACAGATTGTAAAGCCCTCCGAGGCAAACTTGTATTTGTGATGTTGGGCTATATAAAATAAACTGAATTGAATTGAATGTTGTAACATGTCTCATGCTGTAATAACATGACTCATGATGTAATAACGTGTCTCATCTTGTAATAACATGACTCATCTTGTAACATGTCTCATTATGTAATAAGGATCAGACGTGAAGAGGATTAGACGTGAAGATGATCATGAAGAGGATCAGACGTGAAGAGGATCAGACATGAAGAGGATCAGAGGTGAAGAGGATCAGACGTGAAGAGGATCAGACGTGAAGAGGATCAGACATGAAGAGGATCAGACGTGAAGAGGATCAGACATGAAGAGGATCAGAGGTGAAGAGGATCAGACATGAAGAGGATCAGACATGAAGAGGATCAGAGGTGAAGAGGATCAGACATGAAGAGGATCAGACATGAAGAGGATCAGAGGTGAAGAGGATCAGACATGAAGAGGATCAGACGTGAAGAGGATCAGACGTGAAGAGGATCAGACACTGACCTCGGTGACAGCGAACACTCGGTTCCCACACGGAACCACCTTGTACCACTTGTCGTGCAGCAGATCCATGTAGCCTTCAGACTTATACCTGCTGATGAAGTCTGAGATGTTGGAAGTCAGAGGGGAGTTCTGAGGAAGACCGATTCCATAACCTGAAGAATAAACAAACAATAAACAACAGACTGATTCCATAACCTGAAGAATAAATAACAGACAATAAACAACAGACCGATTCCATAACCTGAACAATAAACAAACAATAAACAACAGACCGATTCCATAACCTGAACAATAAACAACAGACCGATTCCATTTTCATACCATTTTCAATAAAAAGCTGACGGAGCTGAGAGGAAAACCAAGAAGCAACGTCTCACAGCAACTCAGAGCAACGTCTCACAGCAATGTCTAACAACAACTTCTCACAGCAACGTCTCACATCAACGTCTCACAGCAATGTCTAACAACAACGTCTCACAACAACGTCTAACAACAACGTCTAACAACAACGTCTCACAACAACGTCTCACAACAACGTCTCACATCAACGTCTAACAACAACGTCTAACAACAATGTCTCACAGAAACGTCTAACAACAACTTCTCACAACAACGTCTAACAACAATGTCTAACAACAACGTCTAACAACAACGTCTAACAACGTCTCACATCAACGTCTCACATCAACGTCTAACAACAACGTCTAACAACAACATCTAACAACAACGTCTCACAACAACGTCTCACAACAACGTCTCACAACAACGTCTAACAACAACATCTAACAACAATGTCTCACAGCAACGTCTAACAACAACTTCTCACAACAACGTCTCACAACAACGTCTAACAACAACGTCTAACAACAACGTCTAACAACAACATCTAACAACAACGTCTCACAACAACGTCTCACAACAACGTCTCACATCAACGTCTAACAACAACGTCTAACAACAATGTCTCACAGAAACGTCTAACAACAACTTCTCACAACAACGTCTAACAACAATGTTTAACAACAACGTCTAACAACAATGTCTAACAACAACGTCTAACAACGTCTCACATCAACGTCTCACATCAACGTCTAACAACAACGTCTAACAACAACGTCTCACAACAACGTCTCACAACAACGTCTAACAACAACATCTAACAACAATGTCTCACAGCAACGTCTAACAACAACTTCTCACAACAACGTCTAACAACAACGTCTAACAACAACATCTAACAACAACGTCTCACATCAACGTCTAACAACAATGTCTAACAACAACGTCTAACAACATCTCACAGCAATGTCTCACATCAATGTCTAACAGCAAGGTCTCACAGCAACGTCTAACAACAACTTCTCACAACAACGTCTAACAACAACATCTAACAACAATGTCTCACAGCAACGTCTAACAACAACGTCTCACAACAACGTCTCACAACAACGTCTCACAACAACGTCTCACATCAACGTCTAACAACAACGTCTAACAACAACGTCTCACAACAACGTCTCACAGCAACGTCTCACATCAACGTCTAACAGCAACGTCTCACAGCAACATCTCACAGCAACGTCTCACAGCAACGTCTCACAGCAACGTCTCACCTTCAATTGCAAACGGTTTCCCGACCGTTGCCAGTTTACAGTCGGCGTCGATGGAAACCTCGTAATCCAGCAGAGCTTTGTCCATGATGAAGGCGTCCAGCTGGGGGGGATCTGTCCTTCAACACAGAGCAACCAGAGCAACATGGTTAATACGGCAACTAGAGATTTAAACGTTGTCCATCAACACAGAGCAACATGGTTAACACGGCAACTAGAGACAGAAACGTTGACCTTGAGCAACATGTCTCCGGGTCTCTTACTTGAGGGTGTTGACGCCCTCAGGTGTCGTGGGCTCGTTGAAGCGCCTCATGTACTCGTGCATCTCAGGGAAGCTCTTCTTCATGTAGTCCTCCGCACTGCTTTCCCTCACCGTCCCGAAGCGGAAGCCATGGGACGGGTGATGCAGCTGACACCAACGAAGAAGATATATTTATATATAATACATTCTAGTATACATTCTCAGACATCAATAAAACAACAGACACAGATGCACTGTTTCCAGTCTACACGTGTCATTTAATTTGTAATCAAATGAATAACGATCACAGATCTGATGTTTTATCAGTTTGGTTATGATTTCTGTTCCATTTCCACTCTGCTGGTCTCACCTTGGCGTCGTGGACCCCCGACACCTCCTCAAAGGTCTTCTCCCCCACCATGACGGCAGCTAGGTTGGCGGTGTAGCTGGACAGCACCAGCAGGCAGAAGATGGCCCACAGGTTCATCACGAAGCGACCCGTCCAGCACTTTGGCGTCTTGGAGGAGACAGTGCGGCCAAACAGGATGGCATAGCACAGGTTGAGAGCTGACGAGTACGAGAACACTCTCGTCCTGTTGCGTCCGTGAGGCGTCATGCCGTACGGACTCTTCCACTCGTACAGCGTGAGGAAAAGGGCGGTGATGTGCAGCGCCACGAAGATACCCACCCACATGGACCAGTGCAGGGGCCACATGAAGGCTCCGATGGGGGCCGCCGTGTCCTTACTACGCACCAGGATGCCCAGGCTGGTGGAGAAGAAGGGCGAGGTGAAGTCGATCACCCGGCTCCGGGCCGAGTTAATACTGAAGGAGGTCACGGCCATGTCCGCCAGTCCGTTCAGGAGATCCCCTACGAGCCCGGTCCAGCGCCCCCCCTTCCACGCTCCGTACTTCCCGTCTCCTACGATGTAAAGGTCGAACTCGAAGCCCAGGTCTTCGGACAGCTTCTCCAGCAGGTCGATGCAGTACCCGTAGCAGCACTTGCTGTGCTCTGCAGGCAGGAAGCTGCTGTTCCCGCCGGCCACCTCCCTGAAGGATCGCTCCAGAGCTTCCGAGCTGTTGGTGCTGGCGTCCAGGCAGTACTGCCCGGCCGGGCAGGTGCCTTCCTCGTCCACGTCCCGCGTGAAAACGAAGGGATGTTCCACCAGAGTCACCACCCGAACCCGGCTCCCTACCACCGGCATCCCCGGCTTCCAGTGGCCCCTCGTCCTGCCGCTTGTGCCATCGGTTCTGTGGCGAGGTTTGGGTCCCTGCCAGACTCCCTGGTCCTCCACCTGCAGCTGGCCTCCCTCCCAACTGCCCACCGTCACCCAGGTGGGCTGACCCAATGCGTCCCGTCGCAAGCTCCAGATGTGGAAACGCTGCGAGGTGAGGACCTGAGACCTGTTCTGGTGGACTCGGACTGGACCTGTGAGACCGGAGAAAGACGTGTTGGACAGGAACCTGTAGGACAGAAAACAAAAAGCAGCAGCTAACTTTGGATTATCATCAGGTGTGATCGGTTCTCTGGTGGTTTAGAGATATCCAGGTTCCAAGATTTCACAACCTGATGAACAGCTAAATCATCTTTTCATCAAAACAACAGGCAACCTTGTTGAATTGTAAACATCGGATCAGGTTGAACCTTGTTATTGTAAGAACTTATTTTCTCTGGACTTCTCTGATAAGTAGTGATGGCGAGATGAAGCTTCCTGAAGCATTGAAGCTTTCCATCCAATTGGTTCGCTCATGTACCGGAGCTTCATGGAGCTTCATTTGCTCTACTGCGCCACCAAGTGGACAATAGATGTAAAACAGGCAGAGTGATCATAACGACACCATGGCTTTGGTGTGTGAAGCTTTAAATGGAATAAATTATGTTTGTGACGCCAATACATCAATTATTAACTTATTAATATTGTGTCTATCTTTATGATATATTGGCGGGGTCGAAATCAACTCGAAACAAATTGGGAGAGGGTTGTGATGTGACTGTGGGTCAGTGGTTAGAATATCTGAGTGTCCAATTTTTTTTAAATTAAAAATAAGAACTTTTCCACAGTGCTGGGCTTTTTGAGACTATTTCGCCTGCTTTATAAAATACACTTTCACAATCACACATGAAGCTGGTACAGAGAGGAAGGGGGAATCCATTGAGTTTCTCTGCCTCTTATATTTCAAATCGCACGGCAAACCCACGAACCATTTTCTGAATCAGTCACGTGGTACGGCCGGCTCAGAGGCTTCGAACGTCACCACATACGTCATCGACACAAGCCTCGATACGCGCTTCACCAAAATCTATCTGGATTACTCGACACGCGCATCGAAGCCTCGACACAAAAGGACACATCACTACTGATAAGACTTTTTTTAATACACAAATCAGATTTTGAATTATTAGATAGATTTATTCGTTAAACAATAAAACAAGGGGATGTTCACGAGTGGAAACTAGATATACGGGTAAAAAACATAAAGGTTAGCTTCCCTCCTTACCAGAATCATTACTCCCTAATCTTGGGAACAGATTGGTCGGGGTTCAATAAATGAATGGGACAGGCTGTGGGGTGAGGGAGGTGGTCCGACACTGCGGACGGGGAGGGGGAACCTTGGAGACTCCTGAAGTCCACTCTGCAATGCCAAGAGTGTCGCGCTCTGTTTCAGGTCATCTCCCGAGTCGAAGTCCCGAAAGAGATTCTGACTGACCAGGGCACCTCGTTCATGTCAAGAACACTGAGAGAACTTTACGGGTTACTGAGCATTGAATCTATTCGGACGGTCTGAATAAGACGTTAGAGTCCATGATCCGTAGATTTATTAGTGACGATGTACGTAATTGGGATAAATGGCTTGATTCTCTGTTGTTTGCAGTGCGGGAGGTTCCCCAGGCCTCCACAGGGTTTTCTCCCTTTGAACTGTTGTTCGGCAGGACACCACGGGGGGTGCTCGATAGTGATGGCGAGATGAAGCTTCCTGAAGCTTAGAAGCTTTCCATCCAATTGGTTCGCTCATGGGCCAAAGCTTCATGGAGCTTCATTTGCTCTACTGCGCCACCAAGTGGACAATACATGTAAAACAAGCAGAGTGATCATAACGACACCACGGCTTTGTGTGTGAAGCTTTAAATTGAATCAATTATGTTTGTGACGCCAATACATAAATTATTTACTTATTAATATTGTGTCTATCTTTATGATATAATGGTGGGGTCAAAATCAAAACTCGAAACAAATTGGGAGAGGGTTGTGATGTGACTGTGATATCCGACTTTCAGTCAGAGGATCGGTGGTTCGAGCCTCGGCTCCGCTAGTCCATGTTGATGTGTCCAATTTTTTAAGTAAAAATAAGAACTTTTCCACAGTGCTAGGCTTTTTGAGACTATTTTGCCTGCTTTATAAAACCCTTATAATTATAATACCCTTTCACAGGCACACGTGAAGCTGTACAGAGAGGAAGGAAATCCATTGTGTTTCGCTGTCCCTTATATTTCAAATCGCACGGCAAACCCACAAACCATTTTCTGAATCAGTCGCGTGGTACGGCCGGCTCAGAGGCTTCGAACGTCACCACATACGTCATCGACACAAGCCTCGATACTCACTTCACCAAAATCTACCTGGTTACTCGACACGCGCATCGAAGCCTCGACACGAAAAGACACATCACTAGTGCTCGACCTGATTAAGGAAAACTGGGAGGAAGTTCCAAGCACCAGTAAGAATGAAATTCAATACGTCCTGGACCTGCGCGCAAAACTCCACACACTGGGTCGGATGTCACGTGAGACTTGTGTTGCTTCCTACTTCCAGCTCCTCGCCAAGTGGCAAGGGCCCTCTGTGGTCACACGACAAGTGGGGGAAGTCGACTATGAGGTGGTGCGTTCTGACAGATCTGTTTCTCTGGTGTCCACGGTATCTGAGAGAGGAGCCTGAGGGACCAAAGTCCACAAATCCACCTCCGGGACCCATAGAACAGACGTTGCCCAGTAGCAAGAGCAGTTTGCTGACGTGTTCTCCTGACAGGTCACACAAACCTCATAGCGCACCACATTGAGACGTTTTCACAGCCGGCATACCAGCAGAAAGAACGGCAACCAGGAGAAAGAACGGCAACCAGCAGAAAGAACGGCAACCAGGAGAAAGAGCGGCAACCAGCAGAAAGAACGGCAACCAGCAGAAAGAACGGCAACCAGGAGAAAGAGCGGCAACCAGCAGAAAGAACGGCAACCAGCAGAAAGAACGGCAACCAGGAGAAAGAGCGGCAACCAGGAGAAAGAACGGCAACCAGCAGAAAGAACGGCAATCAGGAGAAAGAACGGCAACCAGCAGAAAGAACAGCAACCAGGAGAAAGAACGGCAACCAGCAGAAAGAACGGCAACCAGCAGAAAGAACGGCAACCAGGAGAAAGAGCGGCAACCAGCAGAAAGAACGGCAACCAGCAGAAAGAACGGCAACCAGGAGAAAGAGCGGCAACCAGCAGAAAGAACGGCAACCAGGAGAAAGAACGGCAACCAGCAGAAAGAACGGCAACCAGGAGAAAGAGCGGCAACCAGCAGAAAGAACGGCAACCAGGAGAAAGAACGGCAACCAGCAGAAAGAGCGGCAACCAGCAGAAAGAACGGCAACCAGGAGAAAGAGCGGCAACCAGCAGAAAGAACGGCAACCAGGAGAAAGAACGGCAACCAGGAGAAAGAGCGGCAACCAGCAGAAAGAACGGCAACAGGGAGAAAGAGCGGCAACCAGGAGAAAGAATGGCAACCAGGAGAAAGAGCGGCAACCAGCAGAAAGAACGGCAACCAGCAGAAAGAGCGGCAACCAGGAGAAAGAGCGGCAACCAGGAGAAAGAGCGGCAACCAGGAGAAAGAGCGGCAACCAGGAGAAAGAACCGTCATCCTGCTTCAGGAATCTCGGTAACGGAGAAGTTCAGAACTTGAAGATGTTTTGACTTCCAGACTGTGATGAGTCTGTGATCTGACTTCATATGAACACTTGTGTTTCCATTTGTCCTCAAGCTCGCTTTCATTTCTTTTGCTCTTCTCTCACTGCAGTTGATAATCTGTCCTCTGAGATTTTTATCTCTCAGTCTGAGTGTAATTTCATTTCCTGTGAATGTGCTTGATCTTTTCTGTCACTAAACTGAATGCAGCAGTTAAACCTTTAATCCTCCTCAAACCTGCCGCTCGTTTCCTGCTGCTGTCAGAACTTCAGACAATGACTGACTGCTTCTCATCCAGTGTTTCCTGCTACTCATCTAGTGTGTCCTGCTTCTCATCTAGTGTTTCCTGATACTCATCCAGTGTGTCCTGCTGCTGATATATATATATATATATATATGTATGCATATTTATATGCATATTTTCTGTGTGAATATAAAGATTTTGGTTACTTTTATATACACATATATAACTACAACTGCTCGCTGGAGAAATATCTGAACTCATTAGGACTAAAATGAGGAATGCATGTTAATATTTCACTGATTATAAATCTGCTGTGGTACAGAAACACTGATCACTTGAGGGGAGTGAGATATTTGATCTGGTTAAATAACAGAATTATTATTATGATGTTTCTCTTTACTGTGGGGTTAGCGGGTGTCCTCACCTGGACAGGTACTGTCCGGAGGACGGCACCTGGTGGTTGTTGGGTTTGTCGTAGCAGTCCACCGTGGTCTGGATCAGAGCCAGGTCCGGTCTCACCAGGGTGGCGGCGCCGATGGCCCTGGTGACGAGCTGCAGGGCGTCGCTGACGTAGAAGTCCAGCGGCTTCCTCTCCACCTCGCCGTAGGCCAACAGGCCGAGCGGCAGCCCGATGGCGTGCAGAGCGTCAGGGCTGAGCGGCTGGCCCAGCACCCAGTGCACCCTGGGTAACGTGAGGCCCAGGTCCTGAGCGCTGCGCAGCACCGCCGCCGCGCACTGGGGGTCCGCTCCGAACAGCAGCATCGCCGCCGGCGAGGACCGGTTCTGTCGGAAGTGTCGGGAGAGGAAGTCGTGGATCTGAGTGTCGTCGTGCGCCGCCTGTGTCAGGTTCAGGAGGGCGCGCACGTGCCAGGTGACTCTGCCGCCGCCGTCCCATGAGGCACCGCTCCAACTCCCACTGTCCAGCAGCCGCAGGAGACCCTGGGCCTCCTCCCAGCCGCGACACAGGACCACGGTACCATCCTTCCAGCCGGACCGCTGCAGAACCGTCAGCAACAGGTTGGACAGACCGGACTCTGGAACCCCCATCGCCATCTGCAGGTGAAACCGGTTCTATGCAGGACCAGGAGACATAATCAGGAAGAGAACCAAAAGGAGAACAACATGTTAGAACAAATCATTAGATATCAATCAGATGTCAGCGAAAATTAGAACCTGTCTGGAGGACAAATCTTTTTCTGAAAACAATGTTCCACAAACCAAGAGAACCATTAAGTAACCATTAAAGAAAACCATCAGATAAGATAACCATAGGAGAACCATAAGAGCACCAACAGAGAACCATAATAGAACCATCAGAGAACCATAAGAGAACCATCAGAGACCATCAGAAAACCATAAGAGAACCATCAGAGACCATCAGAGAACCAACAGAGAACCATAAGAGAACCATCAGAGACCATCAGAGAACCATCAGAGAACCATAAGAGAACCATCAGAGACCATCAGAGAACCATAAGAGACCATCAGAAAACCATCAGAGAACCATAAGAGAACCATCAGAGACCATCATAGAACCATAAGAGAACCATAAAAGACCATCAGAGAACCAACAGAGAACCATAAGAGAACCATCAGAGACCATCAGAGAACCATCAGAGAACCATAAGAGAACCATCAGAGACCATCAGAGAACCATAAGAGAACCATCAGAGACCATCAGAGAACCATAAGAGAACCATCAGAGACCATCAGAGAACCAACAGAGAACCATCAGAGACCATCAGAGAACCATAAGAGAACCATCAGAGACCATCAGAGAACCAACAGAGAACCATCAGAGACCATCAGAGAACCATAAGAGAACCATAAGAGACCATCAGAGAACCAACAGAGAACCATAAGAGAACCATCAGAGACCATCAGAGAACCATAAGAGAACCATAAGAGACCATCAGAGAACCATCAGAGAACCAACAGGTTCCCCCCACAGAGCCTGTTTTCCCTCTTCTCCTCTAGGTGGCGCTGTAGGACCAACATGCTCAGGAACAGCTGTTTATCTGTTATTCATATTTATTGATCTGTTATTTATTGATCTGTTATTCATATTTATTGATCTGTTATTTATTGATCTGTTATTCATATTTATTGATCTGTTATTTATTGATGTAACGTGATGTGATAAAGACAACTAATAACAAGGAAACATTACATTATCTTGACAAATACTTGATGCAAATAGAATAAATGAATTGTGATTGTTAGACCCAAAGGTTTCAGTGAGAAACACTAAAGCAGAGTTTACAATATAATCACCAGGATCTGTTTCTGTGTTCATATGCTTTCATGGAGTAACTGGTGGTTATTCGATCATTTCCTCTGTCACATGGAACGGAACGCTCGCTTCTCCCAGCGCCACCTGAACGCACCGCGAACAGACCGCAGACGCAGGAGATGATGCTCACATTCCTCCTGATTGCAGACACAGTGATGTCATCAATCACAGTGATGTAATCAATCACAGTGATGTCATGAATCACAGTGGTGTCATCAATCACACATGTGGAGCAGACGGAGAAGCAGGAGGTCTTTACAAGTCAGTCAAGATGGAAACATTTTGGATTTGAAGCAGAGAGGAAAAATGGAGGCACTTCACACTCTTCTTCTTCTTCTTCTTCTTCTTCTTCTTCTTCTTCTCTGATTTCAGTCTAACTGAACAGTCTGCAGGAGGAGCTATCAGAGTGGACTAAATCAGTTTTTTATTAATTCTGTGTCATCGATGACCCGATGAGTGTCCTCGTCCTGCAACTCATCATTTTAGCCCAGGTTAGTTAAGGTGATATCTGTTCCACAAAAATAACTTTTTGTTCCAAAACAGAACCGTTTCCTGAGGACAAAATAAAAAGCAGCTGATTCTTCGTTACTGTTTCTGCTCAACACAGCTGAATACAAGTCGGGTCTGTCCTAGGGCATCCTGGGAAATATAGGAAATCACTGACTGAAGCAGAACTCATGTTTAAAATGTAAAACATGATAAACCTAAAAACAATAATCCCATGTGTCAAAAGGTCACTTCCTGTTGTTGATTGGATTCATGTTCTCAATCCTCACAAACAATACATTTAAATGTTTTCTTGTGTGCTGACCTGAATCCATCGCCGCTAGTTCACAAACACCAGTTTGACAAACATCAAATGAAATGGTCAGAAGTTGGTTGTTTCAGCTCTGCTGCACCACTGATTAAAATCCTTTCCGAACCAAAACCTTCTGACCTTGAGTTGTACACACATTGCACTATGATGGATGAGTAAAGCCGAGTAGTCTTCTGTTGGAAAGGCTTCTAGCCTTCATGTAGATAGTCCTGGAGAAGGCTAACCACATGGAGATAGTCCTGGAGAAGGCTAACCAGGTGGAGATAGTCCTGGAGAAGACTAACCACATGGAGATAGTCCTGGAGAAGGCTAACCAGGTGGAGATAGTCCTGGAGAAGGCTAACCACATGGAGATAGTCCTGGAGAAGGCTAACCAGGTGGAGATAGTCCTGGAGAAGGCTAACCAGGTGGAGATAGTCCTGGAGAAGGCTAACCAGGTGGAGATAGTCCTGGAGAAGGCTAACCACGTGGAGATAGTCCTTGAGAAGGCGAACCACGTGGAGATAGTCCTGGAGAAGGCTAACCAGGTGGAGATAGTCCTGGAGAAGGCTAACCACGTGGAGATAGTCCTGGAGAAGGCTACCCAGGTGGAGATAGTCCTGGAGAAGGCTAACCACGTGGAGATAGTCCTGGAGAAGGCTAACCATGTGAAGATAGTCCTGGAGAAGGCTAACCACGTGGAGATAGTCCTGGAGAAGGTTAACCAGGTGGAGATAGTCCTGGAGAAGGCTAACCACGTGGAGATAGTCCTGGAGAAGGCTAACCACGTGGAGATAGTCCTGGAGAAGGCTACCCAGGTGGAGATAGTCCTGGAGAAGGCTAACCACGTGGAGATAGTCCTGGAGAAGGCTAACCACGTGGAGATAGTCCTGGAGAAGGCTAACCACGTGGAGATAGTCCTGGAGAAGGCTAACCATGTGAAGATAGTCCTGGAGAAGGCTAACCACGTGGAGATAGTCCTGGATAAGGCTAACCACATGGAGATAGTCCTGGAGTTTGCTGTTGAAATACACCGTACAGTGCTGGTGGGTTGGGCATTCTCCTCACAGAAGTTGATGAGGTGTGTGAGACTATCGATGTCTTCCCATGAGCATAATTTGAAACATCCCACATAGTTGAGTCAAAACAGTCCTTCAGAGTCTCTTCGGCCTCATTGGTCGTCTTTTCACTGTGTGAGTGACAGCTGGTTGGTTTGTAGACAGGAGGAGGATCTGGTCTTGGACAAGACCAGATCCTCTCAGGGGGGAAGAGGTGACGAGTTCTAATGAACCTATATTGTATTGTAGATGTGGGCAGAGGGAGGATCACACTGGGGGATTCTTCTTTGTATTCACGCAACAAGCTACTCAACAGCAGAGTTCACATTAACCAGAGAGGTGATGCTCAACTAACTTCAGCTTCCAAACTAAGACAACAAGAAACTGAGTAATTAGAGAAAGAAAGCATCAGAAATACTGAAACCTCTTCTGCTCATAAATATGTTATGCATACACACTGTAGACACACTGCATACACACTGCATACACACTGTAGACACACTTTAGACACTGCATACACACTGTATACACACTTTAGACACTGCATACACACTGTATACACGCTGTAGACACACTGCATACACACTGTATACACGCTGTAGACACACTTTAGACACTGCATGCACACTGTATACACACTGTAGACACACTGCATACACACTGTATACACGCTGTAGAAACACTTTAGACACTGCATACACACTGTATACACACTATATACACACTGTAGAAACACTGCATACACACTGTATACACGCTGTAGACACACTTTAGACACTGCATACACACTGTATACACACTGTAGACACACTGTAGCCACACTGCATACACACTGTAGACACACTGCATACACACTGTAGACACACTTTAGACACACTGCATACACACTGTAGACACACTGTAGACACACTGCATACACACTGCATACACTTTAGACACACTGCATACACACTGCATACCCACTGTAGCCACACTGCATACACACTGTAGCCACACTGCATACACACTGTAGACACACTTTAGACACACTGCATACACACTGCATACACACTGCATACACACTTTAGATACACTGTAGACACACTGCATACACACTGCATACACACTGTAGACACACTTTAGACACACTGCATACACACTGCATACACACTGTAGACACACTGTAGACACACTGCATACACACTTTAGTCACACTGCATACACACTGCTACACGAGTGACTGTGGCTAAGTGGTTAGTATGCCCGTCTTTCAATCAGAGGGTTGGAGGTTCGAGCCCCGCTAGTCTGGTCGTTGTGTCCTTGAGACTCTTAACCCCTAATTGCTCCCGGTTGCTGTGTCTGCGGTGTATAGAGCAAACATGTAAGTTGCTTTGGATAAAAGCGTCAGTGAAATGTAATGGTCTCCAGACACACTGGTCTGGTAGAAATGAAGTGAACACTTAGCAGCACATTTATTCAACTCATCACTTCATGTTCTGAAGTGGGTCTGAAAATGAAACTTCAAATTGATGATGAGGAGTTCTGTGTCCCGGTTTAATGAGTCTGTGTCCGTGATGAAGAAGCTCTCTTAAATAATGAGTTTCCTCTGCAGCTGTGTGTTAAAGGAGTCCTGCTAACTGAGCAGACAGTGGGATAAAGTGAGATGACAGAATATTAATATTCACTCTCCTTACTCAAACACAGTAAACCAGTCTAGATATGCGTACGGTGGGTGAAAACACATTTAGTCAAATGTTTTTGTGTTTAGTGACATTTTGTCAAATGTTAATGTGATAAATTTGTTAATTTGATAAATGTCTATTATGTTGTATTTTGGGAAATATTGTGAAATATGGAATGTTCTGACCCTCAGTGCTTTCTCTTATCACCACCAGGTTCATTTCAACACGATGCATCCCAAGTCTCTTAATGCCGTTTCCTCGATCCTCCATTGAACCGGAAGTTGTTCTGCATCGTCATAATGACGTCCGTCCCAAAGCTCCTATTCTGCTCTGAGGAGGAGGCGGAGGAGGAGCCATGATCGAGGAGGATGAGGAGCCATGATCGAAGAGCCACGAGAGCGGGCTTCCAGGATCAATATTTTAAGTGCATTTGTATTGGAATGTTCGCTAAAAACTGTCCGGACCAGAAAACAACTCCATTACACTGATCATGTGTTCAGACACAAACTCCTCAAGTCTCTCAGCTGTGAAAGCCGACTGACGGCTGACCACACATCAGCTGTGATCAGCTGTGATCACATGTCAGCGGCCGCAGTTATCAGAAACCAACGTCGCTTCACGTGACGCTTCACAGGAAAGGACTTCTCATGTCTCTTAAAGGTCAGAGGATGTCGTATGTGTACAGATTGTAAAGCCCTCTGAGGCAAATTTGTGATTTTGGGCTCTACACAATGAATTGAAATTGAAGCTCTTCTGTCTCCTTTGCAGAGTTTAAATGAAGCTGACAATGAGAACGAAGAAGGCTGTGGGACCCTTTGACCTTCAGATGAGCCGTAACGTCCTGATCCAAACCCCTAGGGACAAAGACCCTGAACACAACTTGGCTGACAATAAAAAATGGTCCCCAAAGAAAATTACTGGAAAGATAGACTCTAGAGTTTATATTGAACAACAAGCAGCAGTTGAACACTCAGCACGTTCTCGTTAAAATTATCTGAGATCTAATTCAACTCACCCCAAAAAGATGTGTGGTTGAGCACAAACAATGTATTTGGTCAGATAACGTGTTTATGATTGTATTTTATTTTTATTTGCCCTTTGTATTTTTTGTTAATCGCATGGAATTCAAGAAGTACAATGAGTATGACGCATTCAGGAAGTACAATGAGCATGACGCATTCAGGAAGTACAATGAGCATGACGCATTCAGGAAGTACAATGAGCATGACGCATTCAGGAAGTACAATGAGCATGACGCATTCAGGAAGTACAATGAGCATGACGCATTCAGGAAGTACAATGAGCATGACGCATTCAGGAAGTACAATGAGCATGACGCATTCAGGAAGTACAATGAGCATGACGCATTCAGGAAGTACAATGAGCATGACGCATTCAGGAAGTACAATGAGCATGACGCATTCAGGAAGTACAATGAGCATGACGCATTCAGGAAGTACAATGAGCATGATGCATTCAGGAAGTAGCCGGATGTAATAGTCTGTCTTCAGTCTGTCTTTAGTCTGTCTTCAGTCTGTCTTCAGTCTGTCTTTAGTCTGTCTTCAGTCTGTCTTCAGAATAGTGCTCAGTCTTTAAAGACAGGCTGCAGTTCATCTCACTAAAAGCTCTTTGATTAAAGAGGACAGACAGATCAATGAGTCTTTCTGGCTGCTGGCTCTGATCCAGCCCCCATCCATCACATCAAGCACAGAATACATTAAAGCAGCAGCTGTTTACATCCAACATTTAGGTAATCACTGCTCCATCCAATCACACGGGCCCACAGCCAGCTGGACCACGCTGGTACCAGGTCCAGATGCCCACAGAGACCACCAGGTCCATATCCCCACAGAGACCACCAGGTCCAGATCCCCACAGAGACCACCAGGAACAGATCCCCACAGAGACCACCAGGAACAGATCCCCACAGTGACCACCAGGAACAGATCCCCACAGTGACCACCAGGTCCAGATCCCCACAGAGACCACCAGGAACAGATCCCCACAGTGACCACCAGGAACAGATCCCCACAGTGACCACCAGGTCCAGATCCCCACAGAGACCACCAGGTCCAGATGCCCACAGAGACCACCAGGAACAGATCCCCACAGTGACCACCAGGTCCAGATCCCCACAGAGATCACCAGGTCCAGATGCCCACAGAGACCACCAGGAACAGATCCCCACAGTGACCACCAGGTCCAGATCCCCACAGAGACCACCAGGTCCAGATGCCCACAGAGACCACCAGGAACAGATCCCCACAGTGACCACCAGGAACAGATCCCCACAGTGACCACCAGGTCCAGATCCCCACAGAGACCACCAGGAACAGATCCCCACAGAGACCACCAGGAACAGATCCCCACAGTGACCACCAGGTCCAGATCCCCACAGAGACCACCAGGTCCAGATGCCCACAGAGACCACCAGGAACAGATCCCCACAGTGACCACCAGGTCCAGATCCCCACAGAGACCACCAGGTCCAGATGCCCACAGAGACCACCAGGAACAGATCTCCACAGTGACCACCAGGTCCAGATCCCCACAGAGACCACCAGGTCCAGATGCCCACAGAGACCACCAGGAACAGATCCCCACAGTGACCACCAGGTCCAGATCCCCACAGAGACCACCAGGTCCAGATCCTCCCCCGACAGGAAGGACTTTACTTGTTCCTCTCTTTATGAAACGTCCTCAGGGAAAGTGTGTTTCTGAAATCAGGTCAAGTTACTGGGAAGCCCCGCCCTTTTTCTTATGTCACCAGGTGGTCTGAGACACGGACGAGGTCAAAGGTCAGCTGGTGTGATTGTTGTTGAAGATTGAATTAACTGAAGGTCACAGTTATTACAGCACTGATGCATGCTGGGATATATGGCAGCCAGCCAGTTCCCCACAAAATGTTTCGGAGCGTGACCAACAGCATTACACAGCGTCACACACACACACACACACACACACACACACACACACACACACACACACACACACACACACACACACACACACAGTTAATGTGGAGCATTTCAGTCTGTCTGGATGAGGAGGATGAGAAGAAGCTCATAGTCTGTAGTATAAAGTACTGACAGAAGCTTAGTCTGTAGTATAAAGTACTGACAGAAGCTCAGTCTGTAGTATAAGGTACTGACAGAAGCTTAGTCTGTAGTATAAAGTACTGACAGAAGCTTAGTCTGTAGTATAAGGTACTGGCAGAAGCTCAGTCTGTAGTATAAAGTACTGACAGAAGCTCAGTCTGTAGTATAAAGTACTGACAGAAGCTTAGTCTGTAGTATAAAGTACTGACAGAAGCTCATAGTCTGTAGTATAAAGTACTGACAGAAGCTCAGTCTGTAGTATAAAGTACTGACAGAAGCTCAGTCTGTAGTATAAAGTGCTGCCAGAAGCTCATAGTCTGTAGTATAATGTACTGACAGAAGCTCTCAGTCTGTAGTATAAAGTACTGACAGAAGCTCATAGTCTGTAGTATAAAGTACTGACAGAAGCTCAGTCTGTAGTATAAAGTGCTGACAGAAGCTTAGTCTGTAGTATAAAGTACTGACAGAAGCGCAGTCTGTAGTATAAAGTACTGACAGAAGCTCAGTCTGTAGTATAAAGTACTGACAGAAGCGCAGTCTGTAGTATAAAGTACTGACAGAAGCTTAGTCTGTAGTATAAAGTACTGACAGAAGCGCAGTCTGTAGAATAAAGTACTGACAGAAGCTCAGTCTGTAGTATAAAGTACTGACAGAAGCGCAGTCTGTAGTATAAAGTACTGACAGAAGCTCAGTCTGTAGTATAAAGTACTGACAGAAGCTCAGTCTGTAGTATAAGGTACTGACAGAAGCTTAGTCTGTAGTATAAAGTACTGACAGAAGCTTAGTCTGTAGTATAAGGTACTGGCAGAAGCTCAGTCTGTAGTATAAAGTACTGACAGAAGCTCAGTCTGTAGTATAAAGTACTGACAGAAGCTTAGTCTGTAGTATAAAGTACTGACAGAAGCTCATAGTCTGTAGTATAAAGTACTGACAGAAGCTCATAGTCTGTAGTATAAAGTACTGACAGAAGCTCAGTCTGTAGTATAAAGTACTGACAGAAGCTCAGTCTGTAGTATAAAGTGCTGCCAGAAGCTCATAGTCTGTAGTATAATGTACTGACAGAAGCTCTCAGTCTGTAGTATAAAGTACTGACAGAAGCTCATAGTCTGTAGTATAAAGTACTGACAGAAGCTCAGTCTGTAGTATAAAGTGCTGACAGAAGCTTAGTCTGTAGTATAAAGTACTGACAGAAGCGCAGTCTGTAGTATAAAGTACTGACAGAAGCTCAGTCTGTAGTATAAAGTACTGACAGAAGCTTAGTCTGTAGTATAAAGTACTGACAGAAGCTTAGTCTGTAGTATAAAGTACTGACAGAAGCGCAGTCTGTAGAATAAAGTACTGACAGAAGCTCAGTCTGTAGTATAAAGTACTGACAGAAGCGCAGTCTGTAGAATAAAGTACTGACAGAAGCTCAGTCTGTAGTATAAAGTACTGACAGAAGCTCAGTCTGTAGTATAAAGTACTGACAGAAGCGCAGTCTGTAGTATAAGGTACTGACAGAAGCTCAGTCTGTAGTATAAAGTACTGACAGAAGCTCAGTCTGTAGTATAAAGTACTGACAGAAGCGCAGTCTGTAGTATAAGGTACTGACAGAAGCTCAGTCTGTAGTATAAAGTACTGACAGAAGCGCAGTCTGTAGAATAAAGTACTGACAGAAGCTCAGTCTGTAGTATAAAGTACTGACAGAAGCTCAGTCTGTAGTATAAAGTACTGACAGAAGCGCAGTCTGTAGTATAAGGTACTGACAGAAGCTCAGTCTGTAGTATAAAGTACTGACAGAAGCGCAGTCTGTAGAATAAAGTACTGACAGAAGCTCAGTCTGTAGTATAAAGTACTGACAGAAGCTCAGTCTGTAGTATAAAGTACTGACAGAAGCGCAGTCTGTAGTATAAGGTACTGACAGAAGCTCAGTCTGTAGTATAAAGTACTGACAGAAGCTCAGTCTGTAGTATAAAGTACTGACAGAAGCGCAGTCTGTAGTATAAGGTACTGACAGAAGCGCAGTCTGTAGTATAAGGTACTGACAGAAGCTCAGTCTGTAGTATAAGGTACTGACAGAAGCTCAGTCTGTAGTATAAGGTACTGACAGTACACAACCCAGAACTACAGAGGACACAACCCAGAGCTACAGAGAACACAACCCAGAGCTACAGAGAACACATCCCAGAGCTATATAGTCCACAATGCAGAGCAACAGAGAACACAATGCAGAGCTGTAGACAACCATGTGAAAGCAACTCTCTGCTGAGAGAGGAAGAGGAGTGACAGCAGAGAGGAAGAGGATAATCCTCTTCTGATCAAAGACTTTCTAAACAGTAAATACATGTTTCACTTCATCAGAGAATCCAGCAGCTCAGTCACACTGGATCTATTTCACCCCAAGACAACACTACACAACAACACAGCTACACAACAACACAGCGACACAACACACCTACACAGCTACACAACAACACAGCTACACAACAACTACACAACAACTACACAGCTACACAACACACCTACACAGCTACACAACAACACAGCTACACAACAACTACACATCTACACAACAACCCAACACAGCTACACAACAACCCTACACAGCTACACAACAACTACACATCTACACAACAACTACACATCTACACAGCAACCCTACACAGCTACACAACAACTACACATCTACACAGCAACCCTACACAGCTACACAACAACACAGCTACACAACACACCTACACAGCTACACAACAACACAGCTACACAACAACTACACAACAACTACACAGCTACACAACACACCTACACAGCTACACAACAACACAGCTACACAACAACTACACATCTACACAGCAACCCTACACAGCTACACAACAACACAGCTACACAACACACCTACACAGCTACACAACAACACAGCTACACAACACACCTACACAGCTACACAACAACACAGCTACACAACAACTACACAACAACTACACAGCTACACAACACACCTACACAGCTACACAACAACACAGCTACACAACAACTACACAACAACTACACAGCTACACAACACACCTACACAGCTACACAACAACACAGCTACACAACAACTACACATCAACACAACAACCCAACACAGCTACACAACAACCCTACACAGCTACACAACAACTACACAGCTACACAACAACACAGCTACACAACAACTACACAGCTACACAACAACACAGCTACACAACAACTACACAGCTACGGAACAACACAGCTACACAACAACTACACATCTACACAGCAACCCTACACAGCTACACAACAACACAGCTACACAACAACTACACAACAACTACACAGCTACACAACACACCTACACAGCTACACAACAACACAGCTACACAACAACACAGCTACACAACAACTACACAGCTACACAACAACACAGCTACACAACAACTACACAGCTACGGAACAACACAGCTACACAACAACTACACATCTACACAACAACCCTACACAGCTACACAACAACTACACAGCTACACAACAACACAGCTACACAACAACTACACAGCTACACAACAACACAGCTACACAACAACTACATAGCTACGGAACAACACAGCTACACAACAACTACACATCTACACAGCAACCCTACACAGCTACACAACAACACAGCTACACAACACACCTACACAGCTACACAACAACACAGCTACACAACAACTACACAACAACTACACAGCTACACAACACACCTACACAGCTACACAACAACACAGCTACACAACAACTACACAGCTACACAACAACTACACAGCTACACAACAACTACACAGCTACGGAACAACACAGCTACACAACAACTACACATCTACACAGCAACCCTACACAGCTACACAACAACACAGCTACACAACAACTACACAACAACTACACAGCTACACAACACACCTACACAGCTACACAACAACACAGCTACACAACAACCCTACACAGCTACACAACAACTACACATCTACACAGCAACCCTACACAGCTACACAACAACTACACATCTACACAGCAACCCTACACAGCTACACAACAACTACACATCTACACAGCAACCCTACACAGCTACACAACAACTACACATCTACACAACAACCCTACACAGCTACACAACAACCCTACACAGCTACACAACAACTACACATCTACACAACAACCCTACACAGCTACACAACAACCCTACACAGCTACACAACAACTACACAGCTACACAACAACACAGCTACACAACAACTACACAGCTACACAACAACACAGCTACACAACAACTACACAGCTACGGAACAACACAGCTACACAACACACCTAAACAGCTACACAACTACACAGCTACACAACAACTACACAGCTACGGAACAACTACACAACTACACAACTACACAGCTACACAGCACACCTAAACAGCTACACAACTACACAGCTACACCACAACTACACATCTACACAACAACCCTACACAGCTACACAACAACTACACAGCTACGCAACAACACAGCTACACAACAACACAGCTACACAACAACACAGCTACACAACAACTACACAGCTAGGGAACAACACAGCTACACAACACACCTAAACAGCTACACAACTACACAGCTACACAACACGGAAGGAGGAAGTAGGAGGAGTCAACACTGAGAGAGTAGGCGGAGTCAACACTGAGAGAGTAGGAGGAGTCAACACTGAGCGTATGAAGTAGGAGGAGTCACCACTGAGAGGAGGAAGTAGGAGGAGTCACCACTGAGAGGAGGAAGTAGGAGGAGTCACCACTGAGAGGAGGAAGTAGGAGGAGTCACCACTGAGAGGAGGAAGTAGGAGGAGTCACCACTGAGAGGAGGAAGTAGGAGGAGTCACCACTGCCAGAGGATCTCACTCTCTGGGAAAGTGAGATCATAATAAATATCAAATGACATCACTGTGATGTAACGCTGAGAAATAAAAGCGTTCATTCTTGGTGTTTGTGGTCAAAGATAAACTCTGCTGAATGATGACAGACGGCTTCAAGGTCATTCACACTAAATCAACGAGAAAGTTATTCATAATTCATAATCATAAGGTTTCCTGATACGTAACGAAACAGGTTAACTACCTGACTCTCTCTCATTCTGTTAAACTCATGATGGCATCATCGTGATGGAAACAGGTTAACTACCTGACTCTATAAACATATTCGTGCTGGAAGAGTTGCTGGTTCCTCAGCTGCAGAAGAGACGACCTTGAAAGAAGACAGGAGTGTTATTATCATCCAGTGTGACGCTGCAGGAATACATAGGAGCCTCCTCTTAACCTACTTAGGTTATACTGAATATGAATATGTCTTATTGCTGTTATCAGTTGGAAATGTTCCTCACTGACGTCTGAGAGCCTGAAGGCAGCTCAGGGCTCAGTGTGTGTGTGTGTGTGTGTGTGTGTGTGTGTGTGTCTGTGTGTGTGTGTGTGATGTCTTGTTGCAGAAAGATTCTTCGAATGAAGCATAACTTGTGTTGATGAACGTGAACGGAATTCATGACAAACTGGAAGCTGTTAGGTGTTGTCAGTCCCACAGGACCTGAACACACCCTGTGTGTGTCGGTGTGTGTCGGTGTGTGTGTGTGGGTGGGTCTGATATGTTCAGTAGTCTGTTTATCAGCTCACACACACACACACACACACACACACACACACACACACACACACACACACACACACACACACACACACACACACACACACACACTAATTAGGACCATCTACTACTAATACTAGTGGAGATGTTTCCTTTCTTATTCATAACCTGAGCTTTGCACTGAAGCACGTTCATGTTTCAGTGTTCATGATGGAGGAAGATGAAGAAGAGAGGGGAATCTGTTCTGTGAACATCAAACAGCTGCTCTGAGTCATTGAGTCTCTGAGTCTCTGAGTCTGAGTCTGAGTCTCTGAGTCATTGAGTCTGAGTCTCTGAGTCATTGAGTCATTGAGTCTGAGTCTCTGAGTCTCTGAGTCATTGAGTCTGAGTCTGAGTCTCTGAGTCTCTGAGTCATTGAGTCTCTGAGTCTCTGAGTCTGAGTCTCTTAGTCTGAATCTCTGAGTCTGAGTCTCTGAGTCTGAGTCTCTGAGTCTGAGTCTCTGAGTCTGAATCTCTGAGTCTCTGAGTCTGAGTCTCTGAGACTGAGTCTCTGAGTCTAAGTCTCTGAGTCATTGAGTCTCTGAGTCTCTGAGTCTGAGTCTCTGAGTCTTAGTCTCTGAGTCTGAGTCTCTGAGTCTCTGAGTCATTGAGTCTGAGTCTGAGTCTCTGAGTCTCTGAGTCATTGAGTCTCTGAGTCTCTGAGTCTGAGTCTCTGAGTCTGAGTCTAAGTCTCTGAGTCTCTGAGTCATTGAGTCTCTGAGTCATTGAGTCTCTGAGTCTGAGTCTCTGAGTCTGAGTCTGAGTCTCTGAGTCATTGAGTCTCTGAGTCTCTGTGTCTGAGTCTGAGTCTCTAAGTCTCTGAGTCTCTGAGTCTGAGTCTCTGAGTCTGAGTCTCTGAGTCTGAGTCTCTGAGTCTGAGTCTCCGAGTTTGAGTCTCTGAGTCTGAGTCTCTGAGTCTCTGAGTCTGAGTCTGAGTCTCTGAGTCTGAGTCTCTGATTCTGAGTCTCTGAGTCTCTGAGTCTCTGAGTCTGAGTTTCTGAGTCTGAGTCTCTGAGTCTGAGTCTCTGAGTCTGAGTCTCTGAGTCTGAGTGTCTGAGTCTCTGAGTCATTGAGTCTCTGAGTGTCTGAGTCTGAGTCTGAGTCTCTGAGTCTCTGAATCTCTGAGTCTCTGAGTCTCTGAGTCTGAGTCTCTGAGTCTCTGAGTCTGAGTCTCTGAGTCTGAGTCTCTGAGTCTGAGTCTGAGTCTCTGAGTCTGAGTCTCTGAGTCTCTGAGTCTCTGAGTCTGAGTCTCTGTGTCTGAGTCTGAGTCTCTAAGTCTCTGAGTCTCTGAGTCTGAGTCTCTGAGACTCTGAGTCTCTGAGTCTGAGTCTCTGAGTCATTGAGTCTCTGAGTCTCTGAGTCTGAGTCTCTGAGACTCTGAGTCTCTGAGTCTGAGTCTCTGAGTCTGAGTCTCTGAGTCATTGAGTCTCTGAGTCTCTGAGTCTGAGTCTCTGAGTCTCTGAGTCTGAGTCTCTGAGTCTGAGTGTCTGAGTCTGAGTGTCTGAGTCTCTGAGTCTGAGTCTCTGAGTCTGAGTCTGAGTTTCTGAGTCTGAGTCTCTGGGTCTGAGTCTCTGAGTCTGAGTCTCTGAGTCTGAGTCTCTGAGTCTGAGTCTCTGAGTCTCTGAGTCTGAGTCTCTGAGTCTGAGTCTCTGAGTCTGAGTCTCTGAGTCTCTGAGTCTCTGAGTCATTGAGTCTCTGAGTCTCTGAGTCTGAGTGTCTGAGTCTGAGTCTTAGTCTCTGAGTCTGAGTCTCTGAGTCTGAGTCTCTGAGTCTGAGTCTCTGAGTCTCGGGTAGCCTGAGCTGGACCAGCATCCGCAGGAGGACCAAAGTGTACCTTCAAACCCAGAGATATAAATATATAAAGCTCAGTTATGAAACTCTTTCATCAGCTCAGAGAACAGATTCTATGAAGAGTCACATCTCTAAATATCAGCAGATTAAATATGTTGAATTATATTCTCTGTAGTTTTAACTGGATTGTTTTCAGCTTGGAAATGAAAATCTCTGCAGAGATAATCTCATCAACACTCGTGCTTTTAGTCTGAAAGCCTCCGGCAGGAAGTTCTGCCTGGTCTGGTTTCTCCCACTGAGCATGAACGTATCATTCTGAGAACACTTTTACATTGTATTTTCATACTCAACTTATAATTACGTGATGAACAGAACAAAAGGAACTTAAACTTTAGATTTGAGACGTCAGTAAATATCTTGTGATTCTGTGTTTGAATCATAGATCTGAGGTATTTTTATGATTTTACATCATTTCTTAAATTCACTTTCAAAGTCACTTGCATATGAGATACATACTCATTTGTTGTATTTCAAAAATGTCAGAACAATCTCAGCTCTCTATATAATGAGGCACCGTTGGTATAAGGCACAAGGGTAAAGAGATAATTTGGCCCTAAAGCTGAAACATGTAAGCGTGATTTTTGAAGTTCTTCATATCTCTTGTGGAAACATAACTTCACTCAGGAGGAGGAAGCGTTTTGTTGATGGAAATAGTTTTACCAAAGGTCTCAGGTTCACAAAGGCAGTGGAATATATGAATACAATGGTAGATACATGTCAATAAATGTCTTATACCAAACTTTGTATTATGTTTTTTTGAGTAGAAGTGTTGTCTGTTACTACTTTCATCAGAGAGAGACTGAGACAACATGAGGAAGGACTTCATTACAGACCTTCACGGGTCAGACCTGAAGCATATGAAACGGGTCGGAAGAGGAGAAGGGAACAACATCCGGGTTTCAACATACTGACTGATGGACGTGTTACAACATGTCTGAGACATGACACATCTTACCTGTACGGTGTGATGCTACAACATGTCTCATCAATGTATACATGTTTAATCAACGTGTATAATCAACGTATACGTGTATAATCAACGTATACGTGTATAATCAACGTGTATAATCAACGTAAATGTGTATAATCAGCATATACGTGTATAATCAACGTATACGTGTATAATCAGCGTATGCGTGTATAATCAACATATACGTGTTTAATCAACGTGTATAATCAACGTATACGTGTATAATCAGCGTATACGTGTATAATCAACGTATACGTGTATAATCAACGTAAATGTGTATAGTCAACGTGTATAATCAACATATAGGTGTTTAATCAAAGTGTATAATCAGCGTATACGTGCATAATCAACGTAAATGTGTATAGTCAACGTGTATAATCAACAAATAGGTGTTTAATCAAAGTGTATAATCAGCGTATACGTGTTTAATCAACGTGTATAATCAGCGTATACGTGTATAACCAACGTGTATAATCAATGTATACGTGTTTAATCAACGTGTATAATCAACGTATACGTGTATAATCAACATATGTGTATAATCAACGTATACGTGTATAATCAACGTATACATGTATAATCAACGTAAACGTGTATAACCAACATGTATAATCAACGTATACGTGTATAATCAACGTATATGTGTATAATCAACATGTATAATCAACGTATACGTGTATAATCAACGTATATGTGTATAATCAACATGTATAATCAACGTATACGTGTATAACCAACATGTATAATCAACGTATACGTGAATAATCAACGTATATGTGTATAATCAACATGTATAATCAACGTATACGTGTATAATCAACATGTATAATCAACGTATACATGTATAATCAACGTATACGTGTATAATCAACGTATAGGTGTATAATCAACGTATACATGTATAATCAACGTAAACGTGTATAACCAACATGTATAATCAATGTATACGCGTATAATCAACGTATAAGTGTATAATCAACGTATACGTGTATAACCAACGTGTATAATCAACGTAAAGGTGTATAATCAACGTAAAGGTGTATAATCAACATATACGTGTATAACCAACGTGTATAATCAACGTAAATGTGTTTAATCGACGTGTATAATCAACGTATACGTGTATAACCAACGTGTATAATCAATGTATACGTGTTTAATCAACGTGTTTAATCAACGTGTATAATCAACATATACGTGTATAATCAACTTATACGTGTATTAGCAACTTGTATAATCAACGTATATGTGTATAATCAACATATATGTGTATAATCAACGTATACGTGTATAATCAACGTATACGTGTATAAAATTAACTTGTATAATCAACGTATACGTGTATAATCAACGTATACGTGTATAATCAACGTATACATGTATAAAATTAACTTGTATAATCAACGTATACGTGTATAATCAATGTATACATGTATAATCAACGTATACGTGTATAAAATTAACTTGTATAATCAACGTATACGTGTATAATCAACGTATACGTGTATAATCAACGTATACGTGTATAATCAACGTATACGTGTATAAAATTAACTTGTATAATCAACGTATACGTGTATAATCAACGTATACGTGTATAAAATTAACTTGTATAATCAACGTATACGTGTATAATCAACGTATACGTGTATAATCAACGTATACGTGTATAAAATTAACTTGTATAATCAACGTATACGTGTATAATCAACGTATACGTGTATAATCAACGTATACGTGTATAAAATTAACTTGTATAATCAACGTATACGTGTAAAATCAACGTATACGTGTATAATCAACGTATACGTGTATAAAATTAACTTGTATAATCAACGTATACGTGTATAATCAACATATATGTGTATAATCAACGTGTTTAATCAACGTATACGTGTATAATCAACGTATACGTGTATAATCAACGTATACGTGTATAATCAATGTATACGTGTATAACCAACGTATACGTGTATAATCAACTTGTACAATCAACGTCAGTGAGAATGAGTTTTAGGAGACAGAGTCTCTCTGAGGCTCCTGACTTTCTGTTAAATTCAACGTAATCAACGTGTTTAATCAACGTGTATAATCAACATATAGGTGTTTAATCAAAGTGTATAATCAGCGTATACGTGTATAATCAACGTAAATGTGTATAAAATTAACTTGTATAATCAACGTATACGTGTATAATCAACGTATACGTGTATAATCAACGTATACGTGTATAAAATTAACTTGTATAATCAACGTATACGTGTATAATCAACGTATACGTGTATAAAATTAACTTGTATAATCAACGTATACGTGTATAATCAACGTATACGTGTATAATCAACGTATACGTGTATAAAATTAACTTGTATAATCAACGTATACGTGTATAATCAACGTATACGTGTATAATCAACGTATACGTGTATAAAATTAACTTGTATAATCAACGTATACGTGTAAAATCAACGTATACGTGTATAATCAACGTATACGTGTATAAAATTAACTTGTATAATCAACGTATACGTGTATAATCAACATATATGTGTATAATCAACGTGTTTAATCAACGTATACGTGTATAATCAACGTATACGTGTATAATCAACGTATACGTGTATAATCAATGTATACGTGTATAACCAACGTATACGTGTATAATCAACTTGTACAATCAACGTCAGTGAGAATGAGTTTTAGGAGACAGAGTCTCTCTGAGGCTCCTGACTTTCTGTTAAATTCAACGTAATCAACGTGTTTAATCAACGTGTATAATCAACATATAGGTGTTTAATCAAAGTGTATAATCAGCGTATACGTGTATAATCAACGTAAATGTGTATAGTCAACGTGTATAATCAACATATAGGTGTTTAATCAAAGCGTATAATCAGCGTATACGTGTTTAATCAACGTGTATAATCAGCGTATACGTGTATAACCAACGTGTATAATCAATGTATACGTGTTTAATCAACGTGTATAATCAACGTATACGTGTATAATCAACATATATGTGTATAACCAACGTATACGTGTATAATCAACTTGTACAATCAACGTCAGTGAGAATGAGTTTTAGGAGACAGAGTCTCTCTGAGGCTCCTGACTTTCTGTTAAATTCAACGTAATCAACGTGTTTAATCAACGTGTATAATCAACATATACGTGTATAATCAACTTATACGTGTATTAGCAACTTGTATAATCAACGTATACGTGTATAATCAACATATATGTGTATAATCAACGTGTTTAATCAACGTATACGTGTATAATCAATGTATACGTGTATAATCAACGTATACGTGTATAATCAACGTATACGTGTATAATCAACGTATACGTGTATAAAATTAACTTGTATAATCAACGTATACGTGTATAATCAACGTATACGTGTATAATCAACGTATACGTGTATAATCAACGTATACGTGTATAAAATTAACTTGTATAATCAACGTATACGTGTATAATCAACGTATACGTGTATAAAATTAACTTGTATAATCAACGTATACGTGTATAATCAACGTATACGTGTATAATCAACGTATACGTGTATAATCAATGTATACGTGTATAATCAACGTATACGTGTATAAAATTAACTTGTATAATCAACGTATACGTGTATAATCAACGTATACGTGTATAATCAACATATATGTGTATAATCAACGTGTTTAATCAACGTATACGTGTATAATCAACGTATACGTGTATAATCAACTTGTACAATCAACGTCAGTGAGAATGAGTTTTAGGAGACAGAGTCTCTCTGAGGCTCCTGACTTTCTGTTAAATTCATAATTTGTAAAATTGCCAATATGTCTGGTTTCTTCCTTCTTCAATCAAGATGCAATAGCAACAGCAGAACCAACTGTTTGGCACAGAACCAGAGAACCACAGAACCACAGAACCAGATAACCACAGAACCACAGAACCAGATAACCACAGAACCAGATAACCACAGAACCAGAGAACCACAGAACCAGAGACTTGGTTCTTTACAAATGGAGCGTCGTTTAAAAGGGAAATCATCGTTATGGATCATGTACCAAACACTTTATGAACTTTTTGTTTGATGTTTATGTATGATACAACACAACAACAACACAACAACAACAACAACAACAACAACACAACAACAACACACATCAGCTAGTCCGCTCCCTCCTTCACATCAAACAGGTCAAGATCAAACCGGACCACAGACCACCAGAACCCAGACCCGGAGCTGCATGCAGTGCAGGACGTGCTGCGGGTGTAGGTGGGTCCAGGTGGGTCCAGGTGCGGGTCTTACCTGCGTGCGCAGCGGCTCTCCGTGCTCAATGACGCTGAGGAACGGGATCTCCAGGACCGAGGACAGGAAGTCCAACTGCAGCAGCTCGTCGCGGCTCTGCGGGAAGGCCAGCACGGCAGAGACCCCCTGGTCCACCACGCCCTGGCACACGACCCGGGACACGGACTCCGGGTCCGCGGCGGCCGGCTGGCGGGAAACCAGCTCCAGACTTAAGTTGTAGGGCAGGAAGTGGTCCCGGTCCCTGTCCCGGTCCCGATCTTGGTCCCGGATCTGGTCCCGGCTCATGGTGGCCGCCACGCGGCTCAGCGCCGCCTGGACGCGCACGCGCGCCGCCCGCTGCGCCGGCAGGAGCGCGCCCACGCGCACAGTGTGTCCGATGCGAGCCAGGAGGTGGCACGGGTCCGGGTGGAGGAGGACCGGGGGCACGAGCAGGACCTGCAGGAGCAAGACCACGAGAGACCGGGACCAGGAGGACCGGGACCAGGAGGAGGAGGAAGACATCCTGCTGCGCTCTCAGCATCACTCTGCCGATCCTCAGGTCTCCTGCTGCTGAGCACCGAGAGGGGGGGGGGCAGGAGGAGGAGGAGGAGGCGGAAGAGAAGGAGGAGGAGGAAGAGCAGGAGGAGGAGGAGGAGGAGGAGGAAGAAAAGGAGAAGGAGGAGGAGGAAAAGGGAGAGCAGGAGGAGGAGGAAGAGAAGGAGGAGGAGGAAGAAGAGGAGGAGGAAGAGAAGGAGAAGGAGGAGGAAGAAGAGGAGGAGGAAGAGAAGGAGGAGGAGGAGGAGGGAGAGCAGGAGGAGGAGGAAGAGAAGGAGAAGGAGGAGGAAGAAGAGGAGGAGGAAGAGAAGGAGAAGGAGGAGGAAGAAGAGGAGGAGGAAGAGAAGGAGGAGGAGGAGGGAGAGCAGGAGGAGGAGGAAGAGAAGGAGAAGGAGGAGGAGGAAGAGGAGGAGGAAGAGAAGGAGAAGGAGGAAGAGCAGGAGGAGGAGGAGAAGGAGGAGGAGGAAGAGCAGGAGGAGGAGGAAGAGCAGGAGGAGGAGGAGGAGAAGGAGGAGGAGGAAGAGCAGGAGGAGGAGGAAGAGAAGGAGGCGGAGGAGGAAGAGGAGGAGGAGGAGGGAGAGGAGGAGGGAGAGCAGGAAGAGGAGGAGGAGGAAGAGGAGGAAGAGCAGCAGAAACTTAAACATCTTTGAAGGTTATTCAAGGTTAAAGTCAAAGTTCCCGTTGTTCTTTTCACCAGAAGATCAATAAAGTCATCAATAACCTTTATGAAGGGTTTCATAACTTAAATATGATATTTAAATATGATATGAAATAAAACCTTTATGTCATAATCACATGATCATAACGTAGATGTGATAAACACTCATGTGTAAAAACAGAATCAGTAATCATTTATTTACCATGATATGTTTACACAAACAAGGAATTTTTCTTGGCGGAAGGTTCATGACAGACGAGACAAACAACAACCAACAACAACAGACTGTGAGGTCTTGGTCCTGATGGAGCATGAGGTCTTGGTCCGGATGGAGCATGAGGTCTTGGTCCTGATGGAGCATGAGGTCTTGGTCCGGATGGAGCATGAGGTCTTGGTCCTGATGGTCTGTGAGGTCTTGGTCCTGATGGACTGTGAGGTCTTGGTCCTGATGGTCTGTGAGGTCTTGGTCCTGATGGAGCGTGAGGTCTTGGTCCTGATGGTCTGTGAGGTCTTGGTCCTGATGGACTGTGAGGTCTTGGTCCTGATGGTCTGTGAGGTCTTGGTCCTGATGGAGCGTGAGGTCTTGGTCCTGATGGACTGTGAGGTCTTGGTCCTGATGGAGTGTGAGGTCTTGGTCCTGATGGAGCGTGAGGTCTTGGTCCTGATGGAGCCTGAGGTCTTGGTCCTGATGGAGCCTGAGGTCTTGGTCCTGATGGAGCATGAGGTCTTGGTCCTGATGGAGCCTGAGGTCTTGGTCCTGATGGAGCGTGAGGTCTTGGTCCTGATGGAACATGAGGTCTTGGTCCTGATGGAACATGAGGTCTTGGTCCTGATGGAGCGTGAGGTCTTGGTCCTGATGGAGCGTGAGGTCTTGGTCCTGATGGAGCGTGAGGTCTTGGTCCTGATGGTCTGTGAGGTCTTGGTTCTGATGGTCCAGGGTGAGAGCGGTCAGCTACGATCTTTCTTGCTCGCTTCAGAGTCCTGGAAGTGAACAAGTCCTGAAGGGACGGCAGATTGCAGCGAATCACCTCTCAGCAGGGCGGATGATGCGCTACAGCCTGGTCCTGTTAGGATGGAGTCACACAGGGTGAGAGGGCGTCACACAGGGTGATAGCTAAGTGGTTAGCATGCCTGTCTTTCAATCAGAGGGTTGGTGGTTCGTGCCCCGGCTCTGCCAGCCCATGTCGTTGTGTCCTTGAGTAAGACACTTAACCCCTAAGTGCTCACCGTTGCTGTGCCTACTGTGTATAGAGTAAACACATAAGTCGCTTTGGATAAAAGCATCAGCTAAATGTAACGTAATGATAGAGGAGTCACACAGGGTGGTGGGTGCTGGGGCTGCGTTCTTCCTGAAGTTAGGGTTAGCTTGACGGACTGGAGTACAGAGAGAAGAAAAGAGGGGCCTGAGATGTGTGTGCTGCTTCCTGTCAGAGCTGAAGCCCACAAACAGGATCCTGTTAGCGTGGGTTCTTTCCGTGTCAGACATACTTCAGCAGAACCATTCCATTAGTATTTGACAGCAGTGGGATTTTTGGGGAGAATCCAGCTCAGATTTCCTCCGTGAGGTTTTGATTCGTCATCGTCAAAACATCAGAGAGCTGGGCCACCGTTACATAACACACACTCACTCACTCCCATATAAACCAATTCTTCTTGAGAAAAAGGGAAACAACCTAAATAACATTAATAGAATCATCCAAACTGTTTGATCCTCAGATTGATGCAAAGAGATCTGAAATCAGCTCTCTCACTCACACAGACACAGACACACATACACACAAACACACACACACACACTCTCACACACACATACACACATACGCACACACACTCAGAGTTTGTTTGTATGATTTTCATCACGAGGTTACCAGGTTTATTGTTTGCCATTGTTCAACACAACAAACTGTTCCTATGTGGAGGATGAGTTCAAGTCTGGGACCTGAACCAGTCCTAACTATAGACCTGAACCAGTCCTAACTATAGACCTGAACCAGTCCTAACTATAGACCTGAACCAGTCCTAACTATGAACCAGTCCTAACTATGAACCAGTCCTAACTATAGACCTGAACCAGTCCTAACTATAGAGTACAGGACGTGCTGCGGGTGCAGGTGGGTCCAGGTGCGGGTCTTACCTGCGTGCGCAGCAGTGAATCATGTGAACCAGATCTATGTGAATCATGTGAACCAGATCTATGTGAACCAGATATATGTGAACCAGATCTATGTGAATCATGTGAACCAGATATATGTGAACCAGATATATGTGAACCAGATCTATGTGAACCAGATATATGTGAACCAGATATATGTGAACCAGATCTATGTGACCCATGTGAACCAGATCTATGTGAACCAGATATATGTGAACCAGATCTATGTGAACCAGATCTATGTGAACCAGATCTATGTGACCCATGTGAACCAGATCTATGTGAACCAGATCTATGTGAACCAGATCTATGTGAATCATGTGAACCAAATCTATGTGAATCATGTGAACCAGATCTATGTGAACCATGTGAACCAGATATATGTGAACCATGTGAACCAGATATATGTGAACCAAATCTATGTGAATCATGTGAACCAGATCTATGTGAACCATGTGAACCAGATATATGTGAACCATGTGAACCAGATATATGTGAACCAAATCTATGTGAATCATGTGAACCAGATCTATGTGAATCATGTGAACCAGATCTATGTGAATCATGTGAACCAAATCTATGTGAATCATGTGAACCAGATCTATGTGAACCATGTGAACCAGATATATGTGAACCATGTGAACCAGATATATGTGAACCAAATCTATGTGAATCATGTGAACCAGATCTATGTGAACCATGTGAACCAGATATATGTGAACCATGTGAACCAGATATATGTGAACCAAATCTATGTGAATCATGTGAACCAGATCTATGTGAATCATGTGAACCAGATCTATGTGAATCATGTGAACCAGATCTATGTGAACCATGTGAACCAGATATATGTGAACCATGTGAACCAGATATATGTGAACCAAATCTATGTGAATCATGTGAACCAGATCTATGTGAATCATGTGAACCAGATCTATGTGAATCATATGAACCAGATATATGTGACCCATGTGAACCAGGTCTATGTGACCCATGTGAACCAGATCTATGTGACCCATGTGAACCAGATCTATGTGAACCAGATATATGTGAACCAGATCTATGTAAACCAGACCTATGTGGACCCTAACCCTTTAAACCAGGTTTAAGCCTAAACTTAGATTCAGGTTCAGGTCGGGCTTTGGGAACGCATGATGTTTATTTAGAGCGAGTTTCGAGTTGATCTGATTTGTTTCTTGGAAATCAGTTCCAGTTTAAAGTTTTATTAACAACAACAACAACAACAAACCAACACATATTCTTGCGGCTCGAACCCGATAAAAATTGACATATTTACATAAACATGATCAAATAATTAAAATGAGAACCAGATCTATGTGAACCAGATATATGTGAACCAGATCTATGTGACCCATGTGAACCAGATCTATGTGAACCAGATATATGTGAACCTGATCTATGTGAATCATTTGAACCAGATCAAGGTGAATCATGTGAACCAGATATATGTGAACCAGATATGTGTGAACCAGATCTATGTGAATCATGTGAACCAGATCTATGTGAATCATGTGAACCAGATCTATGTGAATCATGTGAACTAGATATATGTGACCTATGTGAACCAGGTCTATGTGAACCAGATATATGTGAACCAGATCTATGTGAATCATGTGAACCAGATCTATGTGAATCATGTGAACCATATATATGTGACCCATGTGAACCAGGTCTATGTGACCCATGTGAACCAGATCTATGTGACCGATGGGAACCAGATCTATGTGACCCATGTGAACCAGATCTATGTGAACCAGATCTATGTGAACCAGATATATGTGAATCATGTGAACCAGATATATGTGACCCATGTGAACCAGGTCTATGTGACCCATGTGAACCAGATCTATGTGAATCATGTGAACCAGATCTATGTGAATCATGTGAACCAGATATATGTGACCCATGTGAACCAGGTCTATGTGACCCATGTGAACCAGGTCTATGTGACCCATGTGAACCAGATCTATGTGACCCAAGTGAACCAGATCTATGTGACCCATGTGAACCAGATATATGTGAACCAGATATATGTGAACCAGATCTATGTGAACCAGATCTATGTGAACCAGATATATGTGAATCATGTGAACCAGATATATGTGACCCATGTGAACCAGATCTATGTGAATCATGTGAACCAGATCGCATGTGAATCATGTGAACCAGATATATGTGACCCATGTGAACCAGGTCTATGTGACCCATGTGAACCAGATCTATGTGAATCATGTGAACCAGATCTATGTGAATCATGTGAACCAGATATATGTGACCCATGTGAACCAGGTCTATGTGACCCATGTGAACCAGGTCTATGTGACCCATGTGAACCAGATATATGTGAATCATGTGAACCAGATCTATGTGACCCATGTGAACCAGATATATGTGAACCAGATATATGTGAACCAGATCTATGTGAACCAGATATATGTGAATCATGTGAACCAGATATATGTGACCCATGTGAACCAGATCTATGTGAATCATGTGAACCAGATCTATGTGAATCATGTGAACCAGATATATGTGACCCATGTGAACCAGGTCTATGTGACCCATGTGAACCAGATCTATGTGAATCATGTGAACCAGATCTATGTGAATCATGTGAACCATAAATATGTGACCCATGTGAACCAGGTCTATGTGACCCATGTGAACCAGATCTATGTGACCGATGGGAACCAGATCTATGTGACCCATGTGAACCAGATCTATGTGAACCAGATCTATGTGAACCAGATATATGTGAATCATGTGAACCAGATATATGTGACCCATGTGAACCAGGTCTATGTGACCCATGTGAACCAGATCTATGTGAATCATGTGAACCAGATCTATGTGAATCATGTGAACCAGATATATGTGACCCATGTGAACCAGGTCTATGTGACCCATGTGAACCAGGTCTATGTGACCCATGTGAACCAGATCTATGTGACCCATGTGAACCAGATCTATGTGAACCAGATCAATGTGAACCAGATCTATGTGAATCATGTGAACCAGATATATGTGAATCATGTGAACCAGATCTATGTGACCCATATATATGTGAACCAGATCTATGTGAACCAGATATATGTGAATCATGTGAACCAGATCTATGTGACCCATGTGAACCACATATATGTGAACCAGATATATGTGAACCAGATCTATGTGAACCAGATATATGTGAATCATGTGAACCAGATATATGTGACCCATGTGAACCAGGTCTATGTGACCCATGTGAACCAGATCTATGTGAATCATGTGAACCAGATCTATGTGAATCATGTGAACCAGATATATGTGACCCATGTGAACCAGGTCTATGTGACCCATGTGAACCAGGTCTATGTGACCCATGTGAACCAGATCTATGTGACCCATGTGAACCAGATCTATGTGACCCATGTGAACCAGATATATGTGAACCAGATCTATGTGAACCAGATCTATGTGAACCAGATATATGTGAATCATGTGAACCAGATATATGTGACCCATGTGAACCAGATCTATGTGAATCATGTGAACCAGATATATGTGACCCATGTGAACCAGGTCTATGTGACCCATGTGAACCAGATCTATGTGAATCATGTGAACCAGATCTATGTGAATCATGTGAACCAGATATATGTGACCCATGTGAACCAGATCTATGTGAATCATGTGAACCAGATCTATGTGAATCATGTGAACCAGATATATGTGACCCATGTGAACCAGGTCTATGTGACCCATGTGAACCAGGTCTATGTGACCCATGTGAACCAGATATATGTGAACCAGATCTATGTGAACCAGATATATGTGAATCATGTGAACCAGATCTATGTGACCCATGTGAACCAGTTATATGTGAACCAGATATATGTGAACCAGATCAATGTGAACGAGATCTATGTGAATCATGTGAACCAGATATATGTGAATCATGTGAACCAGATCTATGTGACCCATATATATGTGAACCAGATCTATGTGAACCAGATATATGTGAATCATGTGAACCAGATCTATGTGACCCATGTGAACCACATACATGTGAACCAGATATATGTGAACCAGATCTATGTGAACCAGATCTATGTGAACCAGATATATGTGAATCATGTGAACCAGATATATGTGACCCATGTGAACCAGGTCTATGTGACCCATGTGAACCAGATCTATGTGAATCATGTGAACCAGATCTATGTGAATCATGTGAAACAGATATATGTGACCCATGTGAACCAGGTCTATGTGACCCATGTGAACCAGATATATGTGAACCAGATCTATGTGAACCAGATATATGTGAATCATGTGAACCAGATCTATGTGACCCATGTGAACCAGATATATGTGAACCAGATATATGTGAACCAGATCTATGTGAACCAGATATATGTGAATCATGTGAACCAGATATATGTGACCCATGTGAACCAGATCTATGTGAATCATGTGAACCAAATCTATGTGAATCATGTGAACCAGATATATGTGACCCATGTGAACCAGGTCTATGTGACCCATGTGAACCAGATCTATGTGAATCATGTGAACCAGATCTATGTGAATCATGTGAACCATATATATGTGACCCATGTGAACCAGGTCTATGTGACCCATGTGAACCAGATATATGTGAATCATGTGAACCAGATCTATGTGACCCATGTGAACCACATATATGTGAAACAGATATATGTGAACCAGATCTATGTGAACCAGATCTATGTGAACCAGATATATGTGAATCATGTGAACCAGATATATGTGACCCATGTGAACCAGGTCTATGTGACCCATGTGAACCAGATCTATGTGAATCATGTGAACCAGATCTATGTGAATCATGTGAACCAGATATGTGTGACCCATGTGAACCAGGTCTATGTGACCCATGTGAACCAGGTCTATGTGACCCATGTGAACCAGATCTATGTGACCCATGTGAACCAGATCTATGTGACCCATGTGAACCAGATATATGTGAACCAGATCTATGTGAACCAGATATATGTGAATCATGTGAACCAGATATATGTGACCCATGTGAACCAGATCTATGTGAATCATGTGAACCAGATCTATGTGAATCATGTGAACCAGATATATGTGAATCATGTGAACCAGGTCTATGTGACCCATGTGAACCAGATCTATGTGAATCATGTGAACCAGATCTGTGTGAATTATGTGAACCAGATATATGTGACCCATGTGAACCAGATCTATGTGAATCATGTGAACCAGATCTATGTGAATCATGTGAACCAGATATATGTGACCCATGTGAACCAGGTCTATGTGACCCATGTGAACCAGGTCTATGTGACCCATGTGAACCAGGTCTATGTGACCCATGTGAACCAGATATATGTGAACCAGATCTATGTGAACCAGATATATGTGAATCATGTGAACCAGATCTATGTGACCCATGTGAACCAGATATATGTGAACCAGATATATGTGAACCAGATATATGTGAACCAGATATATGTGAACCAGATATATGTGAATCATGTGAACCAGATATATGTGACCCATGTGAACCAGATCTATGTGAATCATGTGAACCACATCTATGTGAATCATGTGAACCAGATATATGTGACCCATGTGAACCAGGTCTATGTGACCCATGTGAACCAGGTCTATGTGACCCATGTGAACCAGATTCATGTGACCCATGTGAACCAGATCTATGTGACCCATGTGAACCAGATCTATGTGAACCAGATCTATGTGATCCAGATCTATGTAAATCATGTAAACTAGATATATGTGAATCATGTGAACCAGATCTATGTGACCCATGTGAACCAGATCTTTGTGAACCAGATATATGTTAACCAGACCTATGTGAACCAGATCTATGTGAATCATGTGAACCAGATATATGTGAATCATGTGAACCAGATATATGTGACCCATATATATGTGAACCAGATCTATGTGAGCCAGATATATGTGAATCATGTGAACCAGATCTATGTGACCCATGTGAACCAGATATATGTGAACCAGATCTATGTGAACCAGATCTATGTGAACCAGATAGATGTGAATCATGTGAACCAGATATATGTGACCCATGTGAACCAGATCTATGTGACCCATGTGAACCAGATATATGTGAACCAGATCTATGTGAACCAGATATATGTGAACCAGATAGATGTGAATCATGTGAACCAGATATATGTGACCCATGTGAACCAGATCTATGTGACCCATGTGAACCAGATCTATGTGACCCATGTGAACCAGATATATGTGAACCAGATCTATGTGAACCAGATCTATGTGAACCAGATATATGTGAATCATGTGAACCATATATATGTGACCCATGTGAACCAGATATATGTGAATCATGTGAACCAGATCTATGTGAATCATGTGAACCAGATATATGTGACCCATGTGAACCAGGTCTATGTGACCCATGTGAACCAGATCTATGTGAATCATGTGAACCAGATCTATGTGAATCATGTGAACCAGATATATGTGACCCATGTGAACCAGATCTATGTGAATCATGTGAACCAGATCTATGTGAATCATGTGAACCAGATATATGTAACCCATGTGAACCAGGTCTATGTGACCCATGTGAACCAGGTCTATGTGACCCATGTGAACCAGGTCTATGTGACCCATGTGAATCAGATATATGTGAACCAAATCTATGTGAACCAGATATATGTGAATCATGTGAACCAGATCTATGTGACCCATGTGAACCAGATATATGTGAACCAGATATATGTGAACCAGATCAATGTGAACCAGATCTATGTGAATCATGTGAACCAGATATATGTGAATCATGTGAACCAGATCTATGTGACCCATATATCTGTGAACCAGATCTATGTGAACCAGATATATGTGAATCATGTGAACCAGATCTATGTGACCCATGTGAACCACATATATGTGAACCAGATATATGTGAACCAGATCTATGTGAACCAGATCTATGTGAACCAGATATATGTGAATCATGTGAACCAGATATATGTGACCCATGTGAACCAGGTCTATGTGACCCATGTGAACCAGGTCTATGTGACCCATGTGAACCAGATCTATGTGACCCATGTGAACCAGATCTATGTGACCCATGTGAACCAGATATATGTGACCCATGTGAACCAGATCTATGTAACCCATGTGAACCAGATATATGTGAACCAGGTCTATGTGAACCAGATCTATGTGAACCAGATATATGTGAATCATGTGAACCAGATATATGTGACCCATGTGAACCAGATCTATGTGAATCATGTGAACCAGATCTATGTGAATCATGTGAACCAGATATATGTGACCCATGTGAACCAGGTCTATGTGACCCATGTGAACCAGATCTATGTGAATCATGTGAACTAGATCTATGTGAATCATGTGAACCAGATATATGTGACCCATGTGAACCAGATCTATGTGAATCATGTGAACCAGATCTATGTGAATCATGTGAACCAGATATATGTGACCCATGTGAACCAGGTCTATGTAACCCATGTGAACCAGGTCTATGTGACCCATGTGAACCAGGTCTATGTGACCCATGTGAACCAGATATATGTGAACCAGATCTATGTGAACCAGATATATGTGAATCATGTGAACCAGATCTATGTGACCCATGTGAACCAGATATATGTGAACCAGATATATGTGAACCAGATCTATGTGAACCAGATATATGTGAATCATGTGAACCAGATATATGTGACCCATGTGAACCAGATCTATGTGAATCATGTGAACCACATCTATGTGAATCATGTGAACCAGATATATGTGACCCATGTGAACCAGGTCTATGTGACCCATGTGAACCAGGTCTATGTGACCCATGTGAACCAGATTTATGTGACCCATGTGAACCAGATCTATGTGACCCATGTGAACCAGATCTATGTGAACCAGATCTATGTGATCCAGATCTATGTAAATCATGTAAACCAGATATATGTGAATCATGTGAACCAGATCTATGTGACCCATGTGAACCAGATCTTTGTGAACCAGATATATGTTAACCAGACCTATGTGAACCAGATCTATGTGAATCATGTGAACCAGATATATGTGAATCATGTGAACCAGATATATGTGACCCATATATATGTGAACCAGATCTATGTGAGCCAGATATATGTGAATCATGTGAACCAGATCTATGTGACCCATGTGAACCAGATCTATGTGAACCAGATCTATGTGAACCAGATAGATGTGAATCATGTGAACCAGATATATGTGACCCATGTGAACCAGATCTATGTGAATCATGTGAACCAGATCTATGTGACCCATGTGAACCAGATATATGTGAACCAGATCTATGTGAACCAGATATATGTGAATCATGTGAACCAGATCTATGTGAATCATGTGAATCAGATATATGTGACCCATGCGAACCAGGTCTATGTGACCCATGTGAACCAGATCTATGTGACCCATGTGAACCAGATCTATGTGACCCATGTGAACCAGATATATGTGAACCAGATCTATGTGAATCATGTGAACCAGATATATGTGACCCATGTGAACCAGATCTATGTGACCCATGTGAACTAGATCTATGTGACCCATGTGAACCAGATCTATGTGAACCAGATCTATGTGAACCAGATATATGTGAATCATGTGAACCAGATATATGTGACCCATGTGAACCAGATCTATGTGAATCATGTGAACCAGATCTATGTAAATCATGTGAACAAGATATATGTGACCCATGTGAACCAGGTCTATGTGACCCATGTGAACCAGGTCTATGTGACCCATGTGAACCAGGTCTATGTGACCCATGTGAACCAGGTCTATGTGAATCATGTGAACCAGATCTATGTGACCCATGTGAACCAGATATATGTGAATCATGTGAACCAGATCTATGTGACCCATATATCTGTGAACCAGATCTATGTGAACCAGATATATGTGAATCATGTGAACCAGATCTATGTGACCCATGTGAACCACATATATGTGAACCAGATATATGTGAACCAGATCTATGTGAACCAGATCTATGTGAACCAGATATATGTGAATCATGTGAACCAGATATATGTGACCCATGTGAACCAGGTCTATGTGACCCATGTGAACCAGGTCTATGTGACCCATGTGAACCAGATCTATGTGACCCATGTGAACCAGATCTATGTGACCCATGTGAACCAGATATATGTGACCCATGTGAACCAGATCTATGTAACCCATGTGAACCAGATATATGTGAACCAGGTCTATGTGAACCAGATCTATGTGAACCAGATATATGTGAATCATGTGAACCAGATATATGTGACCCATGTGAACCAGATCTATGTGAATCATGTGAACCAGATCTATGTGAATCATGTGAACCAGATATATGTGACCCATGTGAACCAGGTCTATGTGACCCATGTGAACCAGATCTATGTGAATCATGTGAACTAGATCTATGTGAATCATGTGAACCAGATATATGTGACCCATGTGAACCAGATCTATGTGAATCATGTGAACCAGATCTATGTGAATCATGTGAACCAGATATATGTGACCCATGTGAACCAGGTCTATGTAACCCATGTGAACCAGGTCTATGTGACCCATGTGAACCAGGTCTATGTGACCCATGTGAACCAGATATATGTGAACCAGATCTATGTGAACCAGATATATGTGAATCATGTGAACCAGATCTATGTGACCCATGTGAACCAGATATATGTGAACCAGATATATGTGAACCAGATCTATGTGAACCAGATATATGTGAATCATGTGAACCAGATATATGTGACCCATGTGAACCAGATCTATGTGAATCATGTGAACCACATCTATGTGAATCATGTGAACCAGATATATGTGACCCATGTGAACCAGGTCTATGTGACCCATGTGAACCAGGTCTATGTGACCCATGTGAACCAGATTTATGTGACCCATGTGAACCAGATCTATGTGACCCATGTGAACCAGATCTATGTGAACCAGATCTATGTGATCCAGATCTATGTAAATCATGTAAACCAGATATATGTGAATCATGTGAACCAGATCTATGTGACCCATGTGAACCAGATCTTTGTGAACCAGATATATGTTAACCAGACCTATGTGAACCAGATCTATGTGAATCATGTGAACCAGATATATGTGAATCATGTGAACCAGATATATGTGACCCATATATATGTGAACCAGATCTATGTGAGCCAGATATATGTGAATCATGTGAACCAGATCTATGTGACCCATGTGAACCAGATCTATGTGAACCAGATCTATGTGAACCAGATAGATGTGAATCATGTGAACCAGATATATGTGACCCATGTGAACCAGATCTATGTGAATCATGTGAACCAGATCTATGTGAATCATGTGAATCAGATATATGTGACCCATGCGAACCAGGTCTATGTGACCCATGTGAACCAGATCTATGTGACCCATGTGAACCAGATCTATGTGACCCATGTGAACCAGATATATGTGAACCAGATCTATGTGAATCATGTGAACCAGATATATGTGACCCATGTGAACCAGATCTATGTGACCCATGTGAACTAGATCTATGTGACCCATGTGAACCAGATCTATGTGAACCAGATCTATGTGAACCAGATATATGTGAATCATGTGAACCAGATATATGTGACCCATGTGAACCAGATCTATGTGAATCATGTGAACCAGATCTATGTAAATCATGTGAACAAGATATATGTGACCCATGTGAACCAGGTCTATGTGACCCATGTGAACCAGGTCTATGTGACCCATGTGAACCAGGTCTATGTGACCCATGTGAACCAGGTCTATGTGAATCATGTGAACCAGATCTATGTGACCCATGTGAACCAGATATATGTGAATCATGTGAACCAGATATATGTGAATCATGTGAATCAGATATATGTGACCCATGTGAACCAGGTCTATGTGACCCATGTGAACCAGATCTATGTGAACCAGATATATGTGAATCATGTGAACCAGATCTATGTGAATCATGTGAATCAGATATATGTGACCCATGTGAACCAGGTCTATGTGACCCATGTGAACCAGATCTATGTGACCCATGTGAACCAGATATATGTGAACCAGATCTATGTGAACCAGATATATGTGAATCATGTGAACCAGATCTATGTGACCCATGTGAACCAGATACATGTGAACCAGATATATGTGAACCAGATCTATGTGAACCAGATATATGTGCATCATGTGAACCAGATCTATGTGAATCATGTGAACCAGATATATGTGACCCATGTGAACCAGGTCTATGTGACCCATGTGAACCAGATCTATGTGACCCATGTGAACCAGATCTATGTGACCCATGTGAACCAGATCTATGTGACCCATGTGAACCAGATCTATGTGAACCAGATATATGTGAATCATGTGAACCAGATATATGTGACCCATGTGAACCAGATCTATGTGACCCATGTGAACCAGATCTATGTGACCCATGTGAACCAGATATATGTGAACCAGATCTATGTGAACCAGATCTATGTGAACCAGATATATGTGAATAATGTGAACCAGATATATGTGACCCATGTGAACCAGATCTATGTGAATCATGTGAACCAGATCTATGTGAATCATGTGAACCAGATATATGTGACCCATGTGAACCAGATCTATGTGAATCATGTGAACCAGATCTATGTGAATCATGTGAACCAGATATATGTGACCCATGTGAACCAGGTCTATGTGACCCATGTGAACCAGGTCTATGTGACCCATGTGAACCAGGTCTATGTGACCCATGTGAACCAGATATATGTGAACCAGATCTATGTGAACCAGATATATGTGAATCATGTGAACCAGATCTATGTGACCCATGTGAACCAGATATATGTGAACCAGATATATGTGAACCAGATCAATGTGAACCAGATCTATGTGAATCATGTGAACCAGATATATGTGAATCATGTGAACCAGATCTATGTGACCCATATATATGTGAACCAGATCTATGTGAACCAGATATATGTGAATCATGTGAACCAGATCTATGTGACCCATGTGAACCACATATATGTGAACCAGATATATGTGAACCAGATCTATGTGAACCAGATCTATGTGAACCAGATATATGTGAATCATGTGAACCAGATATATGTGACCCATGTGAACCAGGTCTATGTGACCCATGTGAACCAGGTCTATGTGACCCATGTGAACCAGATCTATGTGACCCATGTGAACCAGATCTATGTGACCCATGTGAACCAGATATATGTGAACCAGGTCTATGTGAACCAGATCTATGTGAACCAGATATATGTGAATCATGTGAACCAGATATATGTGACCCATGTGAACCAGATCTATGTGAATCATGTGAACCAGATCTATGTGAATCATGTGAACCAGATATATGTGACCCATGTGAACCAGGTCTATGTGACCCATGTGAACCAGGTCTATGTGACCCATGTGAACCAGGTCTATGTGACCCATGTGAACCAGATATATGTGAACCAGATCTATGTGAACCAGATATATGTGAATCATGTGAACCAGATCTATGTGACCCATGTGAACCAGATATATGTGAACCAGATCTATGTGAACCAGATATATGTGAATCATGTGAACCAGATATATGTGACCCATGTGAACCAGATCTATGTGAATCATGTGAACCACATCTATGTGAATCATGTGAACCAGATATATGTGACCCATGTGAACCAGGTCTATGTGACCCATGTGAACCAGGTCTATGTGACCCATGTGAACCAGATTTATGTGACCCATGTGAACCAGATCTATGTGACCCATGTGAACCAGATGTATGTGAACCAGATCTATGTGATCCAGATCTATGTAAATCATGCAAACCAGATATATGTGAATCATGTGAACCAGATCTATGTGACCCATGTGAACCAGATCTTTGTGAACCAGATCTATGTGAACCAGATCTATGTGAACCAGATAGATGTGAATTATGTGAACCAGATATATGTGACCCATGTGAACCAGATCTATGTGACCCATGTGAACCAGATCTATGTGAACCAGATATATGTGAACCAGATATATGTGAATCATGTGAACCAGGTCTATGTGACCCATGTGAACCAGGTCTATGTGACCCATGTGAACTAGTGATGTGTCCTTTCGTGTCGAGGCTTCGATGCGCGTGTCGAGTAATCCAGATAGATTTTGGTGAAGCGCGTATCGAGGCTTGTGTCGATGACGTATGCGGTGACGTTCGAAGCCTCTGAGCCGGCCGTACCACGTGACTGATTCAGAAAATAGTTTGTGGGTTTGCCGTGCGATTTGAAATATAAGAGGCAGAGAAACTCAATGGATTTCCCCCCTTCCTCTCTGTACCCAGCTTCATGTGTGATTGTGAAAGGGTATTTTATAAAGCAGGCGAAATAGTCTCAAAAAGCCCAGCACAGTGGAAAAGTTCTTATTTTTAATTTAAAAAAATTGGACACATCAACAAGCGGAGCTGAGGCTTGAAACACCGATCCTCTGACTGAAAGTCAGATATTCTAACCACTGTGAACCAGATCTATGTGACCCATGTGAACCAGATCTATGTGAACCAGATCTATGTGATCCAGATCTATGTAAATCATGTAAACCAGATATATGTGAATCATGTGAACCAGATCTATGTGACCCATGTGAACCAGATCTTTGTGAACCAGATATATGTTAACCAGACCTATGTGAACCAGATCTATGTGAATCATGTGAACCAGATATATGTGAATCATGTGAACCAGATATATGTGACCCATATATATGTGAACCAGATCTATGTGAGCCAGATATATGTGAATCATGTGAACCAGATCTATGTGACCCATGTGAACCAGATCTATGTGAACCAGATCTATGTGAACCAGATAGATGTGAATCATGTGAACCAGATATATGTGACCCATGTGAACCAGATCTATGTGAATCATGTGAACCAGATCTATGTGACCCATGTGAACCAGATATATGTGAACCAGATCTATGTGAACCAGATATATGTGAATCATGTGAACCAGATCTATGTGAATCATGTGAATCAGATATATGTGACCCATGCGAACCAGGTCTATGTGACCCATGTGAACCAGATCTATGTGACCCATGTGAACCAGATCTATGTGACCCATGTGAACCAGATATATGTGAACCAGATCTATGTGAATCATGTGAACCAGATATATGTGACCCATGTGAACCAGATCTATGTGACCCATGTGAACTAGATCTATGTGACCCATGTGAACCAGATCTATGTGAACCAGATCTATGTGAACCAGATATATGTGAATCATGTGAACCAGATATATGTGACCCATGTGAACCAGATCTATGTGAATCATGTGAACCAGATCTATGTAAATCATGTGAACAAGATATATGTGACCCATGTGAACCAGGTCTATGTGACCCATGTGAACCAGGTCTATGTGACCCATGTGAACCAGGTCTATGTGACCCATGTGAACCAGGTCTATGTGAATCATGTGAACCAGATCTATGTGACCCATGTGAACCAGATATATGTGAATCATGTGAACCAGATATATGTGAATCATGTGAATCAGATATATGTGACCCATGTGAACCAGGTCTATGTGACCCATGTGAACCAGATCTATGTGAACCAGATATATGTGAATCATGTGAACCAGATCTATGTGAATCATGTGAATCAGATATATGTGACCCATGTGAACCAGGTCTATGTGACCCATGTGAACCAGATCTATGTGACCCATGTGAACCAGATATATGTGAACCAGATCTATGTGAACCAGATGTATGTGAATCATGTGAACCAGATCTATGTGACCCATGTGAACCAGATACATGTGAACCAGATATATGTGAACCAGATCTATGTGAACCAGATATATGTGCATCATGTGAACCAGATCTATGTGAATCATGTGAACCAGATATATGTGACCCATGTGAACCAGGTCTATGTGACCCATGTGAACCAGATCTATGTGACCCATGTGAACCAGATCTATGTGACCCATGTGAACCAGATCTATGTGACCCATGTGAACCAGATCTATGTGAACCAGATATATGTGAATCATGTGAACCAGATATATGTGACCCATGTGAACCAGATCTATGTGACCCATGTGAACCAGATCTATGTGACCCATGTGAACCAGATATATGTGAACCAGATCTATGTGAACCAGATCTATGTGAACCAGATATATGTGAATAATGTGAACCAGATATATGTGACCCATGTGAACCAGATCTATGTGAATCATGTGAACCAGATCTATGTGAATCATGTGAACCAGATATATGTGACCCATGTGAACCAGATCTATGTGAATCATGTGAACCAGATCTATGTGAATCATGTGAACCAGATATATGTGACCCATGTGAACCAGGTCTATGTGACCCATGTGAACCAGGTCTATGTGACCCATGTGAACCAGGTCTATGTGACCCATGTGAACCAGATATATGTGAACCAGATCTATGTGAACCAGATATATGTGAATCATGTGAACCAGATCTATGTGACCCATGTGAACCAGATATATGTGAACCAGATATATGTGAACCAGATCAATGTGAACCAGATCTATGTGAATCATGTGAACCAGATATATGTGAATCATGTGAACCAGATCTATGTGACCCATATATATGTGAACCAGATCTATGTGAACCAGATATATGTGAATCATGTGAACCAGATCTATGTGACCCATGTGAACCACATATATGTGAACCAGATATATGTGAACCAGATCTATGTGAACCAGATCTATGTGAACCAGATATATGTGAATCATGTGAACCAGATATATGTGACCCATGTGAACCAGGTCTATGTGACCCATGTGAACCAGGTCTATGTGACCCATGTGAACCAGATCTATGTGACCCATGTGAACCAGATCTATGTGACCCATGTGAACCAGATATATGTGAACCAGGTCTATGTGAACCAGATCTATGTGAACCAGATATATGTGAATCATGTGAACCAGATATATGTGACCCATGTGAACCAGATCTATGTGAATCATGTGAACCAGATCTATGTGAATCATGTGAACCAGATATATGTGACCCATGTGAACCAGGTCTATGTGACCCATGTGAACCAGGTCTATGTGACCCATGTGAACCAGGTCTATGTGACCCATGTGAACCAGATATATGTGAACCAGATCTATGTGAACCAGATATATGTGAATCATGTGAACCAGATCTATGTGACCCATGTGAACCAGATATATGTGAACCAGATCTATGTGAACCAGATATATGTGAATCATGTGAACCAGATATATGTGACCCATGTGAACCAGATCTATGTGAATCATGTGAACCACATCTATGTGAATCATGTGAACCAGATATATGTGACCCATGTGAACCAGGTCTATGTGACCCATGTGAACCAGGTCTATGTGACCCATGTGAACCAGATTTATGTGACCCATGTGAACCAGATCTATGTGACCCATGTGAACCAGATGTATGTGAACCAGATCTATGTGATCCAGATCTATGTAAATCATGCAAACCAGATATATGTGAATCATGTGAACCAGATCTATGTGACCCATGTGAACCAGATCTTTGTGAACCAGATCTATGTGAACCAGATCTATGTGAACCAGATAGATGTGAATTATGTGAACCAGATATATGTGACCCATGTGAACCAGATCTATGTGACCCATGTGAACCAGATCTATGTGAACCAGATATATGTGAACCAGATATATGTGAATCATGTGAACCAGGTCTATGTGACCCATGTGAACCAGGTCTATGTGACCCATGTGAACTAGTGATGTGTCCTTTCGTGTCGAGGCTTCGATGCGCGTGTCGAGTAATCCAGATAGATTTTGGTGAAGCGCGTATCGAGGCTTGTGTCGATGACGTATGCGGTGACGTTCGAAGCCTCTGAGCCGGCCGTACCACGTGACTGATTCAGAAAATAGTTTGTGGGTTTGCCGTGCGATTTGAAATATAAGAGGCAGAGAAACTCAATGGATTTCCCCCCTTCCTCTCTGTACCCAGCTTCATGTGTGATTGTGAAAGGGTATTTTATAAAGCAGGCGAAATAGTCTCAAAAAGCCCAGCACAGTGGAAAAGTTCTTATTTTTAATTTAAAAAAATTGGACACATCAACAAGCGGAGCTGAGGCTTGAAACACCGATCCTCTGACTGAAAGTCAGATATTCTAACCACTGACCCACAGTCACATCACAACCCTCTCCCAATTTGTTTCGAGTTTTGATTTTGACCCCGCCAATATATCATAAAGATAGACACAATATTGATAAGTTAATAATTGATGTATTGGCGTCACAAACATAATTTATTCCATTTAAAGCTTCACACACCAAAGCCATGGTGTCGTTATGATCACTCTGCCTGTTTTACATCTATTGTCCACTTGGTGGCGCAGTAGAGCAAATGAAGCTCCATGAAGCTCCGGTACATGAGCGAACCAATTGGATGGAAAGCTTCAATGCTTCAGGAAGCTTCATCTCGCCATCACTAATGTGAACCAGATCTATGTGACCCAGGTGAACCAGATCTATGTGACCCATGTGAACCAGATCTATGTGAATCATGTGAACCAGATCTATGAATCATGTGAACCATATATATGTGACCCATGTGAACCAGGTCTATGTGACCCATGTGAACCAGATCTATGTGACCCATGTGAACCAGATCTATGTGAACCAGATATATGTGAATCATGTGAACCAGATATATGTGAACCAGATATATGTGAATCATGTGAACCAGATATATGTGACCCATGTGAACCAGGTCTATGTGACCCATGTGAACCAGATCTATGTGAATCATGTGAACCAGATCTATGTGAATCATGTGAACCAGATCTATGTGACCCATGTGAACCAGGTCTATGTGACCCATGTGAACCAGATCTATGTGACCCATGTGAACCAGATCTATGTGACCCATGTGAACCAGATCTATGTGACCCATGTGAACCAGGTCTATGTGACCCATGTGAACCAGATCTATGTGACCCATGTGAACCAGATATATGTGAATCATGTGAACCAGATATATGTGAATCATGTGAACCAGACCTATGTGAACCAGATCTATGTAAACCAGACCTATGTGAACCAGATCTATGTGAACCAGATCTATTTGAACCAGATCTATTTAAACCAGACCTATGTGAACCAGATCTATGTAAACCAGACCTATGTGAACCAGACCTATGTAAACCAGACCTATGTGAACCAGATCTATGTAAACCAGACCTATGTGGACCCTAACCCTTTAAACCTGGTTTAAGCCTAAACTTAGATTCAGGTTCAGGTCGGGCTTTGGGAACGCATGATGTTTATTTAGAGCGAGTTTCGAGTTGATCTGATTTGTTTCTTGGAAATCAGTTCCAGTTTAAAGTTTTATTAACAACAACAACAACGACAACAAACCAACACATATTCTTGGGGCTTGAACCCAATAAAAATTGACATATTTACATAAACATGATCAAATAATTAAAATGTCTGTCACAATATTAGAGCTGAAGTTAAGATAATCTTGTTATTACTGTTATGCTGTTATACTTGTTATTACTATTATACTTGTTTTTACTGTTATACGTGTTACTGTTATAGTTGTTATTACTGTGTTACTGTTATACTTGTTATTACTGTTATAATTGTTATTACTGTTATACGTGTTACTGTTAGTTGTTATTACTGTGCTACTGTTATACTTGTTATTACTGTGTTACTGTTATACTTGTTATTACTGTTATACTTGTTATTATTGTGTTACTGTTATACTTATTACGGTTATACTTGTTGTTACTGTTATACTTGTTATTACTGTGTTACTGTTATACTGGTTATTGCTGTGTTACTGTTATACTGGTTTTTACTGTGTTACTGTTATACTTGTTATTACTGGTTATTACTGTTATAACGTCACAATTATTGCTTTTGAATTGTGTGCAAACGATAAAAACACAATTCATATTTGGTGAATGTCATTCAAAAAAGTCTTCTGAGGAGAAAACAGGAAGTTTGATCATCTTAAATAATTTATGAAACATTATCAATTTCACATACATCATATTATTGTCACACTAATCAAAAATGAGGTGAAGTTTGAACTGTTTTTAATCCCTGATTTTAATCCAGTTTTTAATATTTCTAATGTGTTTTTTCCCTTTGATTTGGACTACAGATTATTATTATTATTTATTGTTTCACATCTGTGCTCCCAACGCATATTTTTTAAATGAAGCGTTTTAGTTTATTAAACGTTAAACATATCCACTGAAGGAGATTAATCAGTAAACGTCAAAGAGAAGAGAGAAAACACACACACACACACACACACACACACACACACACACACACACACACACACACACACACACACACACACACACACACACACACACACACACACACACACACAGGTTTCACTTTGCTCTTCATTCTTATACACAATATACAATAACAAGCTAAATATAAAAAAGATTAAAAAAAAAGCCATCAAAGACAGAAGTCAAAGTGCAAGTAGTGCAGATGTAGGAGTCTGATTAACTGTTCAGAGTTAAACAGACGGTTCCCTGAGGTGCAGTCGTTGGTGTAAAGGGAGAAGAGCAGTAAGAGAGCACACATCCCTGGGGGGCGCCAGTGCTTATGGTCTGGGTCCTGTGGGGCGCCAGTGCTTATGGTCCGGTTCCTGTGGGGTGCCAGTGCTTATGGTCCAGGTCCTGGGGGGAGCCAGTGCTTATGTTCCAGGTCCTGTGGGGCGCCAGTGCTTATGTTCCAGGTCCTGTGGGGCGCCAGTGCTTATGGTCCGGTTCCTGTGGGGCGCCAGTGCTTATGGTCCGGTTCCTGTGGGGTGCCAGTGCTTATGGTCCAGGTCCTGGGGGGTGCCAGTGCTTATGTTCCAGGTCCTGTGGGGCGCCAGTGCTTATGGTCCGGGTCCTGTGGGGCGCCAGTGCTTATGGTCCGGTTTCTGTGGGGCGACAGTGCTAATAGTCTGGGTCCTGTGGGGTCCCAGTACTTATGGTCCGGTTACTGTGGGGAGCCAGTGCTTATGGTCCAGGTCCTGTGGGGAGCCAGTGCTTATGGTCCCGTTCCTGTGGGGCGCCAGTGTTTATGGTCCAGGTCCTGTGGGGCGCCAGTGCTTATGGTCCGGGTCCTGTGGGGCACCAGTGCTTATGGTCTGGGTCCTGTGGGGAGCCAGTGCTTATGGTCCAGGTACTGTGGGGCGCCAGTACTTATGGTCCAGGTCCTGTGGGGTGCCAGTGCTTATGGTCCGGGTCCTGTGGGGGTTCCTGTCTGTCAGGAAGTTTGTAAACCACTGACAGGTGGAGGCTGGCACGCTGAGCTGGAAGAGTTTGGGTTGAAGTACCTCCGAGATCAGATCTGGTGTCCTGCAGCAGGGGAACCCCACAAGGAACCGTTCTGGCTCCATTCCTCTTCTCCATATACACCTCGGACTTCAACCACAACTCTGCAAACTGCCACCTGCAAAAGTTCTCTGACGACTCTGCAAACGCTCTCCTCCGGTACAGGTGAGCATCCAGGGACTAGACATTGAGATCGTCAAATCTTTTAAGTACCTGGGTGTTCACTTGAACAATAAACTGGACTGGTCTGACCACGCACATGCACTTTATAAAAAGGGGCAGAGCAGACTCTTTCTGCTGAGGAGACTGAGGTCTTTTGGGGTGCAGGGAGCACTCCTGACCTTCTTTGACTCTGTGGTGGCATCAGCCATCTTTTATGGAGTGGTCTTCTGGTGCAGCAGCATCACTGCAGCTGACAGGAGGAGACTGGACAAGCTGGTAAAGAAGGCCAGCAGCGGGCTGGGGCGTCCTCTGGATAACGTGGAGGTGGTGGGGGACAGGAGGATGATGACGAAGCTCTCGTCCATGATGAGCCACGCCTCCCACCCCATGCAGGACACTCTGGCAGCGCCGCATAGCTCCTTCAGTCACCGGCTGATTCATCCCCGGTGTCTGAGGGAGAGGAACCGCAAGTCCTTTCTTCCCGCTGCGGTCAGGCTCCATAACACACTGAGCTCCCAGTAGAACACTTTGACTATCGAACACTTGAACTGAACTTGGTCACTTTAGCATTCACCTGGCGCAATATTACGTGCAATACGTTTAAGTACTTTTTTTTAATATATACTTTTCTATTCAGTCTGTATATTAGTATTCTACTGTTTTACTGCTTATTTATATTACGTATTTCTATTTTATTATTCTTTATTCACTTGTGATCAATGTTGCTGTAATCCTGTAATTTCCCCACTGAGGGACTAATAAAGGATTATCTTATCATCCACCGACCTGTTTGCACTGTAAGCAAACTGCAGGGGGTCCAGCAGGGGCCCTGTGAGGTGCTTCAGATGGGTCCAGCAGGGTTGAAGATCTACGTGAAGATGGGGGACAGCTGGTCACACAGATTTTCAGGAGGGGGACACACCGTCTGGGCCCGGAGCCTTGCTGCTCTTCTGTCTCTGAAAGAGACGATCTCATCCTCTTCCAGATCCTCAGTGCTGGCGGATGGGAGAGGTGAGAAGGAGGCAGAGATTGGAGGTGGTGGTTTGATGATGGGGCAGTTGGGTGGGGTGGAAGTGGGCTTATCAAACCTGCAATAGAACACATTCTGGTACTTGTGGTTCTGGCCCTTGTAGGGTCTGGCCCTTGTAGGGTCTGGCACTTGTAGGCCCTTGTAGGGTCTGGCCCTTGTAGGGTCTGGCACTTGTAGGCCCTTGTAGGGTCTGGCACTTGTAGGGTCTGGCACTTGTAGGGTCTGGCACTTGTAGGGTCTGGCACTTGTAGGCCCTTGTAGGGTCTGGCCCTTGTAGGCCCTTGTAGGGTCTGGCCCTTGTAGGGTCTGGCACTTGTAGGGTCTGGCACTTGTAGGGTCTGGCACTTGTAGGGTCTGGCACTTGTAGGCCCTTGTAGGGTCTGGCACTTGTAGGGTCTGGCCCTTGTAGGGTCTGGCACTTGTAGGGTCTGGCACTTGTAGGCCCTTGTAGGGTCTGGCACTTGTAGGGTCTGGCCCTTGTAGGCCCTTGTAGGGTCTGGCACTTGTAGGGTCTGGCCCTTGTAGGGTCTGGCACTTGTAGGCCCTTGTAGGGTCTGGCACTTGTAGGGTCTGGCCCTTGTAGGCCCTTGTAGGGTCTGGCACTTGTAGGGTCTGGCCCTTGTAGGGTCTGGCACTTGTAGGCCCTTGTAGGGTCTGGCACTTGTAGGGTCTGGCCCTTGTAGGCCCTTGTAGGGTCTGGCACTTGTAGGGTCTGGCACTTGTAGGGTCTGGCACTTGTAGGGTCTGGCACTTGTAGGCCCTTGTAGGGTCTGGCACTTGTAGGGTCTGGCCCTTGTAGGGTCTGGCACTTGTAGGGTCTGGCACTTGTAGGCCCTTGTAGGGTCTGGCACTTGTAGGGTCTGGCCCTTGTAGGCCCTTGTAGGGTCTGGCACTTGTAGGGTCTGGCCCTTGTAGGGTCTGGCACTTGTAGGCCCTTGTAGGGTCTGGCACTTGTAGGGTCTGGCCCTTGTAGGCCCTTGTAGGGTCTGGCACTTGTAGGGTCTGGCACTTGTAGGCCCTTGTAGGGTCTGGTACTACATTTCATTTGGCTGACGCTTTTATCCAAAGCAACTTACAATAAGTTAATTAAACCATGAGGACAAACGTCTACAAATATTGTCTGATTATTTTATTTTATACTATTTATTCTGATTGAACGTCTTCAGGCTCTTTTAAAAGATTCTATTTACTGTTTTTGTCAAAAAGACTTAACAAAACGAAATGTTTGATGAATAATTCTGTTAATATATATATATATATATATATATATATATATATATATATATATATATATATATATATATATTAACAAGGCAGTAGTCATGGCAGAATCAAAATGGACAAGAAATTCTACGAAAACAAAATACTTTTATTTTTTCTAACCATAATCATCACAGATTGTGTTTCTGTGTGTACATGTTCATGTGTGTGTCTGTGTGTCTATGTGGGCTTGGTGAGCAGTGTGTGTGCACTGTGTGTGTGTACAGTGTGTACATGTTGCATGTGTCTATGTGGGCTTGGTGAGCAGCTGACTGGAGAAGTCGTACAGGTCTTTGTTGACCTTCTTCAGAGTCTGAACTTCCTCCTCGAGCTCCGACACTCGAACCTTCGTGTTCTCTCCGTCACCGAACAGGTTCTGAAACAGAACCAGAACCGACTCATCAGATAGAACCATACAATCATAAAGCATCTACAGACGTGGTTCATGTGATGACATCTACAGACGTGATCCGTGTGATAACTACAGACATGATCTCACTCCCATAGAACAGTTAAACATAACATGAATCATTAAAAACGGCTGATAACTGATGAATAATACATTATTATTAAAAGTGTTGATAATCAATGATTATTTAAGTGTATAAGTGCTATTGATTATTTAAGAGAGCAGACATCCCGTCTCCTTTTTTTTCAGGCCGTGTGACATTTTGTATTTTTGTCTCTGACATTTAGTTTGTTTACAAGCGCTGACCTCTGACCTCTGACTAACACATGCGAGTCTGTTGAGTCACATGGTGCCTCTCTGACCGAAACCCTGATGAGACGTGAAGGTAGAAAGCAGGTCACACCTGGTGGACGCCTTAAGCCCCGCCCCCTCACCTTGTCAGTCACAGCGTTCATCAAACATTGCAGCCTATCAGCTTTCTGCAGATACGTCAGCTCGTCCTCCTGAAAACACAGGGAGAACATTTCAAAATAAAAAATAAAAATGTATGTTTACCCGTTTTCAAACAGCTCAGCTTTCTGTTTGCAGAATAAAGTGACATCACACTAGGCCTGTGCTTTCCATAAGGTATGAATGTTTCATATCGGCAGAGCCGTTGTCGCTCTTCAGCAGGCAGCAACATGTAATGTTCACCTCAGCGGTCGGAGCTACTTATTGTCATGGTTCGAACTTTAGTCATGGTTATAACTTCATAACAACAATTAATAACCCACAACTAACGCTCTTTAACAGGTAAAACACCACGACACAACAGTTTGAAACTCATCAACATTTATAAAATTACACCGCCGAACTGCAAAAACACACTGTGATGTACCGTGAAGCCGCCAGCATCTTATAAAATACCGTGATATGAATTTTTGGCCATACCGCCCAGCCCTTCATCACACACGTGGCTCACAGATGGCATCGTCTCACGGGTCACCTGACTCACCTGTGCGTAGAGCCCCAAGCGGACGCACACCTCGCCCGACTCCCCGCCCTCGGGGGCGTGCAGGTGTCGGTTGAAGCGCGGCAGAGGGATGGCGGGCCGGCTGTCTGGCAGAAACATGTTCGCTGGAGCCGCCACGATGATGGCGTTCGTCACCGGACCTGAACACACAGACAGGAAGTGATGTCAGAGGACAGTGTTACTACAGAGACTAAATGAGGGCCAAACACTCACGTCTTTAATAATCTGCACCTCCTGATTCGTTTCATTATTGATTAATCTGCTGCTTTATCATTTTTGTGTCTTCAGATGTTTTCATAAATGGTTTTGATAGATGCTTAAAATAATTCATCAGGATTCATTTTCAGTTAAATGATAACAGCTGGTCTACCTTAAACACCTTCACCTCTACACAGCTACACCTTAAACACCTTCACCTCTACACAGCTACACCTTAAACACCTTCACCTCTACACAGCTACACCTTAAACACCTCTACACAGCTTCACCTCCACACCTCTACACAGCTACACACCTCCACCTTTACACCTTCACCTCTACACAGCTACACCTTAAACACCTTCACCTCTACACAGCTACACAGCTACACCTCTACACACCTACACCTCTACACAGCTACACCTCTACACCTTCACCTCTACACAGCTACACCTTAAACACCTCTACACAGCTACACCTCTACACAGCTACACCTCTACACAGCTACACCTCTACACCTTCACCTCTACACAGCTACACCTTAAACACCTCTACACAGCTACACCTCCACACCTCTACACAGCTACACCTCTACACACCTCCACCTCTACACCTTCACCTCTACACCTTCACCTCTACACAGCTACACCTCCACACCTCTACACAGCTACACCTCTACACAGCTACACCTCTACACACCTCCACCTCTACACCTTCACCTCTACACAGCTACACCTTAAACACCTTCACCTCTACACAGCTACACCTTAAACACCTCCACCTCTACACCTTCACCTCTACACAGCTACACCTCCACACCTCTACACAGCTACACCTCTACACACCTCCACCTCTACACCTTCACCTCTACACAGCTACACCTTAAACACCTTCACCTCTACACAGCTACACCTCTACACACCTCCACCTCTACACCTTCACCTCTACACAGCTACACCTTAAACACCTTCACCTCTACACAGCTACACCTCTACACAGCTACACCTCTACACACCTCCACCTCTACACCTTCACCTCTACACAGCTACACAGCTACACAGCTACACCTCTACACAGCTACACCTTAAACACCTTCACCTCTACACAGCTACACAGCTACACCTCTATACACCTCCACCTCTACACCTTCACCTCTACACAGCTACACCTTAAACACCTTCACCTCTACACAGCTACACCTCTACACAGCTACACAGCTACACCTCCACACAGCTACACCTCTACACCTTCACCTCCACACCTCCACACAGCTACACCTCTACACCTTCACCTCTACACAGCTACACCTCTACACAGCTACACCTCTACACCTCCACACAGCTACACCTCTACACCTTCACCTCTACACAGCTACACCTCTACACCTCCACACACCTCCACCTCTACACCTTCACCTCTACACCTTCACCTCTACACAGCTACACCTCCACACCTCTACACAGCTACACCTCCACACCTCTACACAGCTACACCTTCACACCTCCACACAGCTACACCTCTACACCTTCACCTCTACACAGCTACACCTCTACACCTCCACACACCTCCACCTCTACACCTTCACCTCTACACCTTCACCTCTACACAGCTACACCTCCACACCCCTACACCTTCACACCTCCACACAGCTACACCTCCACACAGCTACACCTCCACACAGCTACACCTCTACACAGCTACACCTCTACACAGCTACACCTCTACACCTTCACCTCTACACAGCTACACCTCCACACCTCTACACAGCTACACCTCCACACCTCTACACAGCTACACCTTCACACCTCCACACAGCTACACCTTCACCTCTACACAGCTACACCTCCACACCTTCACACCTCCACACAGCTACACCTCTACACCTTCACCTCTACACAGCTACACCTTCACCTCTACACAGCTACACCTCCACAGAGCTACGCCTCTACACAGCTACACCTCTACACCTTCACCTCTACACAGCTACACCTCCACACCTCTACACAGCTACACCTTCACACCTCCACACAGCTACACCTCTACACCTTCACCTCTACACCTTCACCTCTACACAGCTACACCTTCACCTCTACACAGCTACACCTCTACACAGCTACACCTCCACAGAGCTACGCCTCTACACAGCTACACCTCTACACCTTCACCTCTACACAGCTACACCTCCACACCTCTACACAGCTACACCTTCACACCTCCACACAGCTACACCTCTACACCTTCACCTCTACACCTTCACCTCTACACAGCTACACCTCCACCTCTACACAGCTACACCTCCACACCTCCACACAGCTACACCTCTACACAGCTACACCTCTACACAGCTACACCTCTACACCTTCACCTCCACACCTCCACACAGCTACACCTTCACCTCTACACCTTCACCTCCACACCCCCACACAGCTACACCTCTACACCTTCACCTCTACACAGCTACACCTCTACACAGCTACACCTCTACACCTTCACCTCTACACAGCTACACCTCTACACAGCTACACCTCTACACCTTCACCTCCACACCTCCACCTCTACACACCTTCACCTCTACACAGCTACACCTCTACACAGCTACACCTCTACACAGCTACACCTCCACCTCTACACAGCTACACCTCTACACAGCTACACCTCCACACCTCCACACAGCTACACCTCTACACCTTCACCTCTACACCTCCACACAGCTACACCTATACACAGCTACACCTCTACACCTTCACCTCTACACAGCTAAACCTCTGCACCTTCACCTCTACACCTTCACCTCCACACCTCCACAGAGCTACACCTCCACACAGCTACACCTTCACTTCTACAGAGCTACACATTCACCTCTACACCTCTACACAGCTACACCTCCACAGAGCTACACCTCTACACAGCTACACCTCTACACAGCTACACCTCTACACCTTCACCTCTACACAGCTACACCTCCACACCTCTACACAGCTACACCTTCACACCTCCACACAGCTACACCTCTACACCTTCACCTCTACACCTTCACCTCTACACAGCTACACCTTCACCTCTACACAGCTACACCTCTACACAGCTACACCTCCACACCTCCACACAGCTACACCTCTACACCTTCACCTCTACACAGCTACACCTCCACCTCTACACAGCTACACCTCCACACCTCCACACAGCTACACCTCTACACCTTCACCTCTACACAGCTACACCTCCACCCCTCTACACAGCTACACCTCCACACAGCTACACCTTCACCTCTACAGAGCTACACCTTCACCTCTACACCTCTACACAGCTACACCTCTACAGAGCTACACCTCTACAGAGCTACAGAGCTACACCTCTACAGAGCTACAGAGCTACACAGCTACACCTCTACAGAGCTACACAGCTACACCTCTACAGAGCTACACCTCTACAGAGCTACACCTCTACAGAGCTACACCTCTACAGAGCTACACCTCTACACAACTACAGAGCTACACAGCTACACCTCTACACAGCTACACCTCTACAGAGCTACACAGCTACATCTCTACAGAGCTACACCTCTACACAGCTACACCTCTACAGAGCTACACCTCTACAGAGCTACACCTCTACAGAGCTACACAGCTACACCTCTACAGAGCTACACCTCTACAGAGCTACACAGCTACATCTCTACAGAGCTACACCTCTACAGAGCTACACAGCTACAGAGCTACACAGCTACAGAGCTACAGAGCTACACCTCTACAGAGCTACACCTCTACACAGCTACACCTCTACAGAGCTACACAGCTACATCTCTACAGAGCTACACCTCTACAGAGCTACACAGCTACACCTCTACAGAGCTACACCTCTACACAGCTACACCTCTACAGAGCTACACCTCTACAGAGCTACACCTCTACAGAGCTACACCTCTACAGAGCTACACAGCTACATCTCTACAGAGCTACACCTCTACAGAGCTACACAGCTACACCTCTACAGAGCTACACCTCTACAGAGCTACACCTCTACAGAGCTACACCTCTACAGAGCTACACAGCTACACCTCTACAGAGCTACAGAGCTACACCTCTACAGAGCTACAGAGCTACACCTCTACAGAGCTACACCTCTACAGAGCTACACCTCTACAGAGCTACAGAGCTACACCTCTACAGAGCTACAGAGCTACACCTTTACAGAGCTACACCTCTACACAACTACAGAGCTACACAGCTACACCTCTACACAGCTACACCTCTACAGAGCTACACCTCTACAGAGCTACACAGCTACACCTCTACAGAGCTACACCTCTACAGAGCTACACAGCTACACCTCTACAGAGCTACACCTCTACAGAGCTACACCTCTACAGAGCTACACAGCTACACCTCTACAGAGCTACTGCGGGCTCAAAACGGAACATTAAACGTTCAGAACATCTGACGGAGATGAAGACACCAAACAAAGTTTGAATTTGATCTTCAACTTGAAACAACTTGAGACTAAGATGTGGTTCTGTAAAAAGAAGATTGTTCATTTATTTGTAGATGATTGGAAGAGTGGACTGTGGAGTAGATCAATGATTAGCTGTGAGGTGGGATCAAGTCCTCATCATCCTCAGAACTGTGCAACATGAGGAAGAGTTCCTCTGTGACGTCCAGATCAATGAAGGCAAACAGAGATGGAAACGAACAACGTTCTGCGTGAAGCAGAGCGGCGGCTCAAACATCACAGAGGACACGTTCTTCAAAAGTTCTCCAACTTCCTTTGAAGGATTTACTGTAAAATATTAAAGCTGCTCAACTTCTGAAGTAAAATATTGAAACGGCTCGAGTCTCATGTCTCTGAAAGAAACACTCGGCAGATGGTCATCTCCGACCTCACCGTGACATCATCGAGCTGATCACCGAGGTCTAGATCCAGACCTGGATCCACAACGGGGTTCAGAGACCAGATCAGAACAAATCTATTTCGAGGTGAAAAGAAGCAGCTGAGGTGAAGATGGTGGAGACTAAATATTACATGTTTGATACCTTTTACTGCAGCACTCCACTGACAGACTATCAATACTTCATATAGACTAGATCAATACTTGTTGATGGATCTGTGATCAATGTGCACCAGTCAGAATCTCGGTTCATGTCACATGGGACGAATTCTGCTTTCAGCCTTTACGTTATTTATAGTTACACACAAATATATAAATTCACACACACTTATATTCTAAGTATTTTATATTCTGAGGAGTATTGTATCATATCAGTAGTAATAATAGTACAAAATATTAAAGTTCATGCAGCATCTGCCTGGCTGCATGAATCTCAATCGGCAACCAAAGGGAAAACCTTCAGGTATCAAGATCCTCTTCTGTGGAACCACGTTCAGTCCGGGGTTTATAGTTAGGGCTGGTTCAGGTCTATAGTTAGGACTGGTTCAGGTCTATAGTTAGGACTGGTTCAGGTCTATAGTTAGGACTGGTTCAGGTCTATAGTTAGGACTGGTTCAGGTCTATAGTTAGGACTGGTTCAGGTCTATAGTTAGGACTGGCTCAGGTCTATAGTTAGGACTGGCTCAGGTCTACAGTTAGGACTGGCTCAGGTCTATAGTTAGGACTGGCTCAGGTTTATAGTTAGGACTGGCTCAGGTCTATAGTTAGGACTGGCTCAGGTCTATAGTTAGGACTGGCTCAGGTTTATAGTTAGGACTGGCTCAGGTCTACAGTTAGGACTGGCTCAGGTCTATAGTTAGGACTGGCTCAGGTTTATAGTTAGGACTGGCTCAGGTCTATAGTTAGGACTGGCTCAGGTCTATAGTTAGGACTGGCTCAGGTCTATAGTTAGGACTGGCTCAGGTCTATAGTTAGGACTGGCTCAGGTCTATAGTTAGGACTGGCTCAGGTCTATAGCTTCTGTCTATCCGGGGAGAGGGATCCTCCTCTGTTGTTCTCCTAAAGGTTTCTTCATTTTTTCCTTGTAAAAAAGGGTTCTCTCCCTTTTTTGGGGAGTTTTGCTGATCCGATGTGAGGTCCTGGGACAGGGATGTCGTATGTGTACAGACTGTAAAGCCCTCCGAGGCAGAATTGGAGTTGACTTCCTGCCGCTCAGAGAGCAACACCCCCCTCCAGAGAACCCACATCCCTTAGAGCAGGGGTGCCCACACTTTTTTGGCTCACAAGCTACTTTTAAAATGACCAAGTCAAAAAGATCTACCTACATTAATAATGCTTATATAAATAATATATTATTTATATTTATATATATATATATATATATATATATATATATATATATATATATATATATATATATATATGCTTATATGTATATAAATATACAGAGTATACTTTATATTTACAATATTGGCGTACCTTGCATAACTGCATGAACCCTGATGACACAATACAATTTTGTACATTTTTGGTCATTACATTTTGCTCTGATGACTTCACTGCATGGAACCAGCAGGGCTGCATAGTCCGGACAGCAGCTGCTGGTAGTCAGCGTCAGGCAGACCAAAGGGTCATCAGTCATGGTGGAGCGGTGTTTGGACTTAATCTTTTTCATGTGGGAAAAGGCTGACTTTAGGGCTGCAACTAACGATTACTTTCATAAACGACTAATCTATCGACTATTTTTTCGATTGATCGACTAATCTAATGACTATTTCCCATAGCAAATTAAGAATAGTAACTCAAAATGTTGGAATTTGAACTTCAAATGTATTTGAGTAACAAGATCTGAACATCATAACATCATCATAACAAATAAATTAAATAGTAATACAAATTAAAGTGCAAAAATGCTTTAAAAGTAAAGAAAAAGCACAAGTAAAGCTTTAAAGGAACTCAGCATAGCAATCAAGCCTCTGAAAGTGCAAAATAACTAAAGAATAACTGGGCTGCAAGTGCCATTCAAAGTCCAAAAGTTTAAAAAAATTGTCCATCCTATACGATAATTAAAGCGCAAGGGTTTAAAGTAAATCAAAATGACTCATTACAGTCCCACGTCTTGCTGCTCCCTCCTTCAGGGGAACACACAATTGACACACGTTTTAAATTGTAATTCAGAAACGTGAGCATATTGACATGCTCTTAGTTGGTTGTATTCTGCATGTTTAACAACATGGAGAAACTCCTGTATCTCCGGACAGAGCTCTATAAGCCGTCTCTCATCAGTGTGCAGCAGGAGGTCAGAGTGGCTGCAGTCCTTCTCCAGATGCGCACAGAACATCCGTCTTTGAAGAGCTCTCGCTCGATTAGACCATCTTTGTTGCCACATCCATGATCTCTTTCATGTTTAGCGTTGTAGCGCATAATGCTTGTTGGTGTATTATGCAGTGGTAATGAAGGAAGTCGGGGAAAACATCTCCCTGTACTTGGCAATACATCCATTCAAGCGGCCAACCATTGCGGGCGCAGCGTCCGTAGTGTTTGACATTAATTTGCACACTGGGAGCTGGGTTTTGTCGCTAAAGTTTTTTTAATTTTTTTTAATTATTATTATTTTTTAAATGGCATGCGATCTACCCGCACTACCTCCGCGATCGACTGGTAGATCGCGATCGACGTATTGGGCACCCCTGCCTTAGAGAGCAACACCCTCCCTCCAGAGAACCCACATCCCTTAGAGAGCAACATGTGGACAACCACACGTCCATCTGTCTGACGGAGGGTTAGGGTTAAGTCTCCTGGCAGCCTGTTTGAAGTGAGCAGGTTAATTACAAAGTGCCAGTCATGAACGCGGCCGGGCGCTTCTTCTTCGTGTTCCCGTCAGATGCACGATCACTTATTATGAATGAGACGGAAAGTAAAAGCTCCTCCAGAGACAGGATGACGGTCAGAAGCTCCATTAATAAACCAGCAGCAGCACAGACGAGGAAGCATTTCAACTACCGAGGGCAAAACCACCTCCAGAGACCCTGAAACATCCAGTCTCACTGGCACCAGTTCAACACACTGGCACCAGTTCAACACACTGGCACCAGTTCAACACACTGGCACCAGTTCAACACACTGGCACCAGTTCAACACACTTCGTGCCTTACATTTCATTTAGCTGAGGCTTTTATCCAAAGCGACTTACAATAAGTGATTCAGCCATGAAGACAAACTCAGAACCACAAGAATCAAGAAAGTACAATTTCTTCAAGAAAGGTAAACTACAAAGTGCTATCAGTAAGAGACATTTAAGCGCAACTAAAGCACTACTAGGGTGCTACCTTCCTTATTCAAGGTGTAGTCGAAAAAGATGTGTTTAGTTCACGGTGGAAAATGTAAAGACTTCCTGCTGTCCTGATGTTAATGGGGAGTTCATTCCACCAATGAGGAGGGGGAACAGCAAACAGCCTGACTTTGTTGAGTGTTTAGCTTGCAGTGACGGAGCTACAAGCCGATTGGCTGAAGCAGTGACGGAGCTACAAGATGAGTGAACGAGCTGGGGTGTGAGGTTTTACCACGCCCTGGATGTACACTGGACCCGACCTGTTCGTAGCACGGTATGCAAGTACCAATGTTTTGAAGCGGATGCAGGCGACCACCGGTAACCAGTGAAGGTCGCGGAGGTATCGTTATGATTCTCACTACTGACCACTTTGTGTCGGTAGGGTTCTCGTAAGGGGGCGGGGCTTACCTTTGTGGGCGAGGCAGCGGATACTCTGTTTGCTTTGGACGTCCCAGAGTCGAACCGTCTCATCATGTGACCCAGAGAGGAGGAGTGTCCCGTCCATGGACACAGAGAGACACGTCACCAAGTTCCTGAGAGACAGTCACAATAATGTAGACTATGTATACCTCCAGAGAGGATTCCTAGTGACTTCAGATCACTATCTTCTAAAATGTATTGAGGATTATTCAAACTGATCTTTCTCCGGTCTTAGTTGTCCATGTGGTTCTGGTCCTCATTGTAGCTACACCATATGTAGAGTGACTGTGGGAATGGAATAACCTTCATGACGTCTGAGTCTGGGCTGAACACCTGCTGTGTCTCACCTGTGTCCTTTGAAGACCTGGTTCCCGTCGCTGTCTGACTGGAACGATTTGTCCCGGCTGAGACTCTGCAGACGACAAACGGTTCAAACATTAAACTTTAAACACGTCTGTGGACCAGCAGCAGAACCAGCAGCAGAACCAGCAGCAGCTCCGGTTCTGCTGCTGGTTCCTCTTCAAGTCCAGCATGAGTCTCACCTGAGATAAAGGACTAACATGTAGAGACTCACCTGAGATAAAGGACTAACATGTAGAGACTCACCTGAGATAAAGGACTAACATGTAGAGACTCACCTGAGATAAAGGACTAACATGTAGAGACTCACCTGGCTGCACAGAGACACCTGGAAGATGTTTCCGTCACTGCCTCCACAGAACAGGAAATACTCGCAGGGGTCGAAGGTCACAGACATGATCTCCACGTCAAACAGGACGGACAGGAGCAGAGCGCCTGAGGCCAACTCCCACACCTGGTCACACATGACATCACAGGGGCGAGAACCAACGTCACAGCAAATATTAAACAATACATACATGTGGAAATAAGACTAATTAAAAAGCATACCCAGTAAAGTGCTTCGACCACTGCTGTATTTTGAGAGTCTCTCTCTCTCTCTCTCTCTCTCTCACCCCCTCTCTCTCCCCCCCTCCTCCTCCTCTCTCTCCCTCCCCCTCTCTCCCTCTCCCTCTCTCTCTCCCTCTCTCTTCCCCTCCCTCCCTCTCTCCCTCCCTCTCTCCCTCCCTCTGATTTATGCCAAAGGGGCTTTTATCTAAATTAAAACGCGAGGAGATGCTCAGTGTTTCAATTGATGAATCATTCTGATCGGAGAGGAGCCATGAGGGTTACACACTCTCATACACACACACACACACACACACACCTTGACAGTCTGGTCTAAGGAGGCGGTGGCCACTCGGGCCTGAGCTCCCATCAGGCCACAGTGCAGGTCTGTGATTGGCAGGGAGTGACGGGACAGCACGTGACGCGGCTCAGGGGTGTGGCTTAAATCCAGCTGGATCACACTGAAACACACACAACAGATCTGATCTATTAACCAATCAAATCAATTGATCCGATCTCCAACTGGTGCCGACTGACTGATGGAAGGGTTGCCATGGGAACAAAGGTGTCTGAAGCTGCTCACCTGTGTTAGAGCTCCACCTGGTGGACACAGTCAACCTGACACGGTAAAGAGCAACGACAGAGGAGAGCTTCTGCTTCTGATAGTAAAGGATGCACAGGGTGTGTGTGTGTGTGTGTGTGTGTGTGTGTGTGTGTGTGTGTGTGTGTGTGTGTGTGTGTGTGTTAGTTACCTGGACAGACGCCACACCAGAGCAAGGTTGTCTTTTCCTCCAGAAACAAAATGGCTGCTGTCGTCTGTGAACTTCAGACAGGTGACATCCTGATAGTGACGACTGAGAACAGCCAGCAGCTTACCTGTGGACACCTAGACCACCAGAGAAGAGACTTAATACACCAAGACCATCAGAGAGACTTAACACACCTAGACCACCAGAGAAGAGACTTAATACACCTAGACCACCAGAGAAGAGACTTAATACACCTAGACCACCAGAGAAGAGACTTAATACACCTAGACCATCAGAGAAGAGACTTAATACACCTAGACCACCAGAGAGACTTAATACACCTAGACCACCAGAGAAGAGACTTAATACACCTAGACCATCAGAGAAGAGACTTAATACACCTAGACCACCAGAGAAGAGACTTAATACACCTAGACCATCAGAGAGACTTAATACACCTAGACCATCAGAGAAGGGACTTAATACATCTAGACCATCAGAGAGACTTAATACACCTAGACCATCAGAGAAGAGACTTAATACACCTATACCACCAGAGAAGAGACTTAATACACCTAGACCACCAGAGAAGAGACTTAATACACCTAGACCATCAGAGAAGAGACTTAATACACCTAGACCAGCAGAGAAGAGACTTAATACACCTAGACCATCAGAGAGACTTAATACACCTACACCACCAGAGAAGAGACTTAATACACCTAGACCACCAGAGAAGAGACTTAATATACCTAGACCACCTGAGACTTAATACACCTAGACCACCAGAGAAGAGACTTAATACACCTAGACCATCAGAGAAGAGACTTAATACACCTAGACCACCAGAGATACTTAATACACCTAGACCACCAGAGAAGAGACTTAATACACCTAGACCATCAGAGAGACTTAATACACCTAGACCACCAGAGAAGAGACTTAATACACCTAGACCATCAGAGAGACTAAATACACCTAGACCACCAGAGAAGAGACTTAATACACCTAGACCATCAGAGAAGAGACTTAATACACCTAGACCACCAGAGAAGAGACTTAATACACCTATACCACCAGAGAAGAGACTTAATACACCTATACCACCAGAGAAGAGACTTAATACACCTATACCACCAGAGAAGAGACTTAATACACCTATACCACCAGAGAAGAGACTTAATACACCTAGACCACCAGAGAAGAGACTTAATACACCTAGACCACCAGAGAAGAGACTTAATACACCTAGACCACCAGAGAAGAGACTTAATACACCTATACCACCAGAGAAGAGACTTAATACACCTATACCACCAGAGAAGAGACTTAATACACCTAGACCACCAGAGAGACTTAATACACCTAGACCACCAGAGAAGAGACTTAATACACCTAGACCACCAGAGAAGAGACTTAATACACCTAGACCACCAGAGAGACTAAATACACCTAGACCACCAGAGAAGAGACTTAATACACCTAGACCACCAGAGAAGAGACTTAATACACCTAGACCACCAGAGAAGAGACTTAATACACCTAGACCATCAGAGAAGAGACTTAATACACCTAGACCATCAGAGAGACTTAATACACCTAGACCACCAGAGAAGAGACTTAATACACCTAGACCAGCAGAGAAGAGACTTAATACACCTACACCACCAGAGAAGAGACTTAATACACCTAGACCACCAGAGAAGAGACTTAATACACCTAGACCACCAGAGAAGAGACTTAATACACCTAGACCACCAGAGAAGAGACTTAATACACCTACACCACCAGAGAAGAGACTTAATACACCTAGACCACCAGAGAAGAGACTTAATACACCTAGACCATCAGAGAAGACACTTAATACACCTATACCACCAGAGAAGAGACTTAATACCACCAGAGAAGAGACTTAATATACCTAGACCACCAGAGAAGAGACTTAATACACCTAGACCACCAGAGAAGAGACTTAATACACCTAGACCATCAGAGAAGAGACTTAATACACCTAGACCACCAGAGAAGAGACTTAATACACCTAGACCATCAGAGAAGAGACTTAATACACCTAGACCACCAGAGAAGAGACTTAATACACCTATACCACCAGAGAAGAGACTTAATACACCTAGACCATCAGAGAAGAGACTTAATACACCTAGACCAGCAGAGAAGAGACTTAATACACCTAGACCATCAGAGAGACTTAATACACCTAGACCACCAGAGAAGAGACTTAATACACCTAGACCACCAGAGAAGAGACTTAATACACCTAGACCACCAGAGAAGAGACTTAATACACCTAGACCACCAGAGAGACTTAATACACCTATACCACCAGAGAAGAGACTTAATACACCTAGACCACCAGAGAAGAGACTTAATACACCTAGACCATCAGAGAAGAGACTTAATACACCTAGACCACCAGAGAAGAGACTTAATACACCTAGACCATCAGAGAAGAGACTTAATACACCTAGACCACCAGAGAAGAGACTTAATACACCTAGCCCACCAGAGAAGAGACTTAATACACCTAGACCATCAGAGAGACTTAATACACCTAGACCATCAGAGAAGAGACTTAATACACCTAGACCACCAGAGAAGAGACTTAATACACCTATACCACCAGAGAAGAGAATTAATACACCTAGACCACCAGATAAGAGAATTAATACACCTAGACCACCAGAGAAGAGACTTAATACACCAAGACCACCAGAGAGACTTAATACACCTATACCACCAGAGAAGAGACTTAATACCACCAGAGAAGAGACTTAATATACCTAGACCACCAGAGAAGAGACTTAATACACCTAGACCACCAGAGAAGAGACTTAATACACCTAGACCATCAGAGAAGAGACTTAATACACCTAGACCACCAGAGAAGAGACTTAATACACCTAGACCATCAGAGAAGAGACTTAATACACCTAGACCACCAGAGAAGAGACTTAATACACCTATACCACCAGAGAAGAGACTTAATACACCTAGACCATCAGAGAAGAGACTTAATACACCTAGACCAGCAGAGAAGAGACTTAATACACCTAGACCATCAGAGAGACTTAATACACCTAGACCACCAGAGAAGAGACTTAATACACCTAGACCACCAGAGAAGAGACTTAATACACCTAGACCACCAGAGAAGAGACTTAATACACCTAGACCACCAGAGAGACTTAATACACCTATACCACCAGAGAAGAGACTTAATACACCTAGACCACCAGAGAAGAGACTTAATACACCTAGACCATCAGAGAAGAGACTTAATACACCTAGACCACCAGAGAAGAGACTTAATACACCTAGACCATCAGAGAAGAGACTTAATACACCTAGACCACCAGAGAAGAGACTTAATACACCTAGCCCACCAGAGAAGAGACTTAATACACCTAGACCATCAGAGAGACTTAATACACCTAGACCATCAGAGAAGAGACTTAATACACCTAGACCACCAGAGAAGAGACTTAATACACCTATACCACCAGAGAAGAGAATTAATACACCTAGACCACCAGATAAGAGAATTAATACACCTAGACCACCAGAGAAGAGACTTAATACACCAAGACCACCAGAGAGACTTAATACACCTAGACCACCAGAGAAGAGACTTAATACACCTAGACCACCAGAGAAGAGACTTAATACACCAAGACCACCAGGGGAGACTTAATACACCAAGACCACCAGAGAAGAGACTTAATACACCTAGACCACCAGAGAAGAGACTTAATACACCAAGACCATCAGAGAGACTTAATACACCTAGACCACCAGAGAAGAGACTTAATATACCTAGACCACCTGAGACTTAATACACATAGACCACCAGAGAAGAGACTTAATACACCTAGACCACCAGAGAAGAGACTTAATACACCTAGACCACCAGAGAAGAGACTTAATACACCAAGACCACCAGGGGAGACTTAATACACCAAGACCACCAGAGAAGAGACTTTATACACCTAGACCACCAGAGAAGAGACTTAACACACCAAGACCATCAGAGAGACTTAATACACCTAGACCACCAGAGAAGAGACTTAATACACCTAGACCGCCTGAGACTTAATACACATAGACCACCAGAGAAGAGACTTAATACACATAGACCACCAGAGAAGAGACTTAATACACCTAGACCACCAGAGAAGAGTCTTAATACACCTAGACCACCAGAGAAGAGACTTAATACACCTATACCACCAGAGAAGAGACTTAATACACCTAGACCACCAGAGAAGAGACTTAATACACATAGACCACCAGAGAAGAGACTTAATACACCTAGACCAGGGTTCAGCAACCTTTCGTATCCAAAGAGCCATTTTGATTTTTTTCCACCAAAAAAAAATTGTCTGGAGCCGCAAAAATTATTTGATATCACAGCTTCTGAAGTTTTAAATATAGTCATATTATATATACAAAAAACTTGCTATTGCTATTTTACCTGTTTATAACTATCAAACAAAAAATAGTCATGTGTTGGCTACATTAAGGTTAATTAAAACTACAACTATGCAGACCTTCAGGTCTATCTATAGTTGTGGCTCATGGGGTAGAGTGTTAGTCCTGTAACTGCAAGGTAGCAGGTTCAATATCTGTCCGCTTTAGTGAGTTTTACATTTTAAACGCATATCTTTTGCTACGTTTACACTGAGCGTCCTCCTCACTAGAGCACCGCAAACGGAGGACGGATCCGTTTTTACTAACGGACGCCTCAGTGTCTCATGAGCTGACACAGAACCAGCAGCAGTAGTGGAGTTTGGAGACGTGATCCACTTCCTGAAAGTAGATCTACTTTACTCAGTTTGCTGCAGCAGTTGAGGAATCGCTCTTCTGCACTCATCTGCGCGCGAGGCGGGGCTCTGAGTCACGAGGAGCAGCTGCAGAGCGGAGGCTTGACAGCCACGTGACGCACATTTTAGTGAAAGAAATATGAAAACATTTATTTTTATTTTCAGTGATCCAATATCACCTAAAACTCCAAGATAAGAGGACTTCCCTTTAAAAGTTTTCCACTGGGCAAAAAAAAAAAAAAAAAGTTGTCTTTCTTTTTTCTTCTTCTTTTTTTGTCAAGGCCTCAGGGAGCCGCAACAGACGGGCTAAAGAGCCTCAGGTTGCCGACCCCTGACCTAGACCATCAGAGAAGAGACTTAATACACCTAGACCACCAGAGAAGAGACTTAATACACCTAGACCACCAGAGAAAAGACTAAATACACATAGACCATCAGAGAAGAGACTTAATACACCTAAACCATCAGAGAAGAGACTTAATACACCTATACCACCAGAGAGACTTAATACACATAGACCACCAGAGAGACTTAATACACATAGACCACCTAAGACTTAATACACCTATACCACCAGAGAGACTTAATACACATAGACCACCAGAGAGACTTAATACACATAGACCACCTAAGACTTAATACACATAGACCACCAGAGAAGAGACTTAATAC
>NC_136595.1:29256568-29306568 GCF_910589615.1 Taurulus bubalis | reverse complement strand
GTAACACACACAGTGAGTAACACACACTGTGAGTAGCACACAATGAGTAACACACAGTGAGTAACACACACTGTGAGTAGCACACAGTGAGTAGCACACAGTGAGTAACACACACAATGAGTAACACACAGTGAGTAACACACACAGTGAGTAACACACACTGTGAGTAGCACACAATGAGTAACACACAGTGAGTAACACACAGTGAGTAACACACAGTGAGTAGCACACACAATGAGTAACACACACTGTGAGTAGCACACAATGAGTAACACACAATGAGTAACACACAGTGAGTAACACACAGTGAGTAGCACACAGTGAGTAACACACACAATGAGTAACACACAGTGAGTAGCACACAGTGAGTAACACACACAATGAGTAACACACAGTGAGTAACACACACAGTGAGTAACACACACTGTGAGTAACACACAATGAGTAACACACACAGTGAGTAACACACACTGTGAGTAGCACACAATGAGTAACACACACTGTGAGTAGCACACAATGAGTAACACACAGTGAGTATCACACAGTGAGTATCACACAGTGAGTAACACACACAGTGAGTAACACACACTGTGAGTAGCACACAATGAGTAACACACAGTGAGTAACACACACTGTGAGTAGCACACAATGAGTAACACACACTGTGAGTAGCACACAATGAGTAACACACAGTGAGTATCACACAGTGAGTATCACACAGTGAGTAACACACAATGAGTAACACACACAGTGAGTAACACACACAGTGAGTAACACACACTGTGAGTAGCACACAATGAGCAACACACAGTGAGTATCACACAGTGAGTAACACACACAGTGAGTAACACACAGTGAGTATCACACAGTGAGTAACACACACAGTGAGTAACACACAGTGAGTAACACACACAGTGAGTAACACACACTGTGAGTAACACACAATGAGTAACACACACAGTGAGTAACACACAGTGAGTAACACACACCGTGAGTAACACACACAGTGAGTAACACACACTGTGAGTAACACACACAGTGAGTTACACACACTGTGAGTAACACACACAGTGAGTAACACACACTGTGAGTTACACACACTGTGAGTAACACACACAGTGAGTAACACACACTGTGAGTAACACACACAGTGAGTAACACACACAGTGAGTAACACACACAGTGAGTAACACACACTGTGAGTTACACACACAGTGAGTAACACACACAGTGAGTAACACACACTGTGAGTAGCACACACAGTGAGTAACACACACAGTGAGTAACACACACTGTGAGTTACACACACAGTGAGTAACACACACAGTGAGTAACACACACTGTGAGTAACACACACAGTGAGTAACACACACTGTGAGTAACACACACAGTGAGTAACACACACTGTGAGATATCTACATGGTATAAGGGATGAAGAGGAACAGAGGAGCTAACTGGTCCCGTCTCGTGTTGATCAGCTGTGTAATGAGAAGATTAGCTGATAGGGAAAAATAATTACTATACATTATAAAATAGATATAACTTTGTGATTGTGTTTAGTCCAGCAGAGAAGACTTACAGGCCCTGTGCTAACTAGTCTCTCTCAGAGTGTTAACTAGTCTCTCTCAGAGTGCTAACTAGTCTCTCTCAGAGTGTTAACTAGTCTCTCTCAGAGTGTTAACTAGTCTCTCTCAGTACGTTAACTAGTCTCTCTCAGAGTGCTAACTAGTCTCTCTCAGAGTGTTAACTAGTCTCTCTCAGTACATTAACTAGTCTCTCTCAGTACGTTAACTAGTCTCTCTCAGAGTGTTAACTAGTCTCTCTCAGTACATTAACTAGTCTCTCTCAGAGTGTTAACTAGTCTCTCTCAGTACGTTAACTAGTCTCTCTCAGAGTGCTAACTAGTCTCTCTCAGAGTGTTAACTAGTCTCTCTCAGTACATTAACTAGTCTCTCTCAGAGTGTTAACTAGTCTCTCTCAGTACGTTAACTAGTCTCTCTCAGAGTGCTAACTAGTCTCTCTCAGAGTGCTAACTAGTCTCTCTCTCTCAGAGTGTTAACTAGTCTCTCTCAGTACGTTAACTAGTCTCTCTCAGAGTGTTAACTAGTCTCTCTCAGTACGTTTACTAGTCTCTCTCAGAGTGCTAACTAGTCCCTCTCTCAGAGTGTTAACTAGTCTCTCTCAGTACATTAACTAGTCTCTCTCAGAGTGTTAACTAGTCTCTCTCAGTACATTAAGTAGTCTCTCTCAAAGTGTTAACTAGTCTCTCTCAGAGCGTTATATATATGTATACATATATACGTGTATATATGTATATATATACACGTATATATGTATATATATATATACATGTAAATACATATACATATATATACATATCTATATATACATATAGATATGTATATATAGATATGTATATAAAACATGTCAGCTCAATATAAATACCTTTTCGTGTTAAATCAACGGTTGTTAATGCTTCTCAACACACCTTGAATAAGCTCCGTCTCCATCATATCTTTACTGCCTCCTTCCATCCCAGTGAACTGGTGAACTGGTCCCAGTGAACTGGTCCTTCCATCCCAGGGAACTGGTCCCAGTCCTGAGTCTTGACTAAAGGGGGTCTGTTCACAGGTCGGGGGTCATCCAGGTGAGGTTGGAGGATGTGGCCTCTTCGTCGGTCCACCTGAGCGACTCTTCCAGCGGCCAATCATCTGTCGGGTCTTCAAGGCGACGCCCAGCGGCGTCTCCGCCTCGTCGTCTGCGATTTGAGGATGAGACGGAGACGGAGGCGGAGTCTCGTTACCTGGAGCGGCGTGGGGGGCAGCAAGGGCCAGGTGTGCAGGTTTCCAGACCCAGCCCAGGTGTGCTGGTCTCCAGACCCAACCCAGGTGTGCAGGTCTCCAGACCCAACCTCAACCACTACGTCCACGGGAGGGCGGGACATGTTGACAGACAGGAGAGAGGACCCACGCCTGTGGGGGCGGGTACAGTTTTAGGAGGCGGAGTTAACCTGAACCTCTGTCTACACCCACCTGCACCTGAAACCCAGGGGCGGAGTCTGCACAGACCCCGCCTCAACCTGCGGACTGAGCCCATCAGAGAGACCCACATCGGCTCCGTCACACCTGGTGAGACCGGTGAGAGGGCGGGCCATGCAAGGAGCTTGGCCAACCAGGTGGAACTTAACGGAAACCAGATGACCGTCTCTCACGTCACGCCCACCACAGACCTGCCAATCAACCCCTATGCCCCTGATCAGCTGACCACAAACTGCCCCGCCTCCTGGTCTCCTCCTTCTGTGACATCATCGCTGAAGGTAGGGCAGGACTCACCTGCAGCCGAGCCCCGCAGACCGCCCCGATCTGGGCCAGAGGGGCAGGACCGGATCCCTTCTGAGGAAGAGGGAGGTCTGGACCTCAGGATGAAGATCTCCTCCTCCTCCTCCTCAGAAACAACAGGTGAGCATTTACATGAAGGCTCATCGTGGTTCAGTCAGAACCTCGTTATTAAAACCGTATTCTTTCTCATTGCTGATGTAACAACAACTTTGCATTGATAACATACTAACTTGTATAGTAACTAGTGAAAGGCTCTTTTTAATCTGAAACCATAAACTGTTCCAGACCAGTTTATCCACGCAGGTGAGGCGGCGTTTCTGGTCGAGGTCGCTCATGAAAGCACTGTGGACATCTCAAGGGATTAGACACTTTTAGATGCTTTAGAAACAGAAGGTCCTTTGAGTAAATGTGTTCATTACAATGCTAAACATACCTGTGTAAAGGCAATAAAGTAGTCCATGAATATGAGTTCACAGTTCTTTACAATCCCTCTACTGCATTCCGGAAGTTTTTCTTGATGACATTTTTGTCTTTCCAGCTTTTCCAGCTGAGTGCCCAGGCAGCAGCAGTGACGGACAGGTCAGACAGCCAATGAGAGCAGAGCTTCACAGGGACGACCCTTCAGTTCCTGAACGGTGAGTGTAAACCCAACTAAGTCTGCAAGTTTAAACCAAGCAAGAACTCTGAAATCATGAGCAGTGAGACATAATGTCTAACTGGATGTCTAAAGAGCACCTGTCAAAGACCACCTGTCATTACTGTAGTAGTCACGTGTGCAGTAGAAGGTGTGCAGTAGAACGTGTGCAGTAGAACGTGTGCAGTAGAACATGTGCAGTAGAAGGTGTGCAGTAGAAGGTGTGCAGTAGAAGGTGTGCAGTAGAACGTGTGCAGTAGAACGTGTGCAGTAGAAAGTGTGCAGTAGAAGGTGTGCAGTAGAAAGTGTGCAGTAGAAGGTGTGCAGTAGAAAGTGTGCAGTAGAACGTGAGCAGTAGAAGGTGTGCAGTAGAAGGTGTGCAGTAGAAAGTGTGCAGTAGAAGGTGTGCAGTAGAACGTGAGCAGTAGAACGTGAGCAGTAGAAGGTGTGCAGTAGAAGGTGTGCAGTAGAACGTGAGCAGTAGAAGGTGTGCAGTAGAAGGTGTGCAGTAGAAGGTGTGCAGTAGAAGGTGTGCAGTAGAACGTGAGCAGTAGAAGGTGTGCAGTAGAAGGTGTGCAGTAGAACGTGAGCAGTAGAAGGTGTGCAGTAGAAGGTGTGCAGTAGAAGGTGTGCAGTAGAAGGTGTGCAGTAGAACGTGAGCAGTAGAAGGTGTGCAGTAGAATGTGTGCAGTAGAAGGTGTGCAGTAGAAGGTGTGCAGTAGAACATGAGCAGTAGAAGGTGTGCAGTAGAAGGTGTGCAGTAGAAAGTGTGCAGTAGAAGGTGTGCAGTAGAAAGTGTGCAGTAGAAGGTGTGCAGTAGAACATGAGCAGTAGAAGGTGTGCAGTAGAAGGTGTGCAGTAGAAGGTGTGCAGTAGAAGGTGTGCAGTAGAACGTGAGCAGTAGAAGGTGTGCAGTAGAAGGTGTGCAGTAGAAAGTGTGCAGTAGAAGGTGTGCAGTAGAACGTGAGCAGTAGAACGTGAGCAGTAGAAGGTGTGCAGTAGAAGGTGTGCAGTAGAAGGTGTGCAGTAGAACGTGAGCAGTAGAAGGTGTGCAGTAGAAGGTGTGCAGTAGAACGTGAGCAGTAGAAGGTGTGCAGTAGAATGTGAGCAGTAGAAGGTGTGCAGTAGAAGGTGTGCAGTAGAAGGTGTGCAGTAGAAGGTGTGCAGTAGAATGTGAGCAGTAGAAGGTGTGCAGTAGAACGTGAGCAGTAGAAGGTGTGCAGTAGAAGGTGTGCAGTAGAACGTGAGCAGTAGAAGGTGTGCAGTAGAAGGTGTGCAGTAGAAGGTGTGCAGTAGAATGTGAGCAGTAGAAGGTGTGCAGTAGAAGGTGTGCAGTAGAATGTGAGCAGTAGAAGGTGTGCAGTAGAAGGTGTGCAGTAGAAGGTGTGCAGTAGAATGTGAGCAGTAGAAGGTGTGCAGTAGAAGGTGTGCAGTAGAATGTGAGCAGTAGAAGGTGTGCAGTAGAAGGTGTGCAGTAGAAGGTGTGCAGTAGAAGGTGTGCAGTAGAATGTGAGCAGTAGAAGGTGTGCAGTAGAAGGTGTGCAGTAGAATGTGAGCAGTAGAAGGTGTGCAGTAGAAGGTGTGCAGTAGAACGTGAGCAGTAGAAGGTGTGCAGTAGAAGGTGTGCAGTAGAATGTGAGCAGTAGAAGGTGTGCAGTAGAAGGTGTGCAGTAGAACGTGAGCAGTAGAAGGTGTGCAGTAGAAGGTGTGCAGTAGAACGTGAGCAGTAGAACGTGAGCAGTAGAAGGTGTGCAGTAGAATGTGAGCAGTAGAACGTGAGCAGTAGAAGGTGTGCAGTAGAAGGTGTGCAGTAGAACGTGAGCAGTAGAAGGTGTGCAGTAGAAGGTGTGCAGTAGAAGGTGTGCAGTAGAAGGTGTGCAGTAGAACGTGTGCAGTAGAACGTGAGCAGTAGAAGATGTGCAGTAGAAGGTGTGCAGTAGAAGGTGAGCAGTAGAAGGTGTGCAGTAGAAGGTGTGCAGTAGAAGGTGTGCAGTAGAAGGTGTGCAGTAGAACGTGAGCAGTAGAACGTGAGCAGTAGAACGTGAGCAGTAGAAGGTGTGCAGTAGAAGGTGTGCAGTAGAAGGTGTGCAGTAGAACGTGTGCAGTAGAACGTGAGCAGTAGAAGATGTGCAGTAGAAGGTGTGCAGTAGAATGTGAGCAGTAGAAGGTGAGTAATAGAACGTCAGTAGTAATAAAAACGTGGTTCTCCGGTTCTTTCAGCCTCATCAGCAGAGACGAACCCTCTCATCTTTCTCTACGTCGTCTTTTCTCCAACGTCCGACTGAGCCGGACTCGACCCGGCAGCCTCGACCGCCTCGACCGCCTCGGCTCACGACCCCGCCCCTTTGTGTCTGATCCCGCCCTCCCAGGGTCCAGGAAGTCCTCACCTGTGCAGTCACAGGTGAGGACAAGATCTACTCCTGTACTTTACATCGGCTGAAATACATTTGTGTTTAATCACGTGTGAATATTCCATTTTCCTCAAGCAAACAAGCGTCTATTAATTAATTGTGGTGGTTTGTAGAAGAGTGTGAAGCCGTCGGGGTGAGAGTCAGAACCTCCAGGCCGTGGACCTCCTCTGCCCCGCGGGCCGGGTTCCCCAGGAAGAGCTGGAAAGCTTTGCTCCACCCGGTCCAGCATAAGCAGAAGAAAATGAATGGATGGCATAACACAATTGACAAAATACTTAAAACAAGGTTGAACTCCTGATTGGCTTAACTGCTGCTCCTTAAAAGAAGCAAAACGTCTAGTACATGTTTTGTTGTTCACTGCCTCCATAAAAAAGGTCCTACCTGGAATGATGACATGCAGGGTTCTAAGAGAACAATGTGATCCACCTCTTTGTGGTCTTCTCCGTCCATGTCCAGTACTCTTGGTGGGACTCTACCTGGATCCAACAGGTTGTCCCTCACCTAGAAATCCTCTTCTTTGAAGAAAAAAGGAAAACTAAAGATTATGAGTAGTGGCTCATTGGCTGATCAAAGGAAAATGCATGCGACCGAAAGCCATTATTATCAAATGGATTTAGCGATACATAGTTTCCATTTCTCCTTGCATTTTCTTCTTGGTGTCGTCCAGAAAGAAAACTGATTGTGGTCATTACGTAATATAAGGGAATAATGTGAGTAGTGCAGGAGGTCCGGCAATGGACTCTGCAATGGACTCTGCAATGGACCCGGCAATGGACTGCGATGGAGAATGTCATCTAAACAGCATCAGTGACAGCTCACATCTAAAACCTAATTTAACTCATTGCCTATGCAGTGCCTGACCCTTCAAGGCTGGATGCTGATTTGAAATGCCATGACTTCCTGAAATATATTTAGAATATATTCTTTAAAGATTGATTTAGGACCAGCATTCATCATATGACCCCACACCTGTAGTCTGCTTTGTTTGCGTTGGCTTTTTCAATCTTGCAACTCTTTTTCAGACCTGGGAGGTGAATGACAAACATTACATAAATTGAATATGAAAAGATATTTAGGTCAGATATTCGGTCAGTCCGGTGACAGGGGAAACAATGATGTAGTTTCTGGTGCTCGTCCTTCAGCTCTGTCCATCATGGGTAACCCTTCTTCTTCTTGTTTGACCTGCATGTTTCGGTCCAGCAGGGTTCACCCTTCTGGCAGTTGAGGAAGTCATCGTCAGTTGAGAGTTTTGTGTTGGAGCAGAAGAAGAAGACGGATCGTTCTGCTGACTACAGACCAGCTGCTGACCAGTAAAACACATTCATGTCATTATAATCTGTTCTCTAATGACCTCAGATGAACCAATCACAGCTCTGTACTCGCCGGTCTGACCGCCTCTTGTCCTGTCTCTCAGGTTGCTGCAGAGGTGTCTCAGTATCCAGGACGTCGGTCGTCCCTCTTCGGTCCGTTCCGTCGGTCGTGTTCTTCAGGTTTGTTCTGATGGAACCTTTCTGTTGGAAGTCAGCCGACCGAATAGCCAAATGTACGGATTCATCATCAGCAGGGGGAGAGGACGACCTGACTCTGGTACTGCCAATACTACTGTAAATACTCCTACTATACCTTACTGTGGTACTGCCAATACTACTGTAAATACTCCTACTATACCTTACTGTGGTACTGCCAATACTACTGTAAATACTCCTACTATACCTTACTGTGGTACTGCCAATACTACTGTAAATACTCCTACTATACCTTACTGTGGTACTGCCAATACTACTGTAAATACTCCTACTATACCTTACTGTGGTACTGCCAATACTACTGTAAATACTCCTACTATACCTTACTGTGGTACTGCCAATACTACTGTAAATACTCCTACTATACCTTACTGTGGTACTGCCAATACTACTGTAAATACTACTACTATACCTTACTGTGGTACTGCCAATACTACTGTAAATACTACTACTATACCTTACTGTGGTACTGCCAATACTACTGTAAATACTACTACTATACCTTACTGTGGTACTGCCAATACTCAAAGTCAAAGTCAGTTTTATTGTCACTTCTTCCATTTGTGCAAACATACAGAAGAACTGAAATTGTGTTTCTCTTCTGTCTGACATAAAGTGAATAGTGCAAAAACAGTGACAACATATAAACATGTAAGCACGGCCCTCCACTGCTGTAAATACTATTAATACTACTAGCCATCATTAGAGGGGGAGGACTATCTGACTCTGGGACTGAGAATACTTCAAATACGACTGTAAATACTAATAATAATACTATGCGAACAGAGACAAGTCCTTTATCAGCACTAAGGTCTAACAAGACCAGAACAGAGACAAGTCCTTAAATATAAGCATGGAAACTATGTTCTGTGGTTTATTTTTGATAAAAATACTGCATTAACATTGTATAAAGTGTTAACAGTTCATTAACAGTGTAATAACATGTGTACTGTAGGTGTGTATGTGGAGGACATGGTGGACAGCAGCACTAAGAAGCTGTATGCTGGCCTGCTGGCGGTTGGAGATGAGATCCTGGAGGTGAATGGGGAGAAGATAGCTGGTCTCAGTCTGGACCAGGTGACCCACCTGCTGACCCACAGCACCTCTGCCACCATCCGGGTGCTCCGACACCGGTGGAAACCGCCACAGTGACGGAGCGTAGACACATGACTTTAAAACCTTCAAAACCAAACCTCAGCTTCCATTGATCACATGGTCCAACCAAAACCTAAACAGAACATGTCTTTAACAAAGAGCTGAGCTGCTTCTAAAACGTACGAGCCTCTGGTCCAACCAGAACTGTGCTCTACCACCCCAACTACATCTGGGACTACAGGTAGACCTGTCAACCATTTGAGCTGCTGCTGTTTCAGCACCAAGCCATCATAGATAATCAACATGAAACCTAGAAATCAAATCTCCAACTTTTATCATCAGAGAGTTCAGGTCTACAGAAAGATCAGTTCAGGTCTACAGGAGGATCAGTTCAGGTCTACAGGAGGATCAGTCCAGGTCTACAGGAGGATCAGTCCAGGTCTACAGGAGGATCAGTCCAGGTCTACAGGAGGATCAGTCCAGGTCTACAGGAGGATCAGTCCAGGTCTACAGAAAGATCAGTCCAGGTCTACAGGTAGAGTGTATTCTAAAACTAAACATACCCATTTAGTCTGCCAGAAAAAAGTATGTCCCACTATATAGTATGTCCCTATTTAGCAGTGGTTCTCAAAGTGTGGGGGTACTGTAATACGCTTTGGATAAAAAGATCAAAGCGTCAGCTAAATGAAATGTACTGTAACACCCTGGAGGTTTTACAGGTGGGGCACGGGGGGAAATGCAGAATTCCTTTATTTCAAGACCTTTATTGAGAACTTCACATATTAACAAAGTACAAGGACATAAAACATCATGAATAAATACATGGAGAAATGCCTGTACTTTAGTGGACATGTTTACGTTACGCCGTTAACAGGTTATGTCGCCGATTCTTGGTGGTTTTGCCAAAAGCCTTCATGAGATCTTTTCTGCCAGCATGAGCTAAGTCTGTGTGTGTTTGTGTGGCGGGGAGTTGACACATGTAATGATGCACGTTTTTACCGCCAACAAGACCCTCCAGAGGGAGACCAGGAGACTCATAGATGGCAGGTTGTATTGTGAACTTCATTAAATGGGAACCTCACCCAAAGACCCCAATGGCCTGGAGTCTCTTTGTGAAGAGGACCTCCTCCCCAGAGCGGCGAGTCCACCGTTCAGGACGCCGTGTTCTGGGTTCGGGTTACGCAGAACGTCCCTGTGAAGGAACCGCATGCAGCAGCAGCTCAGCGACGCCTCTTGTGGCCACGTTCAGGATGTTTTTCATCTCAAGGACTTTGTGCCGTTTCCAGTTCAGTTTCTCAGGTTGTTGCAACTTTTCTCTTTAGTTTCTCTTCAGACTGTCAGCTTCCATAAGAATATTAAACGATGGTAACATGCGTTGTTTTTTTACAAAGTATGAGTGAATACACATTTACAGTACAGTTCACGTGTATATTCATGTTTAATAATAATAAAGATGTCTAATAAGCACCGTGTCTCCTTTGAAGTCATTAAGGTGGAGAGATGAGAAACTATGAATGTCGTGCTTTGTTTAATAATCGTGTCCCCGTGTCTTTAAAGGATCTGTTCATTCCCCGTTTGTATTAAAGTTGTATGTTTACATGTATTGATCTGTGGAAGAGACATTATGGAAAATATTAACAAAGCTACTTTCCCTTCATTTATAGGCAGCATATGAACCATTCATAATATATTAATAATACACTTTAATGTATTTGTGTGAAGATTTAAATACATCTGCAAGTCACTATTACATCGGTGACTCTTACAAATACAAATATATGATGTATTATTTAATACTGCTGATACATGAAAACATCTCTTCATTTCAAAAAGCAGCAAACATTTTATTTTCTGCATCAGTTTATTTATATTTAAACAAAATTCAACTTCACTGCACTAAGTTGCTGATATCCACAAAAAACTAAAATAATCCAGATGAATGAATCAATAACAGTTTAAATGTTCAGTCTGCTGCTCTGATTCAAGATGTGACAACTAAACACACATGGTTATTATCTTTATCTTCATTAGTATTCATTCATAGGATAGTTGGAAAAAAACATTGAATGAGTTCTAAATTAGTGGCATCAGATGAACCTGAAGAACGTTCTGAACAGGAAATACAGAAAATACTGAATTATGACAAGAAGGATCAAACTGAATTACAGCGATGAAAGAGTTCATAATTTCTCTGTTTTAGAATATCTGAGTCATATCTCCAGAGATCTGAACACCGTACATCTGATGCGTGGACGTTGTGATTGTCTCGGTTCTTTGATTACAACCAATTCATATCAAACAGGAAGTTACCCACTGGCTAACTTCACATTAAAAGCTCTTATTGTGAAGCTGCAAGTGTGTGGCTTAACACTTAAACAGCAATCCACTTATTAATAAACGGTTCAGGAAACACTAAACTAAAGAAAGTAAGATAAACATCAGAAAAAGATTCAGTCAGTAAAACAAAAAGAGAAAATGTAAACAAAACCAGGAACTTGTAGTGTTTTTACAACAAACTCCAAACAGAGTTAAACTGAAGTTTAACCAGGATCAAAGTGACTTAAACTAGGATCTAACCTGATATAAACTGTATTTAAACTAGGATTAAACCTGATATAATTGGTATTTAAACTAGGATTAAACTGGAGTAAACCAGGATTAAACCTGTATAAAACCAGGAATAAACTGATGTTAACATGGAGTTACAAATGGAATTCAACGTTAGAGTTAAGCTGGGTGTAAATGAATAAACGATGACGTCAGTTACTTCTGCTTAAACAGGAAGTGCAGAGCACACAACTGGATGAATGAGACTTGGATTATATTTAGTGACCGTTTGTAAACGGATGTTTTGATATAGTTTTCTTATTGTTAACGGTTTTGGTTCATTGTTCACCGTGGAGGCACGCGAGGAAAAGAGGATTTCCCTCAAGACTTCAGGGCATCACATGAGAGGAGCTGATGGTCAAAAGCTTATTATGCGGGGAAGTATTCCTTTCATTTGGAGGTTTTAACACTGATTACAATGGAGTTAAACTGGAGTTAAACTGGAGTTAAACTAGAGTTAAACTGGAGTTAAACTGGAGTTGAACTGGAGTTAAACTAGAGTTGAACTGAGATTAAACTCTTATGTTATTTGCAGCCCTTTAAATACAACACACATGAAACATTAAAACACATCAAACATGTTTCCAGCTGGTTTGACCTTTGACCTCTGAGATAACACTCAAACACTCAAAGAACCAAAGAGCCTTTTCGGTCCAACTGGAAGGAAGCGTCCACTGAGTCTGGAAGAGTCCAACAGAGTCCAGGAAAGTCCTGCAGTTTGGTACTCAGGTGGTCTGTCTGAGTCTAGTAGAGTCCTAAATAATTCAGTAGTGTCCAGTACAGTTCATAGAGTACAGTAGAGTTCAGTAGAGTTCATAGAGTCATAGGGTTCAGTAGAGTCCAGTAGGGTTCATAGAGTCATAAGGTTCAGTAGAGTCCAGTACAGTTCATAGAGTACCGTAGAGTTCAGTAGAGTTCATAGAGTCATAGGGTTCAGTAGAGTCCAGTAGAGTCCAGTAGGGTTCATAGAGTCATAAGGTTCAGTAGAGTCCAGTAGAGTTCATAGAGTCCAATAGGGTTCATAGAGTCCAGTAGAGTTCATAGAGTTCAGTAGAGTTCATAGAGTTCAGTAGAGTTCATAGAGTTCAGTAGAGTTCATAGAGTTCAGTAGAGGCCAGTAGGGTTCATAGAGTCATAAGGTTCAGTAGAGTCCAGTAGAGTTCATAGAGTCCAATAGGGTTCATAGAGTCCAGTAGAGTTCAGTAGAGTTCATAGAGTTCAGTAGAGTCCAGTAGGGTTCATAGAGTCATAAGGTTCAGTAGAGTCCAGTACAGTTCATAGAGTCCAGTAGGGTTCATAGAGTCATAAGGTTCAGTAGAGTCCAGTACAGTTCATAGAGTACCGTAGAGTTCAGTAGAGTTCATAGAGTCATAGGGTTCAGTAGAGTCCAGTAAAGTCCAGTAGGGTTCATAGAGTCATAAGGTTCAGTAGAGTCCAGTAGAGTTCATAGAATCCAATAGGGTTCATAGAGTCCAGTAGAGTTCATAGAGTTCAGTAGAGTTCATAGAGTTCAGTAGAGTTCATAGAGTTCAGTAGAGGCCAGTAGGGTTCATAGAGTCATAAGGTTCAGTAGAGTCCAGTAGAGTTCATAGAGTCCAATAGGGTTCATAGAGTCCAGTAGAGTTCAGTAGAGTTCATAGAGTTCAGTAGAGGCCAGTAGAGTCCAGTAGAGTCCAGTAGAGTCCAGTACAGTGAAATGTAGTCCAGTAGAGTCCAGAATAATCCAGTGAGCTCAGCAGTCCCAGATGTAGTGCTGAGCGGACCGGAGGAGGCATCACAGGATGAGCAAGAGGAGGATCACCACGAAGAGGATTGAGAGCAACACGCCGATAGCACACCACTGACGCCGATCTGTGGAGGAACAGCATGTAACGCTAATATCAACTCATCATCAATGTGTAAGGCCACACTAAACTAAGCATATAACTAATGTTAACTATAACTACAGAAACAAAGAGTGATGAGAACTATCCACGAAGGAAACTACAAGTGTTACCATTGGTAACACCAAAATGTACCAATTACTCACTAATGTATTATTCTATTGTATTATTTTCTCTCTAAGGGTGACATCATGTGTTGCTAGACACTTTACCGCTGGTCATGTGAGACACTTTGGCCAGTTTCTTCATGACGTTGTCCAGTCTAGACTGAGTGGTGTCCACCTCGTGAGTGAAGTCATCCAACATCCTGCAGGAAAAGCACAAAGAGACTCAACAAGTCCGTGCATGAACCAATCAAAGACAAGCCTTTACATGATTACCTATGTGTTTACATCATGTGTTTACAACATTACCTATGTGTTTACAACATGTGTTTACAACATTACCTATGTGTTTACAACATGTGTTTACAACATTACCTATGTGTTTACAACATGTGTTTACAACATGTGTTTACAACATTACCTATGTGTTTACATCAATACCTATGTGTTTACATCATGTGTTTACAACATTACCTATGTGTTTACATCAATACCTATGTGTTTACATCAATACCTATGTGTTTACATCATGTGTTTACAACATTACCTATGTGTTTACATCAATACCTATGTGTTTACATCATGTGTTTACAACATTACCTATGTGTTTACATCAATACCTATGTGTTTACATCATGTGTTTACAACATTACCTATGTGTTTACAACATTACCTATGTGTTTACATCATGTGTTTACAACATTACCTATGTGTTTACAACATGTGTTTACAACATGTGTTTACAACATTACCTATGTGTTTACAACATGTGTTTACAACATTACCTATGTGTTTACATCATGTGTTTACAACATGTGTTTACAACATTACCTATGTGTTTACAACATGTGTTTACAACATTACCTATGTGTTTACATCATGTGTTTACATCATGTGTTTACAACATTACCTATGTGTTTACATCATTACCTATGTGTTTACATCATGTGCTTACAACATTACCTATGTGTTTACATCATGTGTTTACAACATTACCTATGTGTTTACATCATGTGTTTACAACATTACCTATGTGTTTACATCATTACCTATGTGTTTACATCATGTGTTTACAACATTACCTATGTGTTTACATCACTACCTATGTGTTTACATCATGTGTTTACAACATTACCTATGTGTTTACATCATGTGTTTACAACATTACCTATGTGTTTACATCATGTGTTTACAACATTACCTATGTGTTTACATCATGTGTTTACAACATTACCTATGTGTTTACATCATGTGCTTACAACATTACCTATGTGTTTACATCATGTGTTTACAACATTACCTATGTGTTTACATCATGTGTTTACAACATTACCTATGTGTTTACATCATTACCTATGTGTTTACATCATGTGCTTACAACATTACCTATGTGTTTACATCATGTGTTTACAACATTACCTATGTGTTTACATCATGTGTTTACAACATTACCTATGTGTTTACATCATGTGCTTACAACATTACCTATGTGTTTACATCATGTGTTTACAACATGTGTTTACAACATTACCTATGTGTTTACATCATTACCTATGTGTTTACATCATGTGCTTACAACATTACCTATGTGTTTACATCATGTGTTTACAACATTACCTATGTGTTTACATCATGTGTTTACAACATTACCTATGTGTTTACATCATGTGTTTACAACATTACCTATGTGTTTACATCATTACCTATGTATTTACAACATTACCTATGTGTTTACAACATGTGTTGACAACATTACCTATGTGTTTACAACATGTGTTGACAACATTACCTATGTGTTTACAACATGTGTTGACAACATTTCCTATGTGTTTACAACATGTGTTTACATCATTACCTATGTGTTTACATCATGTGTTTACAACGTTACCTATGTGTTTACATCATTACCTATGTATTTACAACATTACCTATGTGTTTACAACATGTGTTGACAACATTACCTATGTGTTTACAACATGTGTTTACAACATTACCTATGTGTTTACATCATTACCTATGTGTTTACATCATGTGTTTACAACATTACCTATGTGTTTACATCATGTGTTTACAACATTACCTATGTGTTTACAACATGTGTTTACATCATTACCTATGTGTTTACATCATGTGTTTACAACATTACCTATGTGTTTACATCATTACCTATGTGTTTACATCATGTGTTTACAACATTACCTATATGTTTACATCATTACCTATGTGTTTACATCATGTGTTTACAACATTACCTATGTGTTTACATCATGTGTTTACAACATTACCTATGTGTTTACATCATTACCTATGTGTTTACATCATGTGTTTACAACATTACCTATGTGTTTACAACATTACCTATGTGTTTACATCATGTGTTTACAACATTACCTATGTGTTTACATCATTACCTATGTGTTTACATCATGTGTTTACAACATTACCTATGTGTTTACATCATTACCTATGTATTTACAACATTACCTATGTGTTTACAACATGTGTTGACAACATTACCTATGTGTTTACAACATGTGTTGACAACATTTCCTATGTGTTTACAACATGTGTTTACAACATAACCTATGTGTTTACAACATAACGTATGTGTTTACATCATTACCTATGTGTTTACAACATTACCTATGTGTTTACGTCATTACCTATGTGTTTACGTCATTACCTATGTGTTTACATCATTACCTATGTTTTATAACATTACCTATGTGTTTACATCATGACCTATGTGTTTACAACATGTGTTTACATCATTACCTACGTGTTTACGTCATTACCTATGTGTTTACATCATTACCTATGTGTTTACAACATAACCTATGTGTTTACATCATTACCTATGTGTTTACATCATTACCTATGTGTTTACAACATTACCTATGTGTTTACATCATTACCTATGTGTTTACAACATTACCTATGTGTTTACATCATTACCTATGTTTTATAACATTACCTATGTGTTTACATCATGACCTATGTGTTTACAACATGTGTTTACATCATTACCTACGTGTTTACGTCATTACCTATGTGTTTACATCATTACCTATGTGTTTACATCATTACCTATGTGTTTACAACAAAACCTATGTGTTTACATCATTACCTATGTGTTTACATCATTACCTATGTGTTTACAACATTACCTATGTGTTTACATCATTACCTATGTGTTTACGTCATTACCTATGTGTTTACATCATTACCTATGTGTTTACAACAAAACCTATGTGTTTACATCATTACCTATGTGTTTACATCATTACCTATGTGTTTACAACATTACCTATGTGTTTACATCATTACCTATGTGTTTACGTCATTACCTATGTGTTTACATCATTACCTATGTGTTTACATCATTACCTATGTTTTATAACATTACCTATGTGTTTACATCATTACCTATGTGTTTACAACATGTGTTTACAACATTACCTATGTGTTTACAACATGTGTTTACAACATTACCTACATGTCTACAACATTACCTATGTGTTTACAACATAACCTATGTGTTTACATCATTACCTATGTGTTTATAACGTTACCTATGTGTTTACAACATTACCCATGTGTTTACATCATTACCTATGTGTTTACGTCATTACCTATGTGTTTACATCATTACCTATGTGTTTATAACACTACCTATGTGTTTACATCATTACCTATGTGTTTATAACATTACCTATGTGTTTACATCATTACCTACATGTTTACATCATTACCTATGTGTTTATAACGTTACCTATGTGTTTACAACATTACCTATGTGTTTACATCATTGCCTATGTGTTTATAACATTACCTATGTGTTTACATCATTACCTACATGTTTACATCATTACCTATGTGTTTATAACGTTACCTATGTGTTTACATCATTACCTACATGTTTACATCATTACCTATGTGTTTACAACATAACCTATGTGTTTACATCATTACCTATGTGTTTATAACGTTACCTATGTGTTTACAACATTACCCATGTGTTTACATCATTACCTATGTGTTTACGTCATTACCTATGTGTTTACATCATTACCTATGTTTTATAACATTACCTATGTGTTTACATCATTACCTATGTGTTTACATCATTACCTATGTTTTATAACATTACCTATGTGTTTACATCATTACCTATGTGTTTACATCATTACCTATGTGTTTACAACATGTGTTTACAACATTACCTATGTGTTTACAACATGTGTTTACAACATTACCTACATGTTTACATCATTACCTATGTGTTTACATCATTACCTATGTGTTTACAACATTACCTACATGTTTACAACATTACCTACGTGTTTACAACATTACCCATGTGTTTACATCATTACCTATGTGTTTACATCATAACCTATGTGTTTACAACATTACCTACATGTTTACAACATTACCTATGTGTTTACAACATTACCCATGTGTTTACATCATTACCTATGTGTTTACATCATTACCTATGTGGTTATAACAATACCTATGTGTTTACATCATTACCTATGTATTTACAACATTACCTATGTGTTTACAACATGTGTTGACAACATTACCTATGTGTTTACAACATGTGTTTACAACATTACCTATGTGTTTACATCATTACCTATGTGTTTACATCATGTGTTTACAACATTACCTATGTGTTTACATCATGTGTTTACAACATTACCTATGTGTTTACAACATGTGTTTACATCATTACCTATGTGTTTACATCATGTGTTTACAACATTACCTATGTGTTTACATCATTACCTACATGTTTACATCATTACCTATGTGTTTACAACATAACCTATGTGTTTACATCATTACCTATGTGTTTATAACGTTACCTATGTGTTTACAACATTACCCATGTGTTTACATCATTACCTATGTGTTTACGTCATTACCTATGTGTTTACATCATTACCTATGTTTTATAACATTACCTATGTGTTTACATCATTACCTATGTGTTTACATCATTACCTATGTTTTATAACATTACCTATGTGTTTACATCATTACCTATGTGTTTACATCATTACCTATGTGTTTACAACATGTGTTTACAACATTACCTATGTGTTTACAACATGTGTTTACAACATTACCTACATGTTTACATCATTACCTATGTGTTTACATCATTACCTATGTGTTTACAACATTACCTACATGTTTACAACATTACCTACGTGTTTACAACATTACCCATGTGTTTACATCATTACCTATGTGTTTACATCATAACCTATGTGTTTACAACATTACCTACATGTTTACAACATTACCTATGTGTTTACAACATTACCCATGTGTTTACATCATTACCTATGTGTTTACATCATTACCTATGTGGTTATAACAATACCTATGTGTTTACATCATTACCTATGTGTTTATAACGATACCTATGTGTTTACAACATTACCTATGTGTTTACATCATTACCTATGTGTGTACAATATTACCTATGTGTTTACATCATTACCTATGTGTTTACAACATTACCTATGTGTTTATAACATTACCTATGTGTTTACATCAATACCTATGTGTTTACATCATGTGTTTACAACATTACCTATGTGTTTACAACATTACCTATGTGTTTACATCACTACCTATGTGTTTACATCATTACCTATGTGTTTACAACATGTGTTTACAACATTACCTATGTGTTTACAACATTACCTATGTGTTTACATCATTACCTATGTGTTTACGTCATTACCTATGTGTTTACATCATTACCTATGTTTTATAACATTACCTATGTGTTTACAATATTACCTATGTGTTTACAACATTACCTATGTGTTTACATCATGACCTATGTGTTTACAACATGACCTATGTGTTTACAACATGTGTTTACATCATTACCTATGTGTTTACAACATTACCTATGTGTTTATAACATTACCTATGTGTTTACAACATGTGTTTACAACATGTGTTTACAACATTACCTATGTGTTTATAACATTACCTATGTGTTTACAACATGTTTACAACATTACCTACAGGTTTACAACATTACCTACATGTTTACAACATTACCTATGTGTTTACAACATTACCTATGTGTTTACAACATGTGTTTACAACATGACCTATGTGTTTACAACATTACCTATGTGTTTACAACATTACCTATGTGTTTATAACATTACCTATGTGTTTATAACATTACCTATGTGTTTACAACATGTGTTTACAACATGACCTATGTGTTTACAACATTACCTATGTGTTTACATCATTACCTATGTGTTTATAACATTACCTATGTGTTTATAACATTACCTATGTGTTTACAACATTACCTACGTGTTTACAACATCACCTACATGTTTACAACATTACCTATGTGTTTACAACATGTGTTTACAACATTACCTATGTGTTTACATCATTACCTACATGTTTACAACATTACCTATGTGTTTACAACATGTGTTTACAACATTACCTACATGTTTACAACATTACCTATGTGTTTACAACATGTGTTTACAACATTAACTACATGTTTACAACATTACCTACGTGTTTACAACATGTGTTTACAACATTACCTATGTGTTTACAACATTACCTATGTGTTTATAACATTACCTATGTGTTTACAACATGTGTTTACAACAATACCTATATGTTTACATCATTACCTACGCGTTTACAACATTACCTACATGTTTACAACATTACCTATGTGTTTACAACATTACCTATGTGTTTACATCATTACCTATGTTTTATAACATTACCTATGTGTTTACATCATGACCTATGTGTTTACAACATGTGTTTACATCATTACCTACGTGTTTACGTCATTACCTATGTGTTTACATCATTACCTATGTGTTTACATCATTACCTATGTGTTTACAACAAAACCTATGTGTTTACATCATTACCTATGTGTTTACATCATTACCTATGTGTTTACAACATTACCTATGTGTTTACATCATTACCTATGTGTTTACGTCATTACCTATGTGTTTACATCATTACCTATGTGTTTACAACAAAACCTATGTGTTTACATCATTACCTATGTGTTTACATCATTACCTATGTGTTTACAACATTACCTATGTGTTTACATCATTACCTATGTGTTTACGTCATTACCTATGTGTTTACATCATTACCTATGTGTTTACATCATTACCTATGTTTTATAACATTACCTATGTGTTTACATCATTACCTATGTGTTTACAACATGTGTTTACAACATTACCTATGTGTTTACAACATGTGTTTACAACATTACCTACATGTCTACAACATTACCTATGTGTTTACAACATAACCTATGTGTTTACATCATTACCTATGTGTTTATAACGTTACCTATGTGTTTACAACATTACCCATGTGTTTACATCATTACCTATGTGTTTACGTCATTACCTATGTGTTTACATCATTACCTATGTGTTTATAACATTACCTATGTGTTTACATCATTACCTATGTGTTTATAACATTACCTATGTGTTTACATCATTACCTACATGTTTACATCATTACCTATGTGTTTATAACGTTACCTATGTGTTTACAACATTACCTATGTGTTTACATCATTGCCTATGTGTTTATAACATTACCTATGTGTTTACATCATTACCTACATGTTTACATCATTACCTATGTGTTTATAACGTTACCTATGTGTTTACATCATTACCTACATGTTTACATCATTACCTATGTGTTTATAACGTTACCTATGTGTTTACAACATTACCCATGTGTTTACATCATTACCTATGTGTTTACGTCATTACCTATGTGTTTACATCATTACCTATGTTTTATAACATTACCTATGTGTTTACATCATTACCTATGTGTTTACATCATTACCTATGTTTTATAACATTACCTATGTGTTTACATCATTACCTATGTGTTTACATCATTACCTATGTGTTTACAACATGTGTTTACAACATTACCTATGTGTTTACAACATGTGTTTACAACATTACCTACATGTTTACATCATTACCTATGTGTTTACATCATTACCTATGTGTTTACAACATTACCTACATGTTTACAACATTACCTACGTGTTTACAACATTACCCATGTGTTTACATCATTACCTATGTGTTTACATCATAACCTATGTGTTTACAACATTACCTACATGTTTACAACATTACCTATGTGTTTACAACATTACCCATGTGTTTACATCATTACCTATGTGTTTACATCATTACCTATGTGGTTATAACAATACCTATGTGTTTACATCATTACCTATGTGTTTATAACGATACCTATGTGTTTACAACATTACCTATGTGTTTACATCATTACCTATGTGTGTACAATATTACCTATGTGTTTACATCATTACCTATGTGTTTACAACATTACCTATGTGTTTATAACATTACCTATGTGTTTACATCAATACCTATGTGTTTACATCATGTGTTTACAACATTACCTATGTGTTTACAACATTACCTATGTGTTTACATCACTACCTATGTGTTTACATCATTACCTATGTGTTTACAACATGTGTTTACAACATTACCTATGTGTTTACAACATTACCTATGTGTTTACATCATTACCTATGTGTTTACGTCATTACCTATGTGTTTACATCATTACCTATGTTTTATAACATTACCTATGTGTTTACAATATTACCTATGTGTTTACAACATTACCTATGTGTTTACATCATGACCTATGTGTTTACAACATGACCTATGTGTTTACAACATGTGTTTACATCATTACCTATGTGTTTACAACATTACCTATGTGTTTATAACATTACCTATGTGTTTACAACATGTGTTTACAACATGTGTTTACAACATTACCTATGTGTTTATAACATTACCTATGTGTTTACAACATGTTTACAACATTACCTACAGGTTTACAACATTACCTACATGTTTACAACATTACCTATGTGTTTACAACATTACCTATGTGTTTACAACATGTGTTTACAACATGACCTATGTGTTTACAACATTACCTATGTGTTTACAACATTACCTATGTGTTTATAACATTACCTATGTGTTTATAACATTACCTATGTGTTTACAACATGTGTTTACAACATGACCTATGTGTTTACAACATTACCTATGTGTTTACATCATTACCTATGTGTTTATAACATTACCTATGTGTTTATAACATTACCTATGTGTTTACAACATTACCTACGTGTTTACAACATCACCTACATGTTTACAACATTACCTATGTGTTTACAACATGTGTTTACAACATTACCTATGTGTTTACATCATTACCTACATGTTTACAACATTACCTATGTGTTTACAACATGTGTTTACAACATTACCTACATGTTTACAACATTACCTATGTGTTTACAACATGTGTTTACAACATTAACTACATGTTTACAACATTACCTACGTGTTTACAACATGTGTTTACAACATTACCTATGTGTTTACAACATTACCTATGTGTTTATAACATTACCTATGTGTTTACAACATGTGTTTACAACAATACCTATATGTTTACATCATTACCTACGCGTTTACAACATTACCTACATGTTTACAACATTACCTATGTGTTTACAACATTACCTATGTGTTTATAACATTACATATGTGTTTACAACATGTGTTTACAACATTACCTATGTGTTTACAACATTACCTATGTGTTTATAATATTACCTATGTGTTTATAACATTACCTATGTGTTTATAACAATACCTATATGTTTACATCATTACCTACGCGTTTACAACATTACCTCCATGTTTACAACATTACCTATGTGTTTACAACATTACCTATGTGTTTATAACATTACATATGTGTTTACAACATGTGTTTACAACATTACTTATGTGTTTACAACATGTGTTTACAACATTACCTATGTGTTTACAACATTACCTATGTGTTTATAACATTACCTATGTGTTTATAACATTACCTATGTGTTTACAACATTACCTACGTGTTTATAACATTACCTACGTGTTTATAACATTACCTATGTGTTTACAACATTACCTACGTGTTTATAATATTACCTATGTGTTTATAACATTACCTATGTGTTTATAACATTACCTATGTGTTTATAACATTACCTATGTGTTTACAACATTACTTATGTGTTTACAACATGTGTTTACAACATTACCTATGTGTTTATAACATTACCTATGTGTTTACAACATTACCTATGTGTTTACAACATTACCTATGTGTTTACAACATTACCTATGTGTTTACAACATTACCTATGTGTTTACAACATTACCTACGTGTTTATAATATTACCTATGTGTTTATAACATTACCTATGTGTTTATAACATTACCTATGTGTTTATAACATTACCTATGTGTTTACAACATGTGTTTACAACATTACCTATGTGTTTATAATATTACCTACGTGTTTACAACATTACCTATGTGTTTACAGCATTACATAATATATCTGAAAGTTCTTACACAGCCTGCTCATCCAGCTCCATGCCAATCCTCTCTGACATGTTCTTCAGGACTCCAATCGTTCCCGACACAAGCTCCAGCTGCTCATCCTGCTGCTCCGCCATCAGCTGATACAAACACACATGGTCAGAGCCGGTATGGCCCGTGTCACTTTGTACACCTTTGTTGGTCACTTATGGTAAATGAGGCAGTGGCGTTGTGGATAGCAATGTGGACATATCAGCCTTTGAGTAGCTTAGTCTTGTGAATGGAAGGAGAGTTAGGGGCTGTTCACCACACCTACGCTGTCTGTCCATTGTCTTTGTACACCAGTGAGAAAGTATTTTGAACGATTTAAATGTGTGTTATCCAGCTCAAGTGTTTGTTTGTTTCCTGCAAATAAAACTACAAAGCTCAGCTCCTGGATCTTTGAATCATTGCCGGACATTACTCTCCCCAACTCAGCCTCTCCGTGACTAGCTTTAGGTTGCAGATAGTCCCCTATACACATTATGTGCTTCGTTTGAAACCACATCACTAATCTAACAGTATCCAAAACCACACACTGACATAGCATCACAGTTCAGAGCTGTTATTGGCTGTTTTAGTGGTGCTACTGTACCTGCTGCTGGCCCTGCTGCTCTTCTATGAACTGAGAGTTGGCGTTCTGCAGTTGGTGGTCCAGTCTGCCGTATTTTCCAGGACCGGGCTGCCAGATCGGACCCTGAGCACCACGATCGCCGAGCAGAGCCTGGACATCACAATAACACACAAAAACACTGTCAGGCATTTTCCATCAGCAGGATGGTCCAACCAGGGACTTCTCATATCTTCACTTTAGCCCTACAGTACTGTTTATGACCTCCTGTCTCCCAGCGGGTTCGAGGTGGTTTCTGAGCACTTTAGAGGGGAGAGTGTTTCAGGATCTTTTGATGGGTTTTGGGTAAGGGCATCTTCGTGGGTCTTTTAAGAGGTCGGCTGGAGAGATGTCAAGGTTTCTTGAAAGGTTTATTGTAATCTCAGTACTACTTTTGTTATAATTAGAGGACAGAACAGCAGATCACAAGCTGGGCCAAAGCAAAGTTATATGACAGTTGTGATGAACTTAGATAATAACTAAAGAGACTGTTTATTTCTGCAGTAGTGATGCTGCTTCCTGTGAAGGGGCTAAACACCTGCTGACTAAGGTGAAGGGGGTTAGTCCCGCTTAAGGTGGGCTGATCTTTAAGGTGGACTTTTACAAAACTTTGGGGATTTTTCCAGGCCTGGAAATAACCATTTTGAAATTCCATGACTCTTACAGGTTTTCCATGAGCGTAAGAACCCTGCCTGTGGTCAGGCAGAGTCAAATACCTGAGTGTTCTTTCTGTCCACTGATGCAGCCGTTGGACTCGACATCTGTTCTTTCATTTCCTTCAAGAGAGACAGAGACCATCAGCAGGCAATCAGATCACTCACTTCTTCAGAGCTTTAAAGAGGTACAGAGGTACAGAGGAGCTTTAAAGAGGTAATGAGGTAAAGAGGTGTGGCTCTCTCCAGATTGCATCTCTTCCCCAGCGTACCTTGACGGTCTGCCGGGTGCCGGTGATGAAGGCTTTCCTCGTGGACAGCTCCGCTGCGTCCAGGTTGAACTTCTTGGGGTTGGACTCAACGATGCGTTCACTGAGAGTTAAGGAGCACGTTCACCAGGAAGGTTCACGCGTTCACCTGGAAGGTTCACACGTTCACCTGGAAGGTTCACACATTCACACGTTCACCTGGAAGGTTCACACGTTCACCAGGAAGGTTCACACGTTCACCATAAAGGTCCACACGGAGCAGCTCACTACAACAGCACTGCTTCAAGGATATTGATGGTCTCGTCCAGGTCCTCCAGGTCCCACTCGATGGAGCGCAGGCTGTTCCTCAGCTCATTGGTCGTCCAGTCCACTTCCTCCTTGGAGGCTCCGCCCCCCTCCTGCAACAGCTCGCTCCATCTGTGATGGAGGCTCTGTGCTGCATTCACTGCCTTCTGAACCTCTCTGTAACAAACAGAACAACTCCTATGTGATGAGGCTCTGTGCTGCGTTCACTGTCTTCTGAACCTCTCTGTAACAAACAGAACAACTCTTAAGCCTAGTTTATGGTTCTCCGTCAGGTCGTGACGCCGTCGTTGAGCATTCGAAGTTCTGCGTCGAGGGACCGCGTTGCTCTGCAATTAACCGCCATGCCACCAGGGGGGTGTGTCTGTGTGGCTGTGTGGTTTCAGGGGTTATAGCCGAATTCTGGTCACAGTAAACAATGGCGACCAAGTTGGAGCGACTGCATTAAAGTTGGAGCTCATCAATATTGAAGAGCAAATGCTTATATTGCAAATGTTGAAGCGCAGGCGACAGAGAAGACGTTTGTGGCGGTGGTGTAGGAAGACAGACCGGAAAAAGCAACTGCCGGAAATTACGTTCTGAGCGGACCAATCACAGCGCTTACGGTCCTCTTCAACGCGACGCGTAGTTAGGATTTTTTGGAGGTGCACGTCAGGCTACGCCGTAGGGGTCTGCGTCGACGGCGTAGCCTGACGGAGAACCATAAACTAGGCTTTATGTGATGGAGGCTCTGTGCTGCGTTCACTGTCTTCTGATCCTCTCTGTAAAAAACAGAACAACTCTTCTGGGACTGTAGAAGTCTATATCATTATTATTATTACTATTATTATTATTATTATTATTATTATTATTATTATTATTATTATTATTATCTCCAACAGTCAGTGTGAACCTTAACTGTCTGAAAAAAGACTGAACCAGAAACTATCAACACTAACACAGACCACTAACACAGACCTCTAACACACTAACACAGACCACTAACACAGACCACTAACACACTACCAAAGACCACTAACACAGACCACTAATACACTAACACAGACCACTAACACAGACCACTAACACAGACCACTAACACAGACCACTAACACAGACCACTAACACACTACCAAAGACCACTAACACAGACCACTAACACACTAACACAGACCACTAACACAGACCACTAACACACTACCAAAGACCACTAACACAGACCACTAATACACTAACACAGACCACTAACACACTAACACAGACCACTAACACAGACCACTAACACACTAACACAGACCACTAACACAGACCACTAACACACTAACACAGACCACTAACACACTAACACAGACCACTAACACAGACCACTAACACACTAACACAGACCACTAACACACTGACACAGACCACTAACACAGACCACTAACACACTACCACAGACCACTAACACACTAACACAGACCACTAACACACTGACACAGACCACTAACACAGACCACTAACACACTACCACAGACCACTAACACACTAACACAGACAACTAACACACTAACACAGACCACTAACACAGACCACTAACACACTAACACAGACCACTAACACACTAACACAGACCACTAACACAGACCACTAACACACTAACACAGACCACTAACACACTAACACAGACCACTAATACACTAACACAGACCACTAACACACTACCACAGACCACTAACACACTAACACAGACCACTAACACACTAACACAGACCACTAACACAGACCACTAACACAGACCACTAACACACTACCACATACCACTAACACACTAACACAGACCACTAACACACTAACACAGACCACTAACACACTAACACAGACCACTAACACACTACCACAGACCACTAACACAGACCACTAACACACTACCACAGACCACTAACACAGACCACTAACACACTAACACAGACCACTAACACAGACCACTAACACACTAACACAGACCACTAACACACTAACACAGACCACTAACACACTACCACAGACCACTAATACACTACCACAGACCACTAACACAGATCACTAACACAGACCACTAACACACTAACACAGACCACTAACACACTAACACAGACCACTAACACAGACCACTAACACACTAACACAGACCACTAACACACTACCACAGACCACTAACACACTACCACAGACCACTAACACAGACCACTAACACACTAACACAGACCACTAACACAGACCACTAACACACCAACACAGACCACTAACACAGACCACTAACACACTACCACAGACTACTAACACAGACCACTAACACACTACCACAGACCACTAACACAGAACACTAACACACTAACACAGACCACTAACACAGACCACTAACACACTAACACAGACCACTAACACAGACCACTGACACAGACCACTAACACAGACCACTAACACACTACCACAGACCACTAACACAGACCACAAACACACTAACACAGACCACTAACACACTACCACAGACCACTAACACACTAACACAGACCACTAACACACTACCACAGACCACTAACACAGACCACTAACACACTACCACAAACCACTAACACACTACCACAGACCACTAACACAGACCACTAACAGACTAACACAGACCACTAACACACTAACACAGACCACTAACACAGACCACTAACACACCAACACAGACCACTAACACACTAACACAGACCACTAACACACTACCACAGACCACTAACACAGACCACTAACACAGACCACTAACACACTAACACAGACCACTACCACACTACCACAGACCACTAACACACTAACACAGACCACTAACACAGACCACTAACACAGACCACAGACCACTAATACACTACCACAGACCACTAACACAGACCACTAACACAGACCACTAACACACTACCACAGACCACTAATACACTACCACAGACCACTAACACAGAACACTAACACACTAACACAGACCACTACCACAGACCACTAACACAGACCACTAGCACACTACCACAGACCACTAATACACTACCACAGACCACTAACACAGACCACTAACACACTACCACAGACCACTAATACACTACCACAGACCACTAACACAGAACACTAACACACTAACACAGACCACTACCACAGACCACTAACACAGACCACTAGCACACTACCACAGACCACTAATACACTAACACAGACCACTAACACAGACCACTAACACAGACCACAGACCACTAATACACTACCACAGACCACTAACACAGACCACTAGCACACTACCACAGACCACTAATACACTACCACAGACCACTAACACAGAACACTAACACACTAACACAGACCACTACCACAGACCACTAACACACTACCACAGACCACTAACACAGACCACTAATATACTACCACAGACCACTAACACACTACCACAGACCACTAACACACTAACACAGACACTACCACAGACCACAAACACACTAACACAGACCACTAACACAGACCACTAACACACTAACACAGACCACTAACACAGACCCTCCTGTTAGCATTAGCATGGTTCTGGTTAACTGGGTCAGGGTTAGTGGGTTAGGTTAACCCTCCTGTTAGCATTAGCATGGTTAGCATGGTGTGAACAGTTCTGACCCTTTGACAACGAAGAACGGGTCTTCCATGGACATGGTGCTGGTTCCGGTTCAGTCGGAGCTGAGCTCCATCACACACAGACTTGGCTCCGGACTATATAGATATAGATATATCTATATCTATATATGTGTATGTATATACATCCACAGTTTAACTCATTGAACCGAGCTGCTGGTAATAACTCCGCTTTGTTTACATCAGCAGCGGCTTCCGCAGCAGAAGCGGCCCGATGACGTCACCTCTTCTTCTGGGTTTATTGCGGTAGTTACATGTAGCTGATGTGAGCAGCAGCGCCACCTTCTGCCCCGGAATGTGACAACACAACCTAATCCTTAAAACACACACACACACACACAGACACAGTAGTCTGTGTTAGAGGGTTAAAATAAACTATTAGAGAATCTTCATAAGCCGTTTATATAAACACAGTGTAGTAAATAAGAGTGTGTTTCAGTCCAGTAGGTGACAGTAATCACCGGTACTGACACAGAAAAAGGAGAAGAAGTGGTAGTACGTCATCATACTACGGTCGGTTCTTTGTGCGGAGCGGTGAAGAAAGGTGGTAGTCTCGCGATACTTCAACATACTAAGGTTGCTTCTTCGTGCCGAGAGCGGAAGAAGAGGTGGTAGTCTCGCGATACTTCATCATACTAGGGTCGGTTCTTTGTGCGGAGAGAGAAAGAAGTGGAAGTCTCGCGATACTTCACCACACTACGGGTCTTTGTGCGGAGCGGGAGCTGATCAGCTAACACGCAGCAGCAAATCTCCCGTTGTAAGAGCCGGTTCGTCCGCGTGGCGTCAGAACAGCATCGTGATCGATAACACCCAGCCTTCATACCGCCATACCTGTCCGCTACCGTTACAGGTAAGAACTATGACGTCTGCTCGTCGCGTGAGCTCCCGCTGAAATACTCAACCAGCGCCATTAGCCGCGTAGCCGCTTTGTGTGTCCGAACATGTGGTTCGCTGTGGTTAGCTGCTAGTTAGGTGCTAGTGGGGTTAGCAAGCTCCCGCGGAAATACTCAACCAGCGCCGTTAGCTGTAGTTAGCTGTGTTGTACTGTCATTAGCGATAGTTAGCTGTGTTGATCTGTGGTTAGAGGTAGTTAGCTGTGTTGATCTGTGGTTAGAGGTAGTTAGCTGTGTTGATCTGTGGTTAGAGGTAGTTAGCTGTGTTGATCTGTGGTTAGCGGTAGTTAGCTCTGGTTAGCGGTAGTTGGCTCTGGTTAGCGGTAGTTGGCTCTGGTTAGCGGTAGTTAGGTGCGTAGCGTCACTTTTCTCATGTTAGGAAGCATATTCAGTCAAAAAAACGTGCTTTTCGGTTCAGAAATTGAAAAATGACCTACTTTGATCTGTTATACATATTAATATCTGTATGTGATGTTATATAGATTAATATCTGGAGGTGATATAGATTAATATCTGTATGTGATGTTATATAGATTAATATCTGGAGGTGATATAGATTAATATCTGGAGGTGATATAGATTAATATCTGGAGGTGATGTTATACAGATTAATATCTGGATGTGATGTTATACAGATTAATATCTGGAGGTGATGTTATAGATGAATACAGTTGCATCTGGTGGTGATGTTGATTTTTCAGCAGGTATTTGATGAAGATCATGTGATCTCTCTGACCCTCCTTCACCTTGTAGTTCATCTCCTCTTCCTCACCTGCGGACACAGTGACCCACCTGAGTCGTTTCCATGGCGTTAAGACGAGGACACATCAGGTACCTGAAGGTAAATCAACAATTTATCAGACACAGATGGAGGTATTTCAGGCTCTCTTTTCTGGAGCCCCTTCCAGTACTTCTACCATGGCGTATAACACGTGTGTGTTTTCCAGGTGTGTGAGGTTCAGACGTCTCAGAGTGATGTCCGAGATGCTCAGCACGCCTCTAAAGGAGCCTCTGGAAAGGTGACAGCAGTCCTGATTGTTTTTGTGCCGTGTCTGAACTGTCATAAGTTATATTGTGGTTGGTTAGAGTTTACGAGTGTTGCATTGTGGGAGCTGCAGGTGTGTTGATGATGTACTAAAGGAGCGTTATCGTCTCAGGAGCTGTACGATAACGGATACTGCGAGCAGATGATGGAGGACGACGACTCCAGAACCAACCTGATCGTGAACTACCTGCCGCAGAGCATGAGTCAGGACGAGCTGCGCAGCCTGTTCAGCAGCGTGGGCGACGTGGAGTCGGCCAAGCTCATCAGGGACAAAGTGGCAGGTAACTAGTCCAACGAGTCGACCCCAAAGCTGAGCTGCGACCGCCCCGAGCCATGCCTTAGTACTACCCGCGCTCTACAGAGGCCCGGTACTGCAATACTGCGCACACAGTTCTTGTGCGCAGGGTAGGTACTCGGACTGTTGGAATACTCGTTGTTTTCTTTTACCCCGACGTGCAGAAAACCTTTTGGAAAGTGTGTTTTATTCATCAACATTCAAACTGTCCAACAAAGGCATCCTTAAAAATGAATTGTTTAAATATCTCAAAAGTCACATGTTGCGGTAGTACTAACTTCAGCGCTCAGTACTGCTACTACAGTACTACTGCAGTACTACTGAGCTCCAGGCCGCAGTACTACTGCAGTATTGAAGCACTACTTTATCTGCTTAGCACTAATGGTAGTTCATACAAATGCCACAGAATGACTGAGTATTACTCAGAATAGTATGAGTATAAATACTGTGTAGCTTTGGTTCTGAGTCATTCTACCACAGTACTAATACTGCAAGTAAAAATGACTTGGTACCCGAAAGGCTCTCATAATGCTTCTTTGTTGTAGTAGAAATGGTAATTGTTGCAGTTGTACTTGCTGCATAGTAGTATTTGTAATATCAGTAGTAGTACTATCTGCAGTATTTCTTGTGTACTCTCCAGCAGCAGTTTTTTTTTCCCCTGAAGTTTGTCTTTTTAAATGTTTTTATTGATGATCGGCTGATTTTTATTTATTTTTTTATTTAAGTTTTGTTTTTATTACAATCTTATGGTATTTTTTTAAAGTACGTTTCTGTGATTTTTGTCTGAACTACATAGATATTTATCTGTGTGTGTGTGTGTATATATATATATATATATATATATATATATATATATATATATATATATATATATATATATATATATATATATATATATATATATATATATATATATGTGTATTATACACATGCATACACATTTTTGTTTTCTGCATTGTTGTAATATATTTTGTTATTTTTCACACCAGATTATGACACCGTGATGACGGTGATGATGGTAGTTATTAATCAGGGCTGGGCGATATGAATCAATATTCTGACAAACACATGACCATGAACCGGTGAATGAAACCTTTAATTCATAACAATCTGTATCCATCTGATCATTGATATTAAAGATATGGAAACGTCATATCGTCCAACCCAGATGACATGTTTGTTTTTAATTTGAATCTAACAAGAATGTACAAATGTTCCACTGCTGTTTTCACTTGTTTTATTTTATTTTTCAGGCTTTGAAAATGTCTGTAAATCTTTAATAACTAATGTTAATGTTTAAAGACCCTGAACTTTTTGTTCCAGATTCACATTCTGCATTGTGTTTACTGAGGGAGAGCTCCTGGTCCCAGTCTAGCCAGTGACCCAGACCAGTGACCTAGACCAGTGACCCAGACCGGTGACCCAGACCGGTGACCGGTGACCCAGACCGGTGACCCAGACCGGTGACCCAGACCAGTGACCTAGACCAGTGACCCAGACCGGTGACACAGACCAGTGACCCAGACCAGTGACCCAGACCGGTGACCCAGACCAGTGACCCAGACCGGTGACCCAGACCGGTGACCCAGACCGGTGACACAGACCAGTGACCCAGACCGGTGACCCAGACCAGTGACCCAGACCAGTGACCTAGACCAGTGACCCAGACCGGTGACCCAGACCGGTGACCCAGACCAGTGACCCAGACCAGTGACCCAGACCGGTGACCCAGACCAGTGACCCAGACCAGTGACCCAGACCGGTGACCCAGACCGGTGACCCAGACCGGTGACCCAGACCGGTGACCCAGACCGGTGACCCAGACCGGTGACCCAGACCGGTGACCGGTGACTAGCTCCACCTCTATTGTTGCGTCTCTTTAGGACCAGACTCGTGAGCTGGGTCCCAAAAGGAGCTCAATGTGTTGACTGACTGAACGCGACCCGAGGGGGCGGAGCTTGTAGACATTAAAACAACAGAGGGACAGGAGGTCTCACTCTGGCTAAACGTTCAGTGTTCGTTGTGACTTTTCTGGGTTTGTTCAGAATGTCACGTCTCCACGTTTCAAACAGCACGGAGAGGTTTCTGCTGATTTCTTGTCTATTTTTCAATGTCCAGCATGTGTGGCATCAGTAACACAGACGGTTTTATTATTTTATTTTGTTTTTTTCCTTTGTGTTTCTCTAGGCCACAGTTTAGGTTACGGCTTTGTTAACTTTGTTAACCCTAATGATGCAGAGAGGGCTATCAGTACCCTCAATGGCCTGAGGCTACAGTCTAAAACTATCAAGGTAATGTGCCACAGGTGCTCTTTGCTCTTCCTGTCTCCATGATAGATGTGTTGTGTCCGGCCTCTCCTGCAAACTGTCTGACGGATGAAGGTATTTTACCGTGTTGTAGTTTGTTTTTAGAGCACATGTTGACACTGAACCTGTGAGTTCCTTCAGTTCAGTGGACAATGTGCATCAATCTGCTTTAATTTTGACCAAAGTGCCTCATGGTCTTTTTGGATGCTTTAATTTTGTCTTTTTGTTATTTGATTTGGGACAAATCTGGATAAATGTTTTTTTATTTTTTTTATATTGTTTTTATATTGAACATAGACTTAAAATATCCCTGGATTTTATTTGAAGACTGGCTGTAACTGTACACTTCTTTTTGTCGCTGTGTGTATTCATCTCTTGTTCCTGGTTGTGAAGGCGGCAGACTGAACCTCTCCCCGTCTCCTCCCTGCAGGTTTCCTTCGCACGGCCGAGTTCGGACATGATTAAAGATGCTAACCTGTACATCAGCGGTCTGCCGCGGACGCTGAGTCAGCAGGACCTGGAGGACATGTTCACTCGCTTTGGACACATCATCAACTCCAGAGTGCTGGTGGACCAGGCCTCCGGTAAGGATTACCAGGGTAAGGGTCACTAGGGTTATGGTTACGGGGTTATGGTCACCGTGGTTACAAGGGTCATGGTCACCGGGGTCAAGGTTACCTGGCTCACCAGAGTTATGGCCACCAGTGTTAGGGTTACCTTGGTCAGGGTTACCTGGGTCACCAGAGTTATGGTCACCTGGGTCAGGGTTACCTGGGTCACCAGAACTCGGTCACGAGCTCGCCAGCAGCCTTCAGTGCTCGTGTCTCACCGCTCTCCTATTGGCTGTGCAGGTCTGTCGAGGGGCGTGGCCTTCATCCGCTTCGACAAGAGGTCCGAGGCCGAAGACGCCGTCAAACACCTGAACGGGCACACGCCCCCAGGCAGCTCTGAGCCAATCACGGTCAAGTTCGCAGCCAACCCTAATCAGGCTAGGAACTCTCAGATGATGTCACAGATGTACCACGGCCAATCGCGGCGCTTCGGAGGTCCCGTGCACCACCAGGCCCAGAGGTTCAGGTAGGCTCGCCGTCTGTCGTCACGGGTTCCATACCCGAATAACGAGCTCTCGTTGTAGACCGGCGCCGTAACCCTCACTAACCAGCCGTCCTTTCGCCCGGTCAGGTTTTCTCCCATGAGCGTGGACCACATGGGCGGCGGCGGCGGCGGCGTCTCCGGCAGCCCGTCCGGCGGCTGGTGCATCTTCATCTACAACCTGGGCCAGGACGCGGACGAGGCCATCCTGTGGCAGATGTTCGGGCCGTTCGGCGCCGTCGTCAACGTGAAAGTGATCCGAGACTTCAACACCAACAAGTGCAAAGGCTTCGGCTTCGTCACCATGACGAACTACGAGGAGGCCGCCATGGCGATCCACAGCCTCAACGGGTACCGACTGGGGGACAAGGTCCTGCAGGTGTCCTTCAAGACCAGCAAGGGACACAAGTAGAGGCGCTCGGGGGGGCGGGCCGGTTCTGGCAGTTGAACCGAACAATCTTCAGCTTTTTTGTGTCGATGTGAATACATTTTTTTCCCCAGCATGCCCGGTTTCTTTCAGTCTGTATGACATCACTTGGTCCTGTAAAAAACGTTGTTTCACTGAATATTGTGAGTATTGATCCAAGATGGCGGACAGTGAGTGGATCCCTGTTGGTAGCTTGAGGAACTACATGCAGCTTTTTTTAATGTATAGATAGTTAACCTTCCGCCCTGCAGACATCACTTTGAAATGAAGCTCAGAGCTCATTCATCGAGTTCATTACCAACATGTTTAAACGAGTCTCCTGTCACATGATGGCCAGCTCTCTCGTCCAATCAGCACGCAAGAGGGGTCCTGGTTACATACAGTTTGTTGTGTTTGAACAAACCTATTTTATTTCATAGTTTTACTAATGTCTTCTGGGTAAAAAGCACCTGAAGCTTTTCAGATTTCGTGACCTGTGTTTCTCTGGCATTTTCATTTGTATTCTGTTAACGGATTGCAGCTCCATTGTGATGTTGGACTGTTTATTCACTAATAAATCTGCTCTTATAAAACTTTACCGCAACGCATTTGTAGTTATTGAGTGTTTTTGACTTATTTCACAAGTTGTAAACATATTTATGGACCCGTTTGAAGAAATGTCTTCCAACTGAGCTTATTTGAAGCCTCCACCTATATAATATTTAAAATTTTACAAACATAAATTGAAATATGCATAAGATAGACAACAAAAGAAAGAAAAATTATGATATGTCCAGTCTGTGTGAAAGTGCACGTGGCTTGTGTGTGTTCAGGATGTTGGGTTACTAAACATGTAGAGATAACACATGAAACATTGGTAACTAACATGTAGAGATAACACATGAAACATTGGTAACATGTAGAGATAACACATGAAACATTGGTAACTAACATGTAGAGATAACACATGAAACATTGGTAACTACTATAATACTATATACACTACTTTTTACACAGGTAATACTATATACACAGGTGATTGAGACTGTAAACACACAGGTAATACTAGATACACATAGGTGATTGGCACATACTGTATATGTATATATACATATATATATATATATATATATATATGTATGTATATATATGTATATATATATATATATATATATATATACATACATACATACATATATATATATATGTATATATATGTATGTATATATATATATATATATATACATATATATATATATATATGTATGTATATATATATATATATATATACATATATATATATATATATATATATATATATATATATATATATATATATATACATACATACATACATATATATATATATATATATGTATGTATATATATATATATATATATATATATATATATATACACACACCCTGGTCTCCTGAGTGTGTGCGTGCGTGTATGTGTATATATATATATATATATATATATATATATATATATATATATATATATATATATATACATACACATATATATATATATGTATACAGGTAAAAGCCAGTAAATTAGAATATTTTGAAAAACTTGATTTATTTCAGTAATTGCATTCAAAAGGTGTAACTTGTACATTATATTTATTCATTGCACAGAGACTGATGCATTCAAATGTTTATTTCATTTAATTTTGATGATTTGAAGTGGCAACAAATGAAAATCCAAAATTCCGTGTGTCACAAAATTAGAATATTACTTAAGGCTGATACAAAAAAGGGATTTTTAGAAATGTTGGCCAACTGAAAAGTATGAAAATGAAAAATATGAGCATGTACAATACTCAATACTTGGTTGGAGCTCCTTTTGCCTCAATTACTGCGTTAATGCGGCGTGGCATGGAGTCCATGAGTTTCTGGCACTGCTCAGGTGTTATGAGAGCCCAGGTTGCTCTGATAGTACATATACATACACACCCTGCTCTCCTGAGTGTGTGCTCGCGTTTATGTATATATATGACTTTATCTCATAAGATTTATTATTTTGTTTTGTTTATGGAAACGGGCTTCCATAGTTTTCAGCTGCCTTCAAATTTCACACAGGAAGTCACAGACCAGTCACTTCCTGTTAGATCTGTAGGCTACTTGTAGTTTACAGATCACATTCTGATTTATTCATGCGTGTTTATGAATATATATTTATGTATAAATGTGTGTAGCTGCATCCTTTGTTCTCCTTATGTCTGCCTGTGAAATACATTACTACTGGTTTAATGTGTTATAAATAATCTTTATTATTATGATCAACCACACAAGATATGATTTTAGATTAAACATGAGACTAATAGTCAACAATCCAGCGTTACGTAATAAACTACACATAAATAATAAAGTTCTCCAACACGTGGTGTTTGCTGTCAGATCTAAGAGCCAATCAGCTCTCTGATGTGGGACAGCAGGCGTTTCCCATCATGCACTGGGCCACGCAGTCGATGGAGAGCTACTGCGGCGCCTGGCTCTAAAACCTGCTGCCGCCTTGCTCTCGTGAGATTATCGTTGACCACGTGTGCGTGACGTCTGAATCAAATCTACCCAGCATGCATTGTGGGCCGATCGGCAGTGATCACTTCTGATCAGGACCGGCTCGTCTCCAACGACACGTCACATGACACGGTCACATGAAACGGTCACATGACACGGTCACATGACACGGTCATGAAAGTCAACACAACAAAGTCCAGACCACTTCAGGGTTCTGCACTTCAACTTTATTCAGGTTAAAACGTTCGCAAAAATACAAAAAAACTACATTTCTTTTTTTTTTTTTTTTTTACAGTTTTACATTTAGTCGGTCGCAAGAAACTAAAACAAAGAAAAGGTTCAACCAACAGCAGAGATCCTTCACAGGTTCTGTAACAGGTTCTGTAACAGACGGGTCAGACCCGATGGGGATCAGGTTTACAGAGAGACCGCTTCACACCAGCCCCGGAACAAGACCACCAAGAATTCAGATTATTTACAAACGTCACTTCAATTTCATACCAGAACCGGTTCTGATCCAGTACACAAGAAATAAACTGGTTCTGATCCAATACAGAGATCAGGGAGAGGAACTGGTTCTGATCCAGTACAGAGATCATGAAGAGAATGTTGATTGATACGTTTTCATTATTTGTTAATAAAGTGATTTAAAACCCCGATCAGAACCAGAACCCTCATTGGTCAGAACTTTAACCGCCCACCTCATTTGCATACACAGACCCCTTTAAACCAGGAGGTCCAACTGCAGGTCAATACGAGTTAAAACACACAGAACTCTGAGATGTTTGCGGAACAGGAACCCGGTTCTAGTGAGAACCTTGGGTCACAGAACACATGGAGTTTCAAAGTTCTGCTGTTTTCAATGTTTCACTTTACCAGCTGATCTCAGACCAGATCCTGATCCTGATCCAGCTCGGAACAGGATCAATGAAGACTCGGGGTTCTCCGGTTCCCCGCATGTCAACAGGTGAAGTAATTTAGAAGTGATCATGATTTGTAATTGATTTCCTGAAACATTAGAAACAGTGTGGTATTGGTGGTCATGGAAACAACATGATTGATAGATACACCGGCTGACCCCTCCCCCTCCCGCTGCCTTGCTCAAAGGCAGCAAAGAAACGGCAGCGAGTGAACGAGAAGGCCTCCAGCAGAAAGACGAAGCCAAGGTCTCCCCGGGGCTGATGGGAAATACTGCTTTCTTATTTGAGGTCCAGCACCATGCGGGCCGGGTTCTCCAGGTACTCCCTCCACAGGTTGGAGAACCGACTCATGGTGGCTCCGTCGATGACGCGATGATCCGCCGACCAGCTGACGTTCATGATGTGAGCTCGGATCACCTGACCGCCGGCATCGAACCGAGGGAGAACCTGACGGGTAGAACACACCATGGAACCCTCTTCATCACTCATCTGGTTCTGTTCCCAACCTGCAACTTAAACGTTGGAGAACTACACAGCGGCACGTGGGTTCTAACAACCCGGACTAGGATCCATGTGCTTCGGAACTAACCTGGATTTTCCCCAGAGCTCCGATGGCGACTTCAGGAGGAAGAATGACCGGCTTGGCGTACGTCCCTCCGATCTGAGTCACACGAGACAAACGGGTTCTGTGAAGCCAGCTCTGGTTCTAGTGCGGTTGAGTGTGGCTGTGTTTCTAGAGTGTGGCTGTGGTTCTAGAGCAGGGGTGGGCAAACTTTTGGGCTCAGGGGCCACATTGAATAAAAAGAATTGACAGACGGGCCGGCCAGTATCAGATGGATGGAGAGTGTTTGTGTGAACCTGTCACGGGAGGACAATGTTTAGGACCCAAATGCAGACCACATGAGGATGAGTATCTGGTAAAACAGATTACTGGAGCCAAAGGGAAGGTGGGGAGCCTGTGGTCCGCCACAGGGGGTGCTGGGCGGTGTGAGACCCGTGGCTCTACACTGGAGGCCGGCGAGGCCGGCAGGGGGCGGTGTGAGAATATAACGTAATGACTCAGCTTTTTTGTTCAACTCGCTGGTTAAATCTTCATCAATTTGTTCTACACGCCGAGTCACTGTTCTGCGTGATAAACTCAATTTTTCAAATTAGTTTTTGCTCTCTGGACATAAGAGACCTGCTGTTTCTACCATACATTCTTTCAAAAACTCTCCTTCAGAGAAAGGCTTGCTGACTTTTACTAATTTGAATGCTAGCAAAAAACTTGCCTTGGTGCTTGATTCTTGTGTAGCAGTTTGGCGGAGAAAAATATTTTGCTGACTCTTTAAATTGGCTGCCAACCTCTTAGCAGTAGCCGCCCGTTCTGTCGTTGACTGTTGGCTAGCATAGTTAGCATGCTTGGCGGAAAAGTGGCGGCTAATATTGTATTCTTTGAATACTGCAATGGTTTCTTGGCAAATAAGACATACTGCCTCTGATCGTACTTCGGTGAAAACATACTGAGCAGTCCACTCATTAAAGACTCTGCCCTCACTGTGGACTTGTCTGTTCTTGGGTCCACTCATTGTGACAGAAGGGATCACTGCAGGAGGCTGGCAGACAGAACCCTCTATGTCACATGACATGAGAGCGCAGGGTGGAATGTGGTTAGTTATGTTAGTTATACTGAGGAAAAACACTCTGCATGCAGCTGTCAGTTCATTTTACAACTCTAAACCTGTTGGAGTACAAACCCTGTCTCCGCCGACAGAAAGTGATTCATATTACCGTAATGCTTCTAAAGTTAACGCTTTACGACATAATTAAAAAGGATTCTGACCGCTAAGAAGTGGAGCGTTTCAGTGTTTTGCGGTATATTACAGTAATAAAAAAAATAAAGTGTGGCCTTGTCTGTGGGATCAGTGGGGGAGGGGTGGAATGTACCAGCGCAGCACAGCAAGTGTTGTGTGTCGCTCTAGTCCAGCAGAACTCGGCAGGCAGCGGTCCGCACGGCGCTACAGACTGCTGTAACGCCTCTCTGCTCCCGACTTGATTTCCCCAAAGCACGATGACCACAACAGACCAGCGTTGATGTTTCTTCATGCTTTTTTATTGCATAGCGCTCTTTTAGGCTTTTGGTGTGTGTGTTCTTCTTTTTTTTTTTTTTTAACGTTATAATAATTATAATACTCGGCGGGCCGTAGTTTGCCCACCTCTGTTCTAGAGTGTGGCTGTGGTTCTAGAGTGTGGCTGTGGTTCTAGACTAGCTGTGGTTCTAGAGAGTGGCTGTGTTTCTAGACTAGCTGTGGTTCTAGAGTGTGGCTGTGTTTCTAGACTAGCTGTGTTTCTAAAGTGGCTGTGGTTCTAGAGTGTGGCTGCGGTTCTAGACTAGCTGTGTTTCTAAAGTGGCTTTGTTTCTAGAGTGTGGCTGTGGTTCTAGACTAGCTTTGTTTCTAGAGTGTGGCTGTGGTTCTAGACTAGCTTTGTTTCTAGAGTGTGGCTGTGGTTATAGAGTGTGGCTGCGGTTCTAGAGTGTGGCTGTGGTTCTAGACTAGCTTTGTTTCTAGAGACTGGCTGTGTTTCTAGAGTGTGGCTGTGGTTCTAGACTAGCTTTGTTTCTAGAGTGTGGCTGTGGTTCTAGACTAGCTTTGTTTCTAGAGTGTGGCTGTGGTTCTAGAGTGTGGCTGTGTTTCTAGACTAGCTGTGTTTCTAGAGTGTGGCTGTGTTTCTAGAGAGTGGCTGTGTTTCTAGAGTGTGGCTGTGTTTCTAGACTAGCTGTGTTTCTAGAGAGTGGCTGTGGTTCTAGACTAGCTGTGGTTCTAGAGTGTGGCTGTGTTTCTAGAGTAGCTGTGTTTCTAGACTAGCTGTGGTTCTAGACTAGCTGTGTTTCTAGAGAGTGGCTGTGTTTCTAGAGTGTGTCTGTGTTTCTAGGGAGTGGCTGTGTTTCTAGAGTGTGGCTGTGTTTCTAGAGTGTGGCTGTGGTTCTAGAGTGTGGCTGTGGTTCTAGAGAGTGGCTGTAGTTCTAGAGAGTGGTTGTGGTTCTAGACTAGCTGTGGTTCTAGAGTGTGGCTGTGTTTCTAGAGTGTGGCTGTGGTTCTAGAGTGTGGCTGTGGTTCTAGAGTGTGACTGTGGTTCTAGACTAGCTGCGGTTCTAGACTAGCTGTGGTTCTAGAGAGTGGCTGTGGTTCTAGAGAGTGGCTGTGTTTCTAGACTAGCTGTGTTTCTAGAGAGTGGCTGTGTTTCTAGACTAGCTGTGTTTCTAGACTAGCTGTGTTTCTAGAGAGTGGCTGTGTTTCTAGACTAGCTGTGGTTCTAGAGTAGCTGTGGTTCTAGACTGGCTGTGTTTCTAGAGTGTGGCTGTGGTTCTAGACTAGCTGTGTTTCTAGAGTGTGGCTGTGTTTCTAGACTAGCTGTGTTTCTAAAGTGTGGCTGTGTTTCTAGACTAGCTGTGTTTCTAGAGTGTGTCTGTTTCTAGACTAGCTGTGTTTCTAGAGTGTGTTTGTGTTTCTAGGGAGTGGCTGTGTTTCTAGAGTGTGGCTGTGTTTCTAGAGTGTGGCTGTGGTTCTAGAGAGTGGCTGTAGTTCTAGAGAGTGGCTGTAGTTCTAGAGAGTGGTTGTGGTTCTAGACTAGCTGTGGTTCTAGAGTGTGGCTGTGTTTCTAGAGAGTGGCTGTGTTTCTAGAGTGTGGCTGTGGTTCTAGAGTGTGGCTGTGGTTCTAGAGTGTGACTGCGGTTCTAGACTAGCTGTGTTTCTAGAGAGTGGCTGTGTTTCTAGACTAGCTGTGTTTCTAGACTAGCTGTGTTTCTAGAGAGTGGCTGTGTTTCTAGACTAGCTGTGGTTCTAGAGTGTGGCTGTGTTTCTAGACTAGCTGTGTTTCTAGACTAGCTGTGGTTCTAGACTAGCTGTGTTTCTAGAGTGTGGCTGTGGTTCTAGACTAGCTGTGTTTCTAGAGTGTGGCTGTGTTTCTAGACTAGCTGTGTTTCTAAAGTGTGACTGTGTTTCTAGACTAGCTGTGTTTCTAGAGTGTGTCTGTGTTTCTAGACTAGCTGTGTTTCTAGAGTGTGTCTGTGGTTCTAGAGTGTGGCTGTGGTTCTAGAGAGTGGCTGTGGTTCTAGGGAGTGGCTGTGTTTCTAGAGTGTGGCTGTGGTTCTAGAGTGTGGCTGTGGTTCTAGAGAGTGGCTGTGGTTCTAGAGAGTGGCTGTGGTTCTAGAGTGTGGCTGTGGTTCTAGAGAGTGGCTGTGGTTCTAGAGAGTGGTTGTGGTTCTAGAGTGTGGCTGTGTTTCTAGAGAGTGGCTGTGGTTCTAGAGTGTGGCTGTGGTTCTAGAGTGTGGCTGTGGTTCTAGAGAGTGGTTGTGGTTCTAGAGTGTGGCTGTGGTTTTAGAGAGTGGCTGTGGTTCTAGAGAGTGGTTGTGGTTCTAGAGTGTGGCTGTGTTTCTAGAGAGTGGCTGTGGTTCTAGAGTGTGGCTGTGGTTCTAGAGTGTGGCTGTGGTTCTAGAGTGTAACTCCGGTTCTAGACTAGCTGCGGTTCTAGACTAGCTGTGGTTCTAGAGAGTGGCTGTGTTTCTAGAGAGTGGCTGTGTTTCTAGACTAGCTGTGTTTCTAGAGAGTGGCTGTGTTTCTAGACTAGCTGTGTTTCTAGACTAGCTGTGTTTCTAGAGAGTGGCTGTGTTTCTAGACTAGCTGTGGTTCTAGAGTGTGGCTGTGTTTCTAGACTAGCTGTGGTTCTAGACTAGCTGTGTTTCTAGAGTGTGGCTGTGTTTCTAGAGTGTGGCTGTGTTTCTAGAGTGTGGCTGTGGTTCTAGACTAGCTGTGGTTCTAGACTAGCTGTGGTTCTAGACTAGCTGTGGTTCTAGAGAGTGGCTGTGTTTCTAGACTAGCTGTGGTTCTAGACTAGCTGTGGTTCTAGACCTGCTGTGGTTCTGGTGCATGGTTGTAATTCCATAGTAGCTGTGGTTCTAAAGTAGCTGTGGTTCCAGAGTAGCTGTGGTTCCAGAGTAGCTGTGGTTCTGGTGAGTGGCTGTGGTTCTGGGGTGCGTTGTAGAACTCACTGATCCGATGTTGGACAGGGTGAAGGTTCCCCCGCTCAGCTCGTTGGTTCCCAGCTGGCCGGCAATTCCGAGCGCCTGCAGGCGGTTCAGCTCCTGAGCGATGTCGAACACGCTGAGCAGCTGGACGTTCTTCACGTTGGGAACCAGCAGACCCTGAGCAGTGTCCATCGCCAGGCCGATGTTGTGCGACGCCTGAGAACAGAACCGCACCGAGCTTCAGCGCTGGGACTCGAGCAGAACCGTGTAGTTCAAGAGTGTGGTTGTGGTTCTGGTGTGTGGTTCTGATGTGTGGTTGTGGTTCTGATGTGTGGTTGTGGTTCTAGTGTGTGGTTCTGGTGTGTGGTTGTGGTTCTAGTGAGAGGTTGTGGAGAACCGGTGAGTCCAGACCGGAGATCAAAACAAGAGAGCAAATAGAAACCTTGTACGTGATGTTCTGGCAGCTCTCGTCCAATGAGGAGTTGAGGATGGGGAAGTGGAGGAGGCCGAGGGAGGCGGCCTGAACCAATGAGAGCCCAGCGTTAAATCACCACTCAGCGATGAACCAATCGGCGTGGACGTGGACGTGGCCATACCTTGATGAAGAACGGCATGTAGCTCAGCTTGACCCCGCGACCTTCAGCCACGGGTCGGAGCTCCGCCCTTAGACCCGCCAGGCGGCTCAGGTCCACTTCGTCACAATACCCAAAGTGAGGGATCTTCAGCGCCGCCGTCATTGTCTTCATCATCGCCCGGTGGAAACCTGGAGGACACGGCAGGAGACCACATCATGGTCTGGCCTCAGGGAACCAGGATCTAGAGACCACATCATGGTCTGGCCTCAGGGAACCAGGATCTAGAGACCACATCATGGTCTGGCCTCAGGGAACCAGGATCTAGAGACCACATCATGGTCTGGTCTCAGGGAACCAGGATCTAGAGAGACCACATCATGGTCTGGTCTCAGGGAACCAGGATCTAGAGACCACATCATGGTCTGGCCTCAGGGAACCAGGATCTAGAGAGACCACATCATGGTCTGGCCTCAGGGAACCAGGATCTAGAGAGACCACACCATGGCCTTGTCTCAGGGAACCAGGATCTAGAGAGACCACACCATGGCCTTGTCTCAGGGAACCAGGATCTAGAGAGACCACATCATGGCCTGGTCTCAGGGAACCAGGATCTAGAGAGCCCACATCATGGCCTGGTCTCGGGGAACTAGGATCTAGAGAGACCACATCATGGTCTGGTCTCAGGGAACCAGGATCTAGAGAGACCACATCATGGTCTGGTCTCAGGGAACCAGGATCTAGAGAGACCACATCATGGTCTGGTCTCAGGGAACCAGGATCTAGAGACCACATCATGGTCTGGTCTCAGGGAACCAGGATCTAGAGAGACCACATCATGGTCTGGTCTCAGGGAACCAGGATCTGGTCTGACCTTTGAGGGGCTCGGTGACGTCCTTGCCGGTGAAGGCGGGTCTGGGCGTGGCGGGTGGAGGTGTCATGGCTGCCACGGGCCCGGCAGCAGCAGGGGGTGGAGTCTGGACCTCCTGGAACAGGGTCTGAGGGATGATGGCTCCGGTCTGCTTGGCCAGGAAGTTCAGGATGTCCTCCTTCAGGATCCGTCCGTCTCGCCCCATCCCCACCACCTCGCTGAGCTTAATCTGAGAAGTCAGACCAGTCAAACCAGTTCAACTAGTCACAGGTTACACTGGGAACACGGGGAAGGACAGACTGGAGACAGACTGGAGACAGACTGAACAGACTAGACAGACTAGACAGACTGGAGACAGACTGGAGACAGACAAGACAGACTAGACAGACAAGAGACAGACTAGAGACAGACTAGACGGACGGACTAGAGACAGACTAGAGACAGACTAGACGGACGGGCTAGACGAACCAGAGACAGGCTAGACAGACAGACTAGACAGACTAGAGACAGGCTAGACACACTAGACAGGCTAGAGACAGACTAGACCGATGGACTAGACAGACAAGAGACAGACTAGACGGACTAGAGACAGACTAAACGCACTAGAGACGGACTAGAGACAGACTAGAGACAGACTAGAGACGGACTAGAGACGGACGAGACGGACGAGACGGACAGACTAGACAGACTAGAGACAGACTAGACGGACTAGAGACAGACTAGACAGACTAGAGACAGACTAGACGGACTAGAGACAGACTAGACGGACTAGAGACAGACTAGACGGACTAGAGACAGACTAGAGACAGACTAGACGGACGGGCTAGACGAACCAGAGACAGGCTAGACAGACAGACTAGACAGACTAGAGACAGGCTAGACACACTAGACAGGCTAGAGACAGACTAGACCGATGGACTAGACAGACAAGAGACAGACTAGACGGACTAGAGACAGACTAAACGCACTAGAGACGGACTAGAGACAGACTAGAGACAGACTAGAGACGGACTAGAGACGGACGAGACGGACAGACTAGACAGACTAGAGACAGACTAGACGGACTAGAGACAGGCTAGACAGACTAGACAGACTAGAGACAGACTAGACGGACTAGAGACAGACTAGACGGACTAGAGACAGACTAGAGACAGACTAGACGGACTAGAGACAGACTAGACCGATGGACTAGACAGACTAGAGACAGACTAGACGGACTAGAGACAGACTAGACAGACTAGACGGACTAGAGACAGACTAGAGACAGACTAGAGACGGACTAGACGGACTAGACGGACTAGAGACGGACTAGACGGACAGCCTCACGTTGTTCTCCATGGCCAGGCGCCGGACGGCGGGCGTGGCCTGGGTCTTGTGTCCTTTGATCTCCTGGTGGGTGTGTTCTTCTCGGGCCATGGCGGGCGTCTCCACCACGTCCTCCTCCTGGATCACCTCTGATCAACGACACGGCTTTAGTGTGAGACCAGAACCCCGGACACCCGGTTCCAGACTAACATTCATATCACGGTATTTTGTAAGATTCTGGCGGTTTCACAGTATTTCAGAGTAAACACATTCATTGACGCCGAAAGGTAGTTAGGAAGCTAAAAATGGAGGGACTTAGGACTCAGGGGAATGTAAGTGGGGTGTAGGTTTCACACCTACATTCCCCTGGGTCCTAAGTCCCTCCTTGTTGTGCTAGTGGGCGAGCTGTATCCAGCATGCAGTTCGACGGGGTCATTTTATAAATGGCGCAGCACTAGAGGCCCGTCTCACCTGAGCTGGACTCGGTCTCGATGTCCACCAGCGGCTTGCCCACCAGCGCTGTGCCGTCCACCTCGTAGTAGAGCTTGGTGATCACGCCGTCGTAGCGACTGGTGATGGTGACGGAGGCCTTGTCGCTCTGGACCTCACAGATGCTGTCGAACTGGGACACCTTGTCTCCCTCCTTCACGTACCTGAGGGACAGAGGAGTCAGGGTCCAGCTGGGCTTACGCGTAGTCTGTGGTCCAAGTAGTCTCGTGGTCTCAGTATTCACTTGGTCAGAGTAGTCTCAGTATTATCGTGGTCTCAGCGGTCTCAGTATTATCGTGGACTCAGTGGTCTCAGTATTATCGTGGACTCAGTGGTCTCCGTGGTCTCAGTAGACTCACCACTCCTTCACCGTCACCTCCATGATTCCCTCTCCGATGTCGGACAGTTTGAACGAGACGATTGGTCCTCGACTCACTAGGAGAAAACACAGTGACATCATCATATTATTATCATCCTCGACGACATCATCGACAACCAGTCTAGAGTCTAGATCTGTGGAAGAACTCCTAACTTCTATGAGGCGGAACAAACACCAGACTTCCTCAAGTCCTGAAACCAGACCAAGGATGTGTCTCAGGACTGGTCTGGACCTACCGGTGGAGGAGTGCAGGGTCCTGCTGTTGATCCTCTGGAGGCTCGGTTCACATCTGAAGCTCAGAGGCCGAACGGTCCGGTCGGCCCTGAAGCTCTGCAACCGGAAACATCGACGGCGGTACTGATGAGTCATCTGAAGAGAGACAGACAGGTAGAGTCATCTGAAGAGAGACAGACAGGTAGAGGTCAGTGTGTATTAGTACCTTACTACAGGTAGGGCACAGTGTGTATTAGTACCTTACTACAGGTAGGTCACAGTGTGTATTAGTACCTTACTACAGGTAGGTCACAGTGTGTATTAGTACCTTGCTAGAGGTAGGTCACAGTGTGTATTAGTACCTTGCTAGAGGTAGGTCACAGTGTGTATTAGTACCTTTCTACAGGTAGGTCACAGTGTGTATTAGTACCTTACTACAGGTAGGTCAGTGTGTGTAGTAGTACCTTACTACAGGTAGGTCAGTGTATATTAGTACTTTTACTACAGGTAGGTCACAGTGTGTAGTAGGTCACAGTGTGTATTAGTACCTTTACTACAGGTAGGTCAGTGTCTATTAGTACTTTACTACAGGTAGGTCAGTGTGTATTAGTACTTATTATTAGCAGGAAGCTAACTGAAGCTGCTAACCACAGCTAGCATGTTAGTTACCCCCCCCCCCCCAACCCTGACAGTGTTACCCTCTATGGTAACCCTAACAACCCCCCCCCCCCCCCCCCCCCCCCACACACACACACACACACACACACACACACACACACACACACACAGTTTTACTTCATCCTTTAAGCATTTTTAGCATCAGCATTAGCATGACAACAGACGTTACAGCAGCTAACAGGCCAAGCTAGCGGGCCGACAGGGTGACGGGGTGATGACGTCACTCCGTCCGCGTGAGCAGCGGAAGCAAACAAGCAGAGGAGAAAACCAACAATCAGTAAACACGGACAGACTTCAGGCTCTTTCTCACCAGCTGTCTGAACACAGTGAAGGAGCCTCTGGTCACCGCCGCCATCTTTACTCGACCGATCTACGTCACAGCTGCACAACCCACTCAGCAGCCAATCACCGCCCAGCGTCTTGTTCGGGGCTGTGGGAGACCGGACGCAGCAGCGACGTCACGCCGCCACCAAGCGGCCAGCGGCGGAACTACAGGCACCTCTGAAAGTACAATGATTCATTGTTTCCTCTCATTCTAGCTGAACGCTTCTGTTCTCGGTCCGTTTTCACAGAAAACATCTGCTTTGCTGTATTATTACATTAAATATGCAATCAAGTCCTGCAAAAAATAAATAAATCAAGAAACATACAATTAAAAAGTAAGAAAACTACAATGAAAATACATACAAAGTACGATACATCTGAATTGCAAAGGGTAATGTGTTTATTATCTACATGTATATGTAGATAATAAATCATTATGGAGGAAACAAATGCATGAAAGAGATTTGTTTTCATATTGTTTCATGATGACGTCACAGTGACTCACGCTGCCTGCAGGAGAGTTAAACAGGAGGAATTCCGGAACTGCTTTTCAAAATAAAGGACATCCTATTTCCTTCAAAGAAAACCCACAAAGCTCATGTTCTGGTTTGTGGAAAATAATTAAATACTGTAATTAAGTATATATATATATATATTAAATAATTAAGCATTGCTGGGGAGAGCACTGTTTCCAAAAAAATCCCCTTGCAAGATTAATAAAATAAATATTCCTCTCTGTCTCTCTCGTCCATCCTTGTATTTTATTTTGAAAGCGAACGGAAGTGGCGGTAGTTGTTCCGTTAAGTGTTTCTAACTTGACAGAGAGAAGTTCTAGAAGAAGAAGAACCTCAAACAGAAGAAGAAGAAGCCGAATAATATCAAACAGAAGAAGAAGAAGACGAAGAAGAAGAAGAAGAAGAAGAAGCAGCTGAATAATCGCAAACAGCAGAAGAAGAAGCCTCAGAAGAAGATGGAGATGGAGTCCTCCGCGGTGGAGATCGACGGCAGCGTGATGGAGGGAGTGAGTATAACATGTAAC
>NC_136595.1:29204068-29254068 GCF_910589615.1 Taurulus bubalis | reverse complement strand
AGGGTACTACCCTTAAGGTGGAGGTGATGGTGTGTGTGTGTCTGTGTTTGTTTCAGAGGGTACTACCCTTAAGGTGGAGGTGATGGTGTGTGTGTGTGTTTCAGAGGGTACTACCCTAAAGGTGGAGGTGATGGTGTGTGTGTGTTTCAGAGGGTACTACCCTTAAGGTGGAGGTGATGGTGTGTGTGTGTGTTTCAGAGGGTACTACCCTAAAGGTGGAGGTGATGGTGTGTGTGTGTTTCAGAGGGTACTACCCTAAAGGTGGAGGTGATGGTGTGTGTGTGTTTCAGAGGGTACTACCCTAAAGGTGGAGGTGATGGTGTGTGTGTGTTTCAGAGGGTACTACCCTAAAGGTGGAGGTGATGGTGTGTGTGTGTTTCAGAGGGTACTACCCTAAAGGTGGAGGTGATGGTGTGTGTGTGTGTGTTTCAGAGGGTACTACCCTAAAGGTGGAGGTGATGGTGTGTGTGTGTGTGTGTTTCAGAGGGTACTACACTAAAGGTGGAGGTGATGGTGTGTGTGTGTTTGTGTGTGTGTGTTTCAGAGGGTACTACCCTAAAGGTGGAGGTGATGGTGTGTGTGTGTGTGTGTGTGTGTGTGTGTGTTTCAGAGGGTACTACACTAAAGGTGGAGGTGATGGTGTGTGTGTGTTTGTGTGTGTGTGTTTCAGAGGGTACTACCCTAAAGGTGGAGGTGAGGTGATGGTGTGTGTATGACACTGTGTGTGTGTGTGTGTGTTTCAGAGGGTACTACCCTAAAAGTGGAGGCGAGATGATGGTGTGTGTGTGTGTGTGTGTGTGTGTGTGTTTCAGAGGGTACTACACTAAAGGTGGAGGCGAGATGATGGTGTGTGTGTGTGACACTGTGTGTGTGTGTGTGTTTCAGAGGGTACTACCCTAAAGGTGGAGGTGATGGTGTGTGTGTGTGTGTGTGTGTGTGTGTGTGTGTGTGTGTGTGTGTGTTTCAGAGGGTACTACACTAAAGGTGAAGGTGAGGTGATGGTGTGTGTATGACACTGTGTGTGTGTGTGTGTGTGTGTGTTTCAGAGGGTACTACACTAAAGGTGAAGGTGAGGTGATGGTGTGTGTATGACACTGTGTGTGTGTGTGTGTGTGTTTCAGAGGGTACTACACTAAAGGTGGAGGTGATGGTGTGTGTATGACACTGTGTGTGTGTGTGTGTGTGTGTGTGTGTTTCAGAGGGTACTACCCTAAAGGTGGAGGTGAGGTGATGGTGTGTGTATGACACTGTGTGTGTGTGTGTGTGTGTGTGTGTGTGTGTGTGTGTTTCAGAGGGTACTACCCTAAAAGTGGAGGTGAGGTGATGGTGTGTGTATGACACTGTGTGTGTGTGTGTGTGTGTTTCAGAGGGTACTACCCTAAAAGTGGAGGCGAGATGATGGTGTGTGTGTGTGTGTGTGTGTTTCAGAGGGTACTACCCTAAAAGTGGAGGCGAGATGATGGTGTGTGTGTGTGACACTGTGTGTGTGTGTGTGTGTGTGTGTGTGTGTGTGTGTGTTTCAGAGGGTACTACCCTAAAAGTGGAGGCGAGATGATGGTGTGTGTGTGTGACACTGTGTGTGTGTGTGTGTGTGTGTGTGTGTGTGTTTCAGAGGGTACTACCCTAAAGGTGGAGGTGAGGTGATGGTGTGTGTATGACACTGTGTGTGTGTGTGTGTGTGTGTTTCAGAGGGTACTACCCTAAAAGTGGAGGCGAGATGATGGTGTGTGTGTGTGACACTGTGTGTGTGTGTGTGTGTGTGTGTGTTTCAGAGGGTACTACCCTAAAGGTGGAGGCGAGGTGATGGTGACGGTGAACCCGGTCAAAGAGCTGCAGCCCGTCGTCATGACGGAGAGAGGAAACATCACCAAGATCTACGGCCGGGCCTTTGTTGCTGGAGTCCTGCCCTACAAAGTAAAGGCCTGCCCTTCAAAATAAAGTACCGCTGTTTCACAGACAGGACATGATGTCATAGCCAGTGTTTACAAACAACCACATTTATTATATTTGTCCCTTAAGTCTGAGAAACAAAGTAAGAAGCTCTGATACTAAACTCTGTGTGACGTATCGATGCGTTTGTGGTGTTTCTGGTGTGTGTTGTGTCTCTGGTGTGTGTTGTGTCTCTGGTGTTTGTTGTGTCTCTGGTGTTTGTTGTGTCTCTGGTGTGTGTTGTGTCTCTGGTGTTTGTTGTGTCTCTGGTGTTTGTTGTGTCTCTGGTGTTTGTTGTGTCTCTGGTGTTTGTTGTGTCTCTGGTGTTTGTTGTGTCTCTGGTGTTTGTTGTGTCTCTGGTGTTTGTTGTGTCTCTGGTGTTTGTTGTGTGTGTTGTGTCTCTGGTGTTTGTTGTGTGTGTTGTGTCTCTGGTGTTGATTGTGTGTGTGTTGTGTCTCTGGTGTTGATTGTGTGTGTGTTGTGTCTCTGGTGTTTGTTGTGTGTGTGTGTGTTGTGTCTCTGGTGTTTGTTGTGTGTGTGTTGTGTCTCTGGTGTGTGTTGTGTCTCTGGTGTTTGTTGTGTGTGTGTTGTGTCTCTGGTGTGTGTTGTGTCTCTGGTGTTTGTTGTGTGTGTTGTGTCTCTGGTGTGTGTTGTGTCTCTGGTGTGTGTTGTGTGTGTTGTGTCTCTGGTGTGTGTTGTGTGTGTTGTGTCTCTGGTGTGTGTTGTGTCTCTGGTGTTTGTTGTGTGTGTGTTGTGTCTCTGGTGTCTCTGGTGTGTGTTGTGTCTCTGGTGTGTGTTGTGTCTCTGGTGTGTGTTGTGTCTCTGGTGTGTGTTGTGTGTGTGTTGTGTCTCTGGTGTGTGTTGTGTGTGTGTTGTGTCTCTGGTGTTTGTTGTGTGTGTGTTGTGTCTCTGGTGTTTGTTGTGTGTGTTGTGTCTCTGGTGTGTGTTGTGTCTCTGGTGTGTGTTGTGTCTCTGGTGTGTGTTGTGTGTGTGTTGTGTCTCTGGTGTTTGTTGTGTGTGTGTGTTGTGTCTCTGGTGTTTGTTGTGTGTGTGTGTTGTGTCTCTGGTGTTTGTTGTGTGTGTGTTGTGTCTCTGGTGTGTGTTGTGTCTCTGGTGTTTGTGTGTGTTGTGTCTCTGGTGTGTGTTGTGTGTGTTGTGTCTCTGGTGTGTGTTGTGTCTCTGGTGTTTGTTGTGTGTGTTGTGTCTCTGGTGTGTGTTGTGTCTCTGGTGTGTGTTGTGTCTCTGGTGTGTGTTGTGTCTCTGGTGTTTGTTGTGTCTCTGGTGTTTGTTGTGTCTCTGGTGTTTGTTGTGTCTCTGGTGTGTGTTGTGTCTCTGGTGTGTGTTGTGTCTCTGGTGTGTGTTGTGTCTCTGGTGTGTGTTGTGTCTCTGGTGTGTGTTGTGTCTCTGGTGTGTGTTGTGTCTCTGGTGTTTGTTGTGTGTGTTGTGTCTCTGGTGTGTGTTGTGTCTCTGGTGTTTGTTGTGTCTCTGGTGTGTGTTGTGTCTCTGGTGTGTGTTGTGTCTCTGGTGTGTGTTGTGTCTCTGGTGTGTGTTGTGTCTCTGGTGTGTGTTGTGTCTCTGGTGTGTGTTGTGTCGTCTCTGGGCTTCAGCTGGCTAAAGACATGTCGGCTGCTGCGGTTCGAACCATCAGGAAGGAAATCAAAGAGCTGTACATCAACATCCCGGCGCTGCAGGAGAAGGAGATGGCGTGCGGCAACGGCAACGGCATCATGTAAGCCCCGCCCACTTGCTGACATCACGGCTGAGCCTGAGGTTACGATAGTGTAACCCTAGTTCTATCAGGTGGAGCCCTCTACTGCAGAGGTCCTCAACCTTCAGTCTACTCTGTAACTTAAACCTTTAGTCCAGTCTACTCCTTAACTTAAACCTTTAGTCCAGTCTACTCCTTAACTTAAACCGTTAGTCCAGTCTACTCCTTAACTTAAACCTTTAGTCCAGTCTACTCCTTAACTTAAACCGTTAGTCCAGTCTACTCCTTAACTTAAACCTTTAGTTTAGTCTACTCCTTAACTTAAACCTTTAGTCCAGTCTACTCCTTAACTTAAACCGTTAGTCCAGTCTACTCCTTAACTTAAACCTTTAGTCCAGTCTACTCCATAACTTAAACCTTTAGTCCAGTCTACTCCTTAACTTAAACCTTTAGTCCAGTCTACTCCTTAACTTAAACCTTTAGTCCAGTCTACTCCTTAACTTAAACCTTTAGTCCAGTCTACTCCTTAACTTAAACCTTTAGTCCAGTCTACTCCTTAACTTAAACCTTTAGTCCAGTCTACTCCTTAACTTAAACCTTTAGTCCAGTCTACTCCTTAACTTAAACCTTTAGTCCAGTCTACTCCATAACTTAAACCTTTAGTCCAGTCTACTCCGTAACTTAAAACTTTATATCCAGTCTACTCTGTAACTTAAACCTTTAGTCCAGTCTACTCCATAACTTAAACCTTTAGTCCAGTCTACTCCGTAACTTAAAACTTTATATCCAGTCTACTCTGTAACTTAAACCTTTAGTCCAGTCTACTCCTTGACTTAAACCTTTAGTCCAGTCTACTCCTTAACTTAAACCTTTAGTCCAGTCTACTCCTTAACTTAAACCTTTAGTCCAGTCTACTCCTTAACTTAAACCTTTAGTCCAGTCTACTCCTTAACTTAAACCTTTAGTCCAGTCTACTCCTTAACTTAAACCTTTAGTCCAGTCTACTCCTTAACTTAAACCTTTAGTCCAGACTACTCCTTAACTTAAACCGTTAGTCCAGTCTACTCCTTAACTTAAACCGTTAGTCCAGTCTACTCCTTAACTTAAACCGTTAGTCCAGAGCCTGCATGTTTAAGCTCCTTTCTCTTTGAACTCGTTCATCCCAGGTGCAGTGAACGCGTCCCTAGGCGTCGCTCTCTGATTGGTCCTCTCTGTGTTTCAGAATAATCGCCGAGTCGTCGACAGGTTGTGTGTTTGCAGGTTCGGCTCTGGGGAAGAAAGGTGAGGTCACCTCGACATGAAGTCTGACCAATCAGAGCTCTGCTGCCACGCAGACACCTGTCTGTCAGTGGAACAGCCAATCAGAACCTTGTATCCTGACTGTGTGTGTGTGTGTGTGTGTGTGTGTGTGTGTGTGTGTGTGTGTGTGTGTGTGTGTTTTCAGGTGTGTATGTAGATAAAATTGGTATTGAAGCTGCTGAGATGTTGCTGAGGAACATCCGACACAACGGCTGTGTGGACGAGTTCCTGCAGGACCAGGTGAGACGCCGGCCCCCTGACCTGAGAGTACGGCGTCATAGAAGCGCTCTGACCTCTGACCTCTTCCTCCTCAGCTCATCATCTTCATGGCGTTGGCGAAGGGAACGTCTCGGATCCGAACCGGCGCTGTGACGCTGCACACGCAGACGGCCATTCACATCGCAGAGCAGCTGACTCAGGTCCGTTATACAGCAGATACACGTGTGTGTGTGTGTGTGTGTATACACATACATGCACACACACACAAAGTACTATTTTAATACAGCATTATTAATGTTTACTTTTCTGTTTGCAGGCAAAGTTCACAATAACAAAGTCAGATGACGAACTGAGCACCGACGACACCTACATCATCGAATGTGAAGGATCAGGAGCCGTTAACAAACACCTGTAGACACACACACACACACCTGTAGACGCACACTGAACACACACACCTGTAGTCACACTCTCCAGCTGCTCGTCCTCCGACCTTCAGCTTCTGTCTCAGGGTGTTTCATTAAAACTGTAATAAATAAACAACTGTTTCTGTTTTTACGGTGTGTGTGTGTGTGTGTGTGTGTGTGTGTGTGTGTGTGTGTGTGTGTGTGTGTGTGTGTGAGAGAGAATGTTTACTGCATTCAGCACTTTGTAAGGGAAGCTGCAGTATTTAAATGTGAGGGGGGACTATGAGTGGGCCGGTCCATCCTCAGGTGGGATGGCCATGGAGGAGGCTGTGGGCCCTGTTGTGTGTCTGGATGGATTTTTCCCATCAACCTCGACCAACTGTCTTCAATGGTTTCTACTTCTAAATCTTCTACCTGTCTCCTGGACCCTGTTCCAATGAAACTGTTTAAGGAAGTTTTACCTTTAGTTAGCGCCGCTGTACTAGATATTATCAATGGTCTTTACTAACGGGTCATGTACCACAGTCTTTTAAAGTAGCTGTAATTAAACCTCTTCTTAAGAAGCCACTCTGGATCCAGAGGTGTTGGCTAACTACAGACCTATCTCTAACCTTCCCTTCCTCTCTAAGATACTGGAGAAGGTAGTCGCAAACCAGTTGTGTGACTTTTTACATAACAATAGTTTATTTGAGGAGTTTCAGTCAGGATTTAGAAAGCATCATAGCACAGAGACACTAGTGACAATTACTAATGACCTTCTAGTTGCATCAGATAGGGGACTTGTCTCTGTACTGGTCTTGTTAGACCTTAGTGCTGATAAAGGACTTGTCTCTGTACTGGTCTTGTTAGACCTTAGTGCTGATAAAGGACTTGTCTCTGGTCTTGTTAGACCTTAGTGTTGATAAAGGACTTGTCTCTGGTCTTGTTAGACCTTAGTGTTGATAAAGGACTTGTCTCTGGTCTGGTCTTGTTAGACCTTAGTGTTGATAAAGGACTTGTCTCTGGTCTGGTCTTGTTAGACCTTAGTGCTGATAAAGGACTTGTCTCTGTTCTGGTCTTGTTAGACCTTAGTGCTGATAAAGGACTTGTCTCTGGTCTGGTCTTGTTAGACCTTAGTGCTGATAAAGGACTTGTCTCTGGTCTTGTTAGACCTTAGTGTTGATAAAGGACTTGTCTCTGGTCTGGTCTTGTTAGACCTTAGTGCTGATAAAGGACTTGTCTCTGTACAGGTCTTGTTAGACCTTAGTGCTGATAAAGGACTTGTCTCTGTTCTGGTCTTGTTAGACCTTAGTGCTGATAAAGGACTTGTCTCTGTTCTGGTCTTGTTAGACCTTAGTGCTGATAAAGGACTTGTCTCTGGTCTTGTTAGACCTTAGTGCTGATAAAGGACTTGTCTCTGGTCTTGTTAGACCTTAGTGTTGATAAAGGACTTGTCTCTGTACTGGTCTTGTTAGACCTTAGTGCTGATAAAGGACTTGTCTCTGTTCTGGTCTTGTTAGACCTTAGTGCTGATAAAGGACTTGTCTCTGTTCTGGTCTTGTTAGACCTTAGTGCTGATAAAGGACTTGTCTCTGGTCTTGTTAGACCTTAGTGCTGATAAAGGACTTGTCTCTGGTCTTGTTAGACCTTAGTGCTGATAAAGGACTTGTCTCTGGTCTTGTTAGACCTTAGTGCTGATAAAGGACTTGTCTCTGTACTGGTCTTGTTAGACCTTAGTGCTGATAAAGGACTTGTCTCTGGTCTTGTTAGACCTTAGTGTTGATAAAGGACTTGTCTCTGGTCTGGTCTTGTTAGACCTTAGTGCTGATAAAGGACTTGTCTCTGTACTGGTCTTGTTAGACCTTAGTGCTGATAAAGGACTTGTCTCTGTTCTGGTCTTGTTAGACCTTAGTGCTGATAAAGGACTTGTCTCTGGTCTGGTCTTGTTAGACCTTAGTGCTGATAAAGGACTTGTCTCTGGTCTTGTTAGACCTTAGTGTTGATAAAGGACTTGTCTCTGGTCTGGTCTTGTTAGACCTTAGTGCTGATAAAGGACTTGTCTCTGTACTGGTCTTGTTAGACCTTAGTGCTGATAAAGGACTTGTCTCTGTTCTGGTCTTGTTAGACCTTAGTGCTGATAAAGGACTTGTCTCTGTTCTGGTCTTGTTAGACCTTAGTGCTGATAAAGGACTTGTCTCTGGTCTTGTTAGACCTTAGTGCTGATAAAGGACTTGTCTCTGGTCTTGTTAGACCTTAGTGTTGATAAAGGACTTGTCTCTGGTCTTGTTAGACCTTAGTGCTGATAAAGGACTTGTCTCTGTACTGGTCTTGTTAGACCTTAGTGCTGATAAAGGACTTGTCTCTGGTCTTGTTAGACCTTAGTGTTGATAAAGGACTTGTCTCTGGTCTGGTCTTGTTAGACCTTAGTGCTGATAAAGGACTTGTCTCTGTACTGGTCTTGTTAGACCTTAGTGCTGATAAAGGACTTGTCTCTGTTCTGGTCTTGTTAGACCTTAGTGCTGATAAAGGACTTGTCTCTGGTCTGGTCTTGTTAGACCTTAGTGCTGATAAAGGACTTGTCTCTGGTCTTGTTAGACCTTAGTGTTGATAAAGGACTTGTCTCTGGTCTGGTCTTGTTAGACCTTAGTGCTGATAAAGGACTTGTCTCTGTACAGGTCTTGTTAGACCTTAGTGCTGATAAAGGACTTGTCTCTGTTCTGGTCTTGTTAGACCTTAGTGCTGATAAAGGACTTGTCTCTGTTCTGGTCTTGTTAGACCTTAGTGCTGATAAAGGACTTGTCTCTGGTCTTGTTAGACCTTAGTGCTGATAAAGGACTTGTCTCTGTACTGGTCTTGTTAGACCTTAGTGCTGATAAAGGACTTGTCTCTGTTCTGGTCTTGTTAGACCTTAGTGCTGATAAAGGACTTGTCTCTGTTCTGGTCTTGTTAGACCTTAGTGTTGATAAAGGACTTGTCTCTGTTCTGGTCTTGTTAGACCTTAGTGCTGATAAAGGACTTGTCTCTGTTCTGGTCTTGTTAGACCTTAGTGCTGATAAAGGACTTGTCTCTGGTCTTGTTAGACCTTAGTGCTGATAAAGGACTTGTCTCTGTACTGGTCTTGTTAGACCTTAGTGCTGATAAAGGACTTGTCTCTGGTCTTGTTAGACCTTAGTGCTGATAAAGGACTTGTCTCTGTACTGGTCTTGTTAGACCTTAGTGCTGATAAAGGACTTGTCTCTGTACTGGTCTTGTTAGACCTTAGTGCTGATAAAGGACTTGTCTCTGTTCTGGTCTTGTTAGACCTTAGTGCTGATAAAGGACTTGTCTCTGGTCTTGTTAGACCTTAGTGCTGATAAAGGACTTGTCTCTGTACTGGTCTTGTTAGACCTTAGTGCTGATAAAGGACTTGTCTCTGGTCTTGTTAGACCTTAGTGCTGATGAAGGACTTGTCTCTGGTCTTGTTAGACCTTAGTGCTGATAAAGGACTTGTCTCTGTACTGGTCTTGTTAGACCTTAGTGCTGATAAAGGACTTGTCTCTGTTCTGGTCTTGTTAGACCTTAGTGCTGATAAAGGACTTGTCTCTGTTCTGGTCTTGTTAGACCTTAGTGCTGATAAAGGACTTGTCTCTGTACTGGTCTTGTTAGACCTTAGTGCTGATAAAGGACTTGTCTCTGGTCTTGTTAGACTTTAGTGCTGATAAAGGACTTGTCTCTGTACAGGTCTTGTTAGACCTTAGTGCTGATAAAGGACTTGTCTCTGGTCTTGTTAGACCTTAGTGCTGATAAAGGACTTGTCTCTGGTCTTGTTAGACCTTAGTGCTGATAAAGGACTTGTCTCTGGTCTTGTTAGACCTTAGTGCTGATACAGGACTTGTCTCTGTTCTGGTCTTGTTAGACCTTAGTGCTGATAAAGGACTTGTCTCTGGTCTTGTTAGACCTTAGTGCTGATAAAGGACTTGTCTCTGTACAGGTCTTGTTAGACCTTAGTGCTGATAAAGGACTTGTCTCTGTACTGGTCTTGTTAGACCTTAGTGCTGATAAAGGACTTGTCTCTGTACTGGTCTTGTTAGACCTTAGTGCTGATAAAGGACTTGTCTCTGTACTGGTCTTGTTAGACCTTAGTGCTGATAAAGGACTTGTCTCTGGTCTTGTTAGACCTTAGTGCTGATAAAGGACTTGTCTCTGGTCTTGTTAGACCTTAGTGCTGATAAAGGACTTGTCTCTGTACTGGTCTTGTTAGACCTTAGTGCTGATAAAGGACTTGTCTCTGTACTGGTCTTGTTAGACCTTAGTGCTGATAAAGGACTTGTCTCTGGTCTTGTTAGACCTTAGTGCTGATAAAGGACTTGTCTCTGTACTGGTCTTGTTAGACCTTAGTGCTGATAAAGGACTTGTCTCTGTTCTGTTCTTGTTAGACCTTAGTGCTGATAAAGGACTTGTCTCTGTTCTGTTCTTGTTAGACCTTAGTGCAGCGTTTGACACTATTGACCATGACATCTTATTACAGAGACTAGACCAGTTGATTGGTTTTAAAGGTACAGCACTAAGCTGGTTTAAGTCGTATTTATCAGATCGATCTCAGTTTGTATTTGTAAACGATGAGGCCTCGGTTACCACTGCCGTTCGCCATGGAGTTCCACAAGGTTCTGTGCTTGGACCAATTTTATTCACCTTTATATATGCTTCCTTCAGGCAATATTATCAGAAAACACTCCATAAACTTTCACTGTTATGCCGATGATACTCAACTATATCTGTGGATCAAGCCAGATGAAACCCACCAGGTCGCCAAACTTCAAGCGTGTCTTAAAGACATCAAAACCTGGATGACCTGCAACTTCCTGCTGCTGAACTCGGACAACACTGAAGTTATTTTACTCGGACCAGAACACCTCAGAAATCAATTATCTGATGATATGGTTTCTCTGGATGGCATCGCTCTGGCATCCACCACCACCGTAAGGAATCTCAAAGTTATTTTTGACCAGGACCTGTCCTTTGGCTCCCACGTGAAACAGATCTCAAGGACCGCCTTTTTTCACCTACGGAACATCTCAAAGATCCGGCACATCCTGTCTCAACGCGATGCAGAAACATTGATCCACGCATTTGTTACTTCAAGACTGGATTACTGTAACTCCGTATTATCAGGCTGCTCCGGTAAATCCCTTGGATCTCTCCAACTGATCCAGAATGCTGCAGCTCGTGTACTAACGAGGACGCGGAAGAGAGATCACATTACTCCTGTACTAGCTGCTCTCCACTGGCTTCCTGTAAGATCTAGAATCATATTTAAAATCCTTCTCCTTACCTACAAAGCCTTTACTGGTTGATGCACCATCATATCTTAAGGACCTTATAGTGTCATATTACCCCACTAGAGAGCTCATAGTATCATATTACCCCACTAGAGAGTTTATAGTACCATATTACTCCACTAGAGATCTCATGGTACCATATTACTCCACCAGAGAGCTCATAGTACCATATTACCCCACTAGAGAGCTCATAGTACCATATTACCCCACTAGAGATCTCATGGTACCATATTACTCCACCAGAGAGCTCATAGTACCATATTACCCCACCACAGAGCTCATAGTACCATATTACCCCACTAGAGAGCTCATAGTACCATATTACCCCACTAGAGATCTCATGGTACCATATTACTCCACCAGAGAGCTCATAGTACCATATTACCCCACCACAGAGCTCATAGTACCATATTACCCCACTAGAGAGTTTATAGTACCATATTACTCCACTAGAGATCTCATGGTACCATATTACTCCACCAGAGACCTATAGTACCATATTACCCCACTAGAGAGTTTATAGTATCATATTACCCCACTAGAGAACTCATAGTACCTTTGACAAGAACACAAGGGGTGACTATTGGGGGGTGCAGCTGTAGCTCAGGGGGATGAGTGGTCGTCCCGCAACCACAAAGTAGCCGGCTCGATCCCCAGTCCCCCCACAGCTCACATGCTGAAGCGTACCTGAGCAAGACACCGAACATCCGGGCGCCCCACAGGGCCGCACACCGCCCCCCATCCAGGGATGGGTCAAATGCAGAGAATAATTTCCCCAAGGGGATTAAAAAAAGGATTCTTTCTTTCTATGAGGGGTGAACACGAGGAACAGCGCAAAACAGTGTTGCATTCTGGGTATAGTATTGGTATGGTATTTTTCATCTGTCCAGGTGTGTCTCGCTCTGAAGACAGGTGATCTGTTCTAGTCCCTGCTGGACCTGGTCTTCCTGTGGTCCCCTTCCTGTTTCCATGACGTCGCCCCGCGGTGTCGTGTTCACTCCCCTCCAGCTCACCTGCAGCAGGTCATGTACAGTACACAGGAGGTCCCGCTCAGACCTGGATGTGAGCTGAAACCTGATCCGGCTGTAAGCTCACACCTCAGTCCCCTCTGGAACCAGGACCAGGAGCAACCTGACCCGGGTCACCTGACACCCCCTGGGCTCAGCCCTGCGGAGTCCTCGCAGTCTGCTCGCCGCCCTGCAGCATGGCGGATGCCGGGGCCTGGAGGGACCAACCCGGACCAGGACCAGCACCAGGACCAGGTCCAGGACCAGGACCAGGTCCAGGACCAGGACCAGGACTAGGACTAGGACCAAGACCAGGACCAAACCGTGTGTGGATCTCTCTGATCGCAGGTGAGATTGTGACATCACAACCAGAGTCCAGAGCTCTGAAGCCTGGAGTCTTAAAGCCAGCCAATCAGGGGAGGTTATCTCCCGTCATGTGACTCCTCCTCCTGAGTCCGTCCTCTGGAGGTAAACTGACCTGAGAACAGATCTCAGGACTCACCTTCCTCACCTGAGCGAGCCGGAGGAAGACGAGGGAGAGGAGGAAGAGGAAATGTACAAAGGATTAAAACTGTGAACATGTCTTTTTCATTCCTGGACCAATAACTATCAGATTGATTATTAATGAATGAATTAATAATAATTACATTAATTATTATTATTATTTATTACCTTCAAGAGTCATTTCACTTAACTCACACATTACACAACAAACTCATTAATGTAATAAAACAGCCATTGGGGGCAACTGTAGCTCAGGGGGATGAGTGGTCGTCCCGAAACCGCAAGGCACCCGGCTAGATCCCCGGCTCGATCCCCAGTCCCCCCATAGGTCACATGTCGAAGTGTCCCTGAGCAAGACACCCAACCTCAAATGAAGAGAAGAATTTCCCCAAGAGGACTAATAAAGTGCATGTTTCTTTTTTTCTTTTCATAAACTGTAAAATAGTCCATCGTTAATGAATAAATAAAAAAATCCTCATTTTCATTTATTTAACATTTTAGTGCAAAGTATACAAAACTTTAGTTTATTGTTAGGTTCAATAAATAATTTGTCAAAATAAAGTTGCAGATTGTTACGATAATGCACCAATATACTACAATATGTAACTTATATATGTACAAGAGACGATTACAACTAAAGTAACATGGATCAATGTGTTACTTGAGCATTCAGAACAATACTCTGATTGTTAAGGTCCGGTATTAAACATCTGGATTCTTATCGAGTCCACACAGATTATATTCATAATATAAACCTCTACGCCGGGTTTTGTTCCTGTCGGACCCTGAACGCCTCACCGTGTGTTTCTCCCAGTAGACCATGAAGGCAGCACGGACTGTTCTGACCTGTGATTGGCTGGTGGTGCTGTGGGCGCGGCCCCCGTTCCTATGGGAACGTGTCTTAAGGAGGGATTTGGTGAATCTCAGGTTCAGACTCTCCGAGCGTCGTGAGGACATGCTAACATGCTAATATGCTAACCCGGGTATAACAACGGAAACGGTAGAAAGGAATCCGACCGCAGGGGCTGATGGGAAACTGAGGATAAAGTTTATTCAAACTTTTAAGAAGTCTCAGCTGTCTGCTAGCCGGCTAACGGCTAACTGAGCTGCTAGCTGTTAGAAAGTTTGTGTGAGACAGGCCAGTAATTAGACGGACCCATGACGCTGGAAGGGCTGAGACAGGCCAGGAATTAGACGGACCCATGACGCTGGAAGGGGTGAGACACTCCCCGATCCTGTCGGTCCTGTTCGGGATGACGAACGATGAGTCCGAGCCGGGGGGAGCTCCGTTCATTAAAGGTACAAGTACTGCAATATAGTTTATTAAAGGTACAGATACGTCAATAGAGTTTATTACAGGTTATTACTTTGTTTATTACAGGTACACGTACTTTGTTTATTACAGATACAAGTACTTTGTTTATTACAGGTACAAGTACGTCAATAGAGTTCATTAAAGGTATAAATACGTCAATAGAGTGTATTGAAGGTACAAGTACTTCAATAGAGTTTATTAAAGGTACAAATACATCAATAGAGTTTATTACAGATACAAGTACTTTGTTTATGACAGGTACAAGTACTTCAATATGGTTTATTAAAGGTACAAATACGTCAATATAGTTCATTAAAGGTACAAGTACTTTGTTTATTACAGGTACAAGTACTTTGTTTATTACAGGTACAAGTACGTCAATAGAGTTCATTAAAGGTACAAGTACTTCAATAGAGTTTATTAAAGGTACACGTACTTCAGTAGAGTTCATTAAAGGTACAAGTACTGCAATAGAGTTTATTAAAGGTACAAATACTTTGTTTATTACAGGTACAAGTACTTTGTTTATTACAGGTACATGTACTTTGTTTATTACAGATACAAGTACTTTGTTTATTACAGGTACAAATACATCAATAGAGTTCATTAAAGGTACAAGTACTTCAATAGAGTTTATTAAAGGTACAAATACGTCAGTAGAGTGTATTAAAGGTACAAGTACTACAATAGAGTTCATTAAAGGTACAAGTACTGCAATATAGTTTATTAAAGGTACAAGTACTTTGTTTATTACAGGTACAAGTATTTCAATATAGTTTATTAAAGGTACAAATATGTCAATAGAGTTTATTACAGGTACAAGTACTGCAATAGAGTTCATTAAAGGTACAAGTACACGCAGTATCTAAGAATAGAATAACTTATGAGTTTATTAAAGAGTTAAGTCATAACAAGTTTAATTCAGTTTATTATGAGTAAAAATTTAAAGTATTAATTGTACTATAATTATTAATTGTACTTCTATACTATATACTAGTATAATGAGGGAAACATAAAAAAACTGGATGAAATGTAAAGAATATTTATATTCATAAAATTCACAATGTGATCCACATCACCATGGTTACAGTGTTTAAACATTTATGACGTCATTGAATGTGAAGTGAGTTTATTGATTGTTGTTGATGTACTTCCTGTTTCTACTGCGATACTTTTATAACGATACCGGAGCTAAACGATACTTTTATAACAATCCCGGAGCTAAACGATACTTTTATAACGATGCCGGAGCTAAACGATACTTTTATAACAATACCGGAGCTAAACGATACTTTTATAACGATCCCGGAGCTAAACGATACTTTTATAACGATCCCGGAGCTAAACGATACTTTTATAACGATGCCGGAGCTAAACGATACTTTTACAACAATACCGGAGCTAAACGATACTTTTATAACAATACCGGAGCTAAACGATACTTTTATAACGATGCCGGAGCTAAACGATACTTTTATAACAATACCGGAGCTAAACGATACTTTTATAACGATCCCGGAGCTAAACGATACTTTTATAACGATACCGGAGCTAAACGATACTTTTATAACAATCCCGGAGCTAAACGATGCTTTTATAACGATACCGTACCTAAACGATACTTTTATAACAATCCCGGAGCTAAACGATACTTTTATAACAATCCCGGAGCTAAACGATACTTTGATAACGATACCGGAGCTAAACGATACTTTTATAACTAAACCGGGGCTAAAGCGATACTTTTGTAACGATACCAGCTGACCTGAGACCAGCTCCTGGACTGTGATCATGGTGTCTGCCTCAGCTAGCTGACCTGAGACCAGCCTCTGTGTCCTCAGAGCGCCTGTACTTCTCCACGCTGCGCAGCAGACCCAAGAGCACGGCCAACACACACTACTTCTGCACCGACGACGAGTTCGTCTACGAGAAGTAAGTCTGATCAATAATCAATGATTAATGATCAATATGTGGAATAACATAACAGCATGGTTCATGAGCTCCACTGCAGCCACATGTTTACCTTATTATTATTATTATTATTATTATTATTATTATTACAGTTATATATAGTACTTATACACAGTTCTGTGTTTCAGTTTCTACGCTGACTTTGGTCCTCTGAATCTGGCCATGTTGTACCGATACTGCTGCAAACTCAACAAGAAGCTCAAGGTGAGTTCACTCTGTCACATCTCCTTCACTCTGTCATATCTCCTTCACTCTGTCACATCTCATTCACTCTGTCACATCTCATTCACTCTGTCACATCTCCTTTACTCTGTCACATCTCATCTCCTTTACTCTGTCACATCTCATTCACTCTGTCACATCTCATTCACTCTGTCACATCTCATCTCATTCACTCTGTCACATCTCATTCACTCTGTCACATCTCCTTCACTCTGTCACATCTCATCTCATTCACTCTGTCACATCTCATCTCATTCACTCTGTCACATCTCATTCACTCTGTCACATCTCCTTCACTCTGTCACATCTCATCTCCTTCACTCTGTCACATCTCATTCACTCTGTCTCATCTCCTTCACTCTGTCTCATCTCCTTCACTCTGTCACATCTCATCTCATTCACTCTGTCTCATCTCCTTCACTCTGTCACATCTCATTCACTCTGTCACATCTCCTTCACTCTGTCACATCTCATCTCATTAACTCTGTCTCATCTCCTTCACTCTGTCTCATCTCCTTCACTCTGTCTCATCTCATTCACTCTGTCACATCTCCTTCACTCTGTCACATCTCATCTCATTCACTCTGTCACATCTCATTCACTCTGTCACATCTCCTTCACTCTGTCACATCTCATCTCATTCACTCTGTCACATCTCATTCACTCTGTCTCATCTCATTCACTCTGTCACATCTCCTTCACTCTGTCACATCTCATCTCATTCACTCTTTCACATCTCCTTCACTCTGTCACATCTCATCTCCTTCACTCTGTCACATCTCATTCACTCGGTCACATCTCCTTCACTCTGTCACATCTCATTCACTCTGTCTCATCTCCTTCACTCTGTCACATCTCATTCACTCTGTCACATCTCCTTCACTCTGTCACATCTCATCTCATTCACTCTGTCACATCTCATTCACTCTGTCTCATCTCCTTCACTCTGTCACACCTCCTTCACTCTGTCACATCTCATCTCATTTACTCTGTCACATCTCATTCACTCTGTCACATCTCCTTCACTCTGTCACATCTCATCTCATTCACTCTGTCTCATCTCATTCACTCTGTCACATCTCATTCACTCTGTCACATCTCATTCACTCTGTCACATCTCCTTCACTCTGTCACATCTCATCTCATTCACTCTGTCACATCTCCTTCACTCTGTCACATCTCATCTCATTCACTCTGTCACATCTCCTTCACTCTGTCACATCTCATCTCCTTCACTCTGTCACATCTCATTCACTCTGTCTCATCTCCTTCACTCTGTCACATCTTATTCACTCTGTCACATCTTATTCACTCTGTCACATCTCCTTCACTCTGTCACATCTCATTCACTCTGTCTCATCTCCTTCACTCTGTCTCATCTCATCTCATTCACTCTGTCACATCTCATCTCCTTCACTCTGTCACATCTCATTCACTCTGTCTCATCTCCTTCACTCTGTCACATCTCCTTCACTCTGTCACATCTCCTTCACTCTGTCTCATCTCATTCACTCTGTCTCATCTCATCTCATTCACTCTGTCACATCTCCTTCACTCTGTCACATCTCATCTCATTCACTCTGTCACATCTCCTTCACTCTGTCACATCTCATCTCATTCACTCTGTCACATCTCCTTCACTCTGTCACATCTCATCTCCTTCACTCTGTCACATCTCATCTCATTCACTCTGTCACATCAGAGGTCACAGGTCAACTGCTGGTTGTATCTAACGTGTTTTAATTGTATCAAAGTGAATTCAAAGTGACAGAAACTTTATTTATAAATGGAGCAAAGGCACAAGTCAGTTTAACAGCTGCTAGTGTGATCAGTGTTATTGATCCTCTGCTGGTCAGTGTTATTGATCCCTGGTCGTGGTCATGTGACTCTTCTTCTCCTCAGTCGTTCACTCTGACCAGAAAGAGGATCGTTCACTACACCAGCTTCGACCAGAGGAAGAGGTCCAACGCCGCCGTGCTGATTGGAGGCTACGCGGTGAGTCTGTGTGTGTGTGTGAGTCTGTCTCTCTCAGTGTGTGTGTGTGTGTGTGTGTGTGTGTGTGTGTGTGTGTGTGTGTGTGTCTCTCTTTCTGTGTGTGTGTGTGTGTGTGTGTCCCTCTCTCTTTCTCTGTGTGTGTGTGTGTGTGCGTGTGCGTGTGTGTCGTGCTGCGTTCAGTGGCAGCTGTGAGGATCGACAGCCCGGTGTCACAAGAACATGATGACGTTGAGAATTTACCTGTGTGATGTATCATGCTTAGCCTAGCTTAGCATTACGACTGTTTACCTGTGTGATGTATCATGCTTAGCCTAGCTTAGCATTACGGCTGTTTACCTGTGTGATGTATCATGCTTAGCCTAGCTTAGCATTACGACTGTTTACCTGTGTGACGTATCATGCTTTGCCTAGCTTAGCATTATGACTGTTTACCTGTGTGATGGATCATGCTTAGCATTAAGACTGTTTACCTGTGTGATGGATCATGCTTAGCCTAGCTTAGCATTATGACTGTTTACCTGTGTGATGGATCATGCTTAGCCTAGCTTAGCATTAAGACTGTTTACCTGTGTGATGGATCATGCTTAGCCTAGCTTAGCATTAAGACTGTTTACCTGTGTGATGGATTATGCTTAGCCTAGCTTAGCATTAACACTGTTTACCTGTGTGTCTATCAGGTGATCTACCTGAAGAAAACTCCAGAAGAGGCTTACAGAGCTCTGACGTCTGGTTCCAACGCCTCCTACCTGCCCTTCAGGTGAGTGCTCCACTGCTGTAGTACTACTACTCTTGTAGTACTACTACCAGAAGAGGGAGGTTTGGCTCCATGCTGAGTTTGTCAAAGGTTCAAACTAAATATACACTTTACTTTAAATACACGGCCGCCTTCAGTGCGGTGAGTACAGGAAGTTACAGTAGGAACATCAAGAGAAGAAGAAGTTACACGAGGAACATGAGAAGAAGAAGAAGAAGTTACACGAGGAACATGAAGAGAAGAAGAAGAAGTTACACGAGGAACATGAAGAGAAGAAGAAGTTACACGAGGAACATGAAGAGAAGAAGAAGAAGTTACACGAGGAACATGAAGAGAAGAAGAAGAAGTTACACGAGGAACATGAAGAGAAGAAGAAGTTACACGAGGAACATGAAGAGAAGAAGAAGAAGTTACACGAGGAACATGAAGAGAAGAAGAAGAAGTTACACGAGGAACATGAAGAGAAGAAGAAGAAGAAGTTACACGAGGAACATGAAGAGAAGAAGAAGAAGAAGTTACACGAGGAACATCAAGAGAAGAAGAAGAAGAAGTTACACGAGGAACATCAAGAGAAGAAGAAGAAGTTACACGAGGAACATCAAGAGAAGAAGAAGAAGAAGTTACATGAGGAACATCAAGAGAAGAAGAAGAAGAAGTTACACGAGGAACATGAAGAGAAGAAGAAGTTACACGAGGAACATCAAGAGAAGAAGAAGAAGTTACACGAGGAACATCAAGAGAAGAAGAAGAAGTTACACGAGGAACATCAAGAGAAGAAGAAGAAGTTACACGAGGAACATCAAGAGAAGAAGAAGAAGTTACACGAGGAACATCAAGAGAAGAAGAAGTTACACGAGGAACATCAAGAGAAGAAGAAGTTACACGAGGAACATCAAGAGAAGAAGAAGTTACACGAGGAACATCAAGAGAAGAAGAAGTTACACGAGGAACATCAAGAGAAGAAGAAGAAGTTACACGAGGAACATCAAGAGAAGAAGAAGAAGTTACACGAGGAACATCAAGAGAAGAAGAAGTTACACGAGGAACATCAAGAGAAGAAGAAGAAGTTACACGAGGAACATCAAGAGAAGAAGAAGTTACACGAGGAACATCAAGAGAAGAAGAAGAAGTTACACGAGGAACATCAAGAGAAGAAGAAGAAGTTACACGAGGAACATCAAGAGAAGAAGAAGTTACACGAGGAACATCAAGAGAAGAAGAAGTTACACGAGGAACATCAAGAGAAGAAGAAGAAGTTACACGAGGAACATCAAGAGAAGAAGAAGAAGTTACACGAGGAACATCAAGAGAAGAAGAAGTTACACGAGGAACATCAAGAGAAGAAGAAGAAGTTACACGAGGAACATCAAGAGAAGAAGAAGAAGTTACACGAGGAACATCAAGAGAAGAAGAAGTTACACGAGGAACATCAAGAGAAGAAGAAGAAGTTACACGAGGAACATCAAGAGAAGAAGAAGTTACACGAGGAACATCAAGAGAAGAAGAAGAAGTTACACGAGGAACATCAAGAGAAGAAGAAGTTTTGAGGTTGTCGTAGTGACAGGAGGACAAAGGGCTCGTTGTCTGGTTATAGAACAGCAGACTGTTGATGGAGGCCACGCCCACTGAGTGACTCACAGTGAGGCGTTCACTGACCGTCAGACTCCTCACCCTCTCTCTCCATGGAGCGAGTCATACGTCCATATGAAGCCCACCTCTGAGCCAATGCACTCCAACTGCATCTTGATATGAAACATGAAGCTGCTGGTTGTGAAAATCACTTTTATTGATTTTTGTTGTTGTTATTAAAAAGCTTTGGTAAACTCGGAAGACTGTTTTCATATTTCTACTCCTGTTTATATGTTTATATGTTTATATATATATATATATATATATATATATATATATATTACCTGTTCAATTTCTCATTAATGCAATTATCTAATCAACCAATCACATGGCAGTTGCTTCAATGCATTTAGGGGTGTGGTCCTGGTCAAGACAATCTCCTGAACTCCAAACTGAATGTCAGAATGGGAAAGAAAGGTGATTTAAGCAATTTTGAGCATGGCATGGTTGTTGGTGCCAGACGGGCCGGTCTGAGTATTTCACAATCTGCTCAGTTACTGGGATTTTCACGCACAACCATTTCTAGGGTTTACAAAGATTGGTGTGAAAAGGGAAAAACATCCAGTATGCGGCAGTCCTGTGGGCGAAAATGCCTTGTTGATGCTAGAGGTCAGAGGAGAATGGGCCGACTGATTCGAGCTGATAGAAGAGCAACTTTGACTGAAATAACCACTTGTTACAACCGAGGTATGCAGCAAAGCATTTGTGGAGCCACAACACACACAACCTTGAGGCGGATGGGCTACAACAGCAGAAGACCCCACCGGGTACCACTCATCTCCACTACAAATAGGAACAAGAGGCTACAATTTGCAAGAGCTCACCAAAATTGAACGGTTGAAGACTGGAAAAATGTTGCCTGGTCTGATGAGTCTCTATTTCTGTTGAGACATTCAGGTGGTCGAGTCAGAATTTGGCATAAACAGAATGAGAACATGGATCCATCATGCCTTGTTACCACTGTGCAGGCTGGTGGTGGTGTAATGGTGTGGGGATGTTTTCTTGGCACACTTTAGGCCCCTTAGTGCCAATTGGGCATCGTTTAAATGCCACGGCCTACCTGAGCATTGTTCTGACCATGTCCATCCCTTCATGGCCACCATGTACCCATCCTCTGATGGCTACTTCCAGCAGGATAATGCACCATGTCACAAAGCTCCAATCATTTCTAATTGGTTTCTTGAACATGACAATGAGTTCACTGTACTAAAATGGCCCCCACAGTCACCAGATCTCAACCCAATAGAGCATCTTTGGGATGTGGTGGAACTGGAGCTTCGTGCCCTGGATGTGCATCCCACAAATCTCCATCAACTGCAAGATGCTATCCTATCAATATGGGCCAACATTTCTAAAGATTGGTTTCAGCACCTTGTTGAATCAATGCCACGTAGAATTAAGGCAGTTCTGAAGGCGAAAGGGGGTCAAACACAGTATTAGTATGGTGTTCCTAATAATCATTTAGGTGAGTGTATATATATATATATACACACATATATATACATATACACACATATATATATATATATGTGTGTATATGTATATATATGTGTGTATATATATATATATATATATATATACACACACACACATTGTCACAACCCGGCTGCAACATGAATGGAGACTAGAAGAGTTCAAATGAATGAATGACATTTGTTTAAAGAATATATAAACTAAAGTGTGTGTGTGTGTGTGCGCTAAAATATTTCCAGTAAACATGGTGAGCTTTTCTCTCACCCTGAAGATATTTTTGAACCTCACACATCTCAGTGACATGTGTCACTGAAGTGTGTGTGTGTGTGTGTGTGTGTGTGTGTGTGTGGGTGTGGGGTTCAGCTAGAGATCAATACATAAGAATATCATGTGACAGCCATGTCAGCTGTGTATTGATCAGCTGGTCTCTGTCTCTTCAGGGACGCTTCCTTTGGGAATTGCACCTTCAACCTCACAGTGCTGGACTGTCTGCAGGGCATCAGGAAGGTGAGCTGTGATTGGCTGGATGGAAGATGACATCATCAGCACTCACCTGAGACTCACAGTGTGTTTGTGTTTCAGGCTCTGCAGCACGGCTTCTTTGACTTTGAGACATTTGATGTGGACGAGTACGAACACTATGAGGTAAAACCACCACAGTACTGAACTGGTACTGGTACTGACACCAATACAGGTACTAGAGGTACCACCAGCACTGCCCGTAGTACCTGTACTAGTAGAACTACCAGAACTACCCGTACTAGTAGAACTACCCGTACTAGTCGAACTACCAGAACTACCCGTACTAGTAGAACTACCAGAACTACCCATATTACCTGTACTAGTAGAACTACTCGTATTACCCGTACTGTTAGAACTACCCATATTACCCATACTAGTAGAATTGCCCGTATTACCCGTACTAGTAGAACTGCCCGTACTACCCGTACTAGTAGAACTGCCCGTACTCCCGTACTAGTAAAACTAGCAGAACTACCCGTACTAGTAAAACTAGCAGAACTACCCGTACTAGTAGAACTACCCGTACTAGCAGAACTACCCGTACTAGTAGAATTGCCCATACTACCCGTACTAGTCGAACTACCAGAACTACCCGTACTAGTAGAACTACCAGAACTACCCATATTACCGTACTAGTAGAACTACTCGTATTACCCGTACTAGTAGAACTACCAGAACAACCTGTACTAGTAGAATTGCCCGTACTACCCGTACTAGTAGAACTACCAGAACTACCCGTACTAGTAGAATTACCCGTATTACCCGTACTGCCCGAACTACCTGTATTACCGTACTAGTAGAACTACCCGTATTACCCGTACTACCAGAACTACCCGTATTACCCGTACTATTAGAACTACCCGTATTACCCGTACTAGTAGAATTGCCCATACTACCCGTACTAGTAGAACTGCCCGTACTACCCGTACTAGTAGAACTACCCGTATTACCCGTACTAGTAGAATTGCCCGTACTACCCGTACTAGTAGAACTGCCCGTACTACCCGTACTAGTAAAACTAGCAGAACTACCCGTACTAGTAGAACTACCAGAACTACCCATATTACCCGTACTAGTAGAACTACCCGTATTACCCGTACTAGTAGAACTACCAGAACTACCCGTACTAGTAGAATTGCCCGTACTACCCGTACTAGTAGAACTACCAGAACTAACCGTACTAGTAGAACTACCAGAACTACCCGTACTAGTAGAATTACCCGTATTACCCGTACTGCCAGAACTACCTGTATTACCTGTACTAGTAGAACTACCCGTATTACCCGTACTACCAGAACTACCCGTATTACCCATACTAGTAGAACTACCCGTACTAGTAGAACTACCAGAACTACCCATATTACCCGTACTAGTAGAACTACCCGTATTACCCGTACTAGTAGAACTACCAGAACTACCCGTACTAGTAGAACTACCCGTACTAGTAGAACTACCAGAACTACCCGTACTAGTAAAACTACCAGAACTACCCGTACTAGTAGAACTACCCATATTACCTGTACTAGTAGAACTACCCGTATTACCCGTACTAGTATAACTACCCATACTACCCGTACTAGTAGAACTACCCGTATTACCCGTACTAGTAGAACTACCAGAACTACCCGTACTAGTACAACTACCCATATTACCCGTACTAGTAGAACTACCCGTACTACCCATACTAGTAGAACTACCCGTATTACCCGTACTAGTAGAACTACCCGTACTAGTAGAACTACCAGAACTAGTATAACTACTCGTATTACCCGTACTAGTAGAACTACCCGTACTATCCGTACTAGTAGAACTACCAGAACTACCCGTACTAGTAGAACTACCCGTATTACCCATACAAGTAGAACTGCCCGTACTAGTAGAACTACCCGTATTACCCGTACAAGTAGAACTGCCCGTACTACCCGTACTAGTAGAACTACCCTTAGTACCCGTACTAGTAGAACTACTCGTACTAGTAGCACTACCAGCTCTACGGTTTGACCTGATGGAATCTGTAATGGCTCCAGTGTCGATGCTGCAGACTTGTTTGTGGGACTTGAACCTGCGTCTCTGTGTTTGCAGCGGGTTGAGAACGGAGATCTGAACTGGATCGTCCCGGGGAAGTTTTTGGCCTTCAGCGGACCTCATCCTAAAACTAAGATAGAGAACGGTGCGCTGCAGAGAGACTCCCTGAGGGGGATGTTATCACTATTGTTGTCATCATACCCTGTGACTGACCTGGTGAACTCCTGTGGATGCTCCGCCCCCTGCAGGTTACCCTCTCCACGCCCCAGAGGCGTATTTCCCGTACTTCAGGAAACACAACGTGACCTCCGTCGTCCGTCTGAATAAGAAGATCTACGACTCCAAACGCTTCACCGACGCCGGCTTCGACCACTACGACCTCTTTTTCTTAGACGGCAGCACGCCCAGTGACATCATCACACGCCGCTTCCTGCACATCTGTGAGAGCACGGACGGCGCAGTAGCTGTCCACTGCAAGGGTGAGGACTTCCTGTCCTGAACTACCACTTCCTGTCCTGAAGTATAACTTATACCCTGTCCTATAGCATAACTACTTCCTGTCCTGAAGTACCACTTCCTGTCCTGTAGCATAACTACTTCCTGTCCTGAAGTACCACTTCCTGTCCTGTAGCATAACTACTTCCTGTCCTGAAGTACCACTTCCTGTCCTGTAGCATAACTACTTCCTGTCCTGAAGTACCACTTCCTGTCCTGTAGCAAAACTACTTCCTGTCATGTACCATAACTACTTCCTGCCCTGTAGCATAACTACTTCCTGTCCTGTACCATAAATACATCCTGTACTGAAGTACCACTTCCTGTCCTGTAGCATAACTACTTCCTGTCCTGAAGTACCACTTCCTGTCCTGTAGCATAACTACTTCCTGTCCTGTAGCATAACTACTTTCTGTCCTGAAGTACCACTTCCTGTCCTGTAGCATAACTATTTCCTGTCCTGTAGCATAACTACTTCCTGTCCTGAAGTACCACTTCCTGTCCTGTAGCATAACTACTTCCTGTCCTGTAGCATAACTACTTCCTTTCCTGTACCATAACTACTTCCTGTCCTGTAGCATAACTACTTCCTGTCCCGAAGTACCACTTCCTGTCCTGTAGCATAACTACTTCCTGTCTTGTACCATAACTACTTCCTGTCCTGTAGCATAACTACTTCCTGTCCTGAAGTACCACTTCCTGTCCTGTAGCATAACTACTTCCTGTCCTGTAGCATAACTACTTCCTGTCCTGTAGCATAAATACTTCCTGTCCTGTCGCATAACTACTTCCTGTCCTGTACCATAACTACTTCCTGTCCTGAAGTACCACTTCCTGTCCTGTAGCATAACTACTTCCTGTCCTGTAGCATAACTACTTCCTTTCCTGTACCATAACTACTTCCTGTCCTGTAGCATAACTACTTCCTGTCCTGAAGTACCACTTCCTGTCCTGTAGCATAACTACTTCCTGTCCTGTAGCATAACTACTTCCTGTCCTGTAGCATAACTACTTCCTGTCCTGTACCATAAATACTTCCTGTCCTGTCGCATAACTACTTCCTGTCCTGTACCATAACTACTTCCTGTCCTGAAGTACCATAAATACTTCCTGTCCTGTAGCATAACTACTTCCTGTCCTGAAGTACCACTTCCTGTCCTGTAGCATAACTACTTCCTGTCCTGTAGCATAACTACTTCCTGTCCTGTAGCATAACTACTTCCTGTCCTGTAGCATAACTACTTCCTGTCCTGTAGCATAACTACTTCCTGTCCTGTAGCATAACTTGAGATTGAGATTTCTTGACGACAAAAAATGTCCCCTTGGGGTTTAATAAAGTATATAATCATTCATTTATTCAATCAAAATAGATGTAGTACAGGTAGAGTGGCTGCAGTAATGTACTTCATCAGTACAGGTAGAGTGGCTGCAGTAATGTACTTCCTGTGTGTTGTCAGCTGGTCTGGGCAGGACAGGCTCTCTGATTGGCTGCTACCTGATGAAGCTCTACCGCTTCACGGCGGCTGAGGCCATCGCCTGGATCAGAGTGTGCCGCCCGGGATCTGTGATCGGACCCCAGCAGAACTTCCTGGAGGAGTGAGTGTGTGTGTGTGATATTATAGCATTACTGTTATACTGCAGTATTACTGTTTTTGTTTTACTGCAGTACACAGTATAATAATAATAATAATAATAATAATAATAATAATATGTATTATATTATTAATAATAATAATAATAATAATAATAATACACACTTTACAGGAAGCAAGCGGCGCTCTGGTTGCTAGGTGACAGCCAGCGTTCCCAGAAGGCCAAGCTGGAGGAGAGAACTGTTCATCACCTCATCAGCACCATGGACGAGCTGTCACTGGAGTCTACACACAGCCTGCACGAGGTACACACACACAGCCTGCACGAGGTACACACACACAGCCTGCACGAGGTACACACACACAGCCTGCACGAGGTACACACACACAGCCTGCACGAGGTACACACACACAGCCTGCACGAGGTACACACACACAGCCTGCACGAGGTACACACACACAGCCTGCACGAGGTACACACACACAGCCTGCACGAGGTACACACACACACACACACACACACACACACACACACAGACCCACACACACAGAGACACACACACACACACACACACAGAGACACACACACACACACAGAGAGACACACACACACACACACACTCACACTAGTATCTCACGGTGTGTTTGTTTCGCTCCCCAGGTGGAGGCGATGTACAGCGTGACTCAGGGTGACAAGCTGAGAGCCTTGAAGAGCCGGCGCCCCCGACCCGCCACCACAGGAGCCCCCAGGTACCTGCAGGTACCCCTAGGTACCTTATTGTACCTGCAGGTACCCCTAGATACCTTATTGTACCTTCAGGTACCCCCAAGTACCTTCTGGTACCAGGTCCAAGCCCGGGACCAGAACCATGTGTCCTCCTTCTGTCCTCACGCTAAGCTCACCTGTTTGTTTCAGAGTGGAGGAGCTGAAGGCTCACAGCCGGTCGGCCTCTCAGCCGCTCAGGTAACTACTGCTGTTCCATCATGGATTCTCCGTAGAGGGTTCAATAATCTGAATATATATATATATATATAATGATCTGTAATAACCTGTTATTCACAGGGAACCACAACGTTAGCTTCACGCTAACGGAGCGTAGCTAATGGTGCTCCCGTTTGATTGGTTACAAGCAGAGGAGACGTCTCCTGTTCTGTGTTTTGTTTGTGTTTCTTATACAATATGAAAAAGAAGTTAGAGTTTCTCACTAATGGGTTGCTTTGCTGATATTAAGCAGTAATCAATGCATGTATTGATAGTATGTGTCACCGTGTTTAGATGGTCGATCGGTGGGCAGGGCCCCTCCTCCCCCATCAAGTCCTCCAAACTCCCAGCATCCTCTGCTTCTGCTGCCGCCAAGAGGATAGGCAGAAGTCCGTCAGCAACGACCTCCAACATCAGGAGGTCAGTTACCGCTCACTTCCTGTCTGACTCACTTCCTGTCTGACTCCCTTCCTGTCTGATTCACCCGACCTCCTGTCTGACTCACTTCCTGTCTGACTCACCTGACTTCCTGTCTGACTCACTTCCTGTCTGACTCCCTTCCTGTCTGATTCACCCGACCTCCTGTCTGACTCACTTCCTGTCTGACTCACCTGACTTCCTGTCTGACTGACTTCCTGTCTGACTCACCTCCTGTCTGACTCACCTGACTTCCTGTCTGACTCACTTCCTGTCTGACTCACCTGACTTCCTGTCTGACTGACTTCCTGTCTGACTCACCTCCTGTCTGACTCACCTGACTTCCTGTCTGACTCACTTCCTGTCTGACTCACCTGACTTCCTGTCTGACTGACTTCCTGTCTGACTCACCTCCTGTCTGACTCACCTGACTTCCTGTCTGACTGACTTCCTGTCTGACTCACCTCCTGTCTGACTCACCTGACTTCCTGTCTGACTCACCTGACTTCCTGTCTGACTCACTTCCTGTCTGACTCACCTGACTTCCTGTCTGACTCACTTCCTGTCTGACTCACTTCCTGTCTGACTCACTTCCTGTCTGACTCCCTTCCTGTCTGATTCACCCGACCTCCTGTCTGACTCACTTCCTGTCTGACTCACCTGACTTCCTGTCTGACTGACTTCCTGTCTGACTCACTTCCTGTCTGACTCACCTCACTTCCTGTCTGACTCACTTCCTGTCTGACTCACCTCACTTCCTGTCTGACTCCTCCTGTCTCTGCCTTCCTCTTCATCACCAGCTCCTGTCGTATCTGTTAGTACTTGTACACAGCGGGTACACAGTCAGTAGTACATGTTAGGATTAATACCCAGTTGGTAGTATCTGGTGTGAACTGGTGTTTTAAACTGGTGTGAACTGGTGTTTTGAACCGGTTTAAACTGGTGCGACTGGTTTTAACTGGTGTTTTAAACTGGTTTCTGTTGTTGCCCCACCCCCAGCTCTCGGTTGGCCAGCTCTCTCTCTGATCTTTACGCTGAGGACTCCTCCCTCCCGTCTCCTCTGGCCCCGCCCCCTCTTAGTCGCTATGGTAGCAGCCCTCGTGGCGCGCAGCACGAGGTCAACAACAACAGCAGCGGTCCGTTCGGGGCCTCCAGGCCGGGCCCTCAGGACTTCAGCCCCTACAGGAGCCCGGGCCGCTACCTGAGCCGCTCCATACCTGTAAGCCCCGCCCCTTTCTGCTGATTGGTTCTCTCTGTTCTGACATCATTAACACCGCTGATGCTTCTTCATATAAAAAGATCAGTGTTTCATAGATAATAAAGATATATACTCACATGACCAGGTGTGAAGCATGTTGTAGTCACATGACCAGGTGTGAAGTATGTTCTGTAGTCATTTTGTGTGTGTGTGTGTATAAACACAGATGATATATAACTTCTGTCTTTATGGCTTTCAGTCTCTTCAATCCGAGTACATCCAGTACTAGAACTACAGAACTTACCTGAGGACACATTACCCACAATCCCCTGTGTCGGTCTCTCAAAGGGAAACTAATAAAGCAGCAGTGAGTGGAGTTATGTTAATGAGTTGTATGTGAATGGTATGTTAATGAGCTGTATGTTAATGAGCGATACATTAATGAGCTGCATGGTAATGTGCTGTATGTTAATGAGCTGTATGTTAATGAGCTGTATAATAATGAGTACTATGTTAATGAGCGATTTGTTAATGAGTGATATGGTAATCAGTGATATGTTAATGAGTGGTATGGTAATTAGCTGTATGTTAATGCAATGTATGTTAATGATGTAAATATGATTGAGGATCACATTTAAAACATTTGTTTGGCAGAAGAAGATATATTTAGTTAAAGAAGACAGATTTTATATTTCTTATTTGTGTCAGAAGAAGATATTTTTCGTTAGATTTTTTTTAATGAACTGAGAGGTCAGACCCTCCGGCATCATGCTGACAGTATTTACCGGGGATCGGTCTGTATTCATGGTTTTCTGATCAACAGCAATAATAATAATAATGGAAGAAGAAGAAGAAGAAGAAGAGACCCCAAAACTCAGGAAAGGGTTAAAGTGATGTGTTTACTGACCAGCGGAAGTGTAGTAAAGGGGAATTCTGTCAGTCCTCAAGGAGCAGCTAGTAAAGCAAACGATGAACAGATGGACGTTTGAAAACAAGTCACATTCCAGTTGGCTTGTTGGAGAACAGCCGGTACTTATGAGAATCACAATGCATTCTGGGTAGATTTGTGTCTGACTTGATCCAGACTTGCTCTGACGTCATGAACACTTGATCATCAATGACCTCACATTGGCTTAATGCATGATGGGAAACACCTGATCAGAGAGCTGATTGGCTCTCAGATGTAACAACAAACGTGACATTTATTAGAAAAATGCTATTTTTCTGTTTAGTTGTGATATTTAACTCTAGATTGTTGGTTATTAGTCACCGGCGCGGCTTGTGGCGTTACACCGACGCAGCTCGTGACGTTACACCGACGCAGCTCGTAGCGTGTCACCGACGTATCCACACATTGATCGTCTTCAGGAATGTCTGTGAGCTATTGATCGTAAAATGTTTCTCAGGCTTCAAAGTGCCTTGAAGATGATATCGGGAGCTTTATTTTCATACTCTGTAGAAGATATTTGTAAGGAACCACATCCTGATGGATGATATTTAAATGAAGAACTGTAATTGTTGCTCATTCTGTATTTTAATGTTGAAGTATTTTGTTAAAGGGAAAAGTTTTTATCTGAGACAGAAAATAAATGAATTACTTTTCTGACACCTTGTTCCTGTTTTTTTTAATATTTGTGGTTTAAAGACGGTGATAACATGTCATGTACTCAAGTACACATGTACACTTCATCTCAGATATATTGTAGTACAGATCTTGTCTGACGAGGTCGGACACTATGAACTCTGGGTAACGGAGACGAGGTCGGGAGAGGACACAAGGAGAGAGGAAACAAGGAGAGAGGACACAAGGAAGTATGTTTTAAGAGGCATGAGACGTCCTTTCCTCTCACATCTGACTGATGACACCAGCAGCCTCCAGATGCTCCGTCATTGGAATGAGACGGTGATCACTGGTGGGCTGAGACGGTGATCACTGGTGGGCTGAGACGATGATCACTGGTGGGCTGAGACGATGATCACTGGTGGGCTGAGACGATGATCACTGGTGGGCTGAGACGATGATCACTGGTGGGCTGAGACGATCACTGGTGAGCTGAGACGATTATTAGTGAGGTGAGACGATGATCACTAGTGAGCTGAGACGGTGATCACTGGTGAGCTGAGATGATTATTAGTGAGGTGAGACGATTATTAGTGAGCTGAGACGATGATCACTAGTGAGCTGACACGGTGATCACTGGTGAACTGAGATGATCACTGGTGAGCCGAGACGGTGATCACTGGTGAGCTGAGACGATGATCACTGGTGGGCTGAGACGATGATCACTGGTGAGCTGAGATGGTGATCACTGGTGGGCTAAGACGATCACTGGTGAGCCGAGATGGTGATCACTGGTGAGCTGAAACGATGATCACTGGTGAACTGAGACGATCGCTAGTGAGCTGAGACGGTGATCACTGGTGAACTGAGACGGTGATTACTGGTGAACTGAGACGGTGATCACTGGTGAGCTGAGACGGTGATCACTGGTGAACTGAGACGATGATCACTGGTGGGCTGAGATAATCACTGGTGAGCTGAGATGGTGATCACTGGTGAGCTGAGACGATCACTGGTGAGCCGAGATGGTGATCACTGGTGAGCTGAAACGATAATCACTGGTGAACTGAGACGATCGCTAGTGAGCTGAGACGGTGATCACTGGTGAGCTGAGACGGTGATCACTGGTGAGCTGAGACGATGATCACTGGTGAACTGAGACGATCACTGGTGAACTGAGACGGTGATCACTGGTGAGCTGAGACGATGATCACTGGTGAACTGAGACAGTGATCACTGGTGAGCTGAGACGATTATTAGTGAGGTGAGACGATTATTAGTGAGCTGAGACGATGATCACTGGTGAGCTGAGATGGTGATCACTGGTGAGCTGAAACAATAATCACTGGTGGGCTGAGACGGTGATCACTGGTGGGCTGAGACGGTGATCACTGGTGGGCTAAGACGATGATCACTGGTGGGCTGAGACGATGATCACTGGTGAGCTGAGACGGTGATCACTGGTGGGCTGAGATGATCACTGGTGAGCTGAGACGATGATCACTGGTGGGCTGAGACGATGATCACTGGTGAGCTGAGACGATGATCACTAGTGGGCTGAGACGATGATCACTGGTGAGCTGAGACGATGATCACTGGTGGGCTGAGATAATCACTGGTGAGCTGAGATGGTGATCACTGGTGAGCTGAGACGATGATCACTGGTGAGCTGAGACGATGATCACTGGTGAGCTGAGACGATGATAACTAGTGAGCTAAGACGATTACTAGTGAGCTGAGACGATGATCACTGGTGAACTAAGACGATGATCACTGGTGAGCTGAGACGGTGATCACTGGTGAGCTGAGACGGTGATCACTGGTGAACTGAGACGGTGATCACTGGTGAGCTGAGACGATGATCACTGGTGAACTGAGACGATCGCTAGTGAGCTGAGACGGTGATCACTGGTGAACTGAGACGGTGATCACTGGTGAACTGAGACGATGATCACTGGTGAGCTGAGACGATGATCACTGGTGAACTGAGACGATGATCACTGGTGGGCTGAGACAATGATCACTGGTGGGCTAAGACGATCACTGGTGAGCTGAGACGGTGATCACTGGTGAGCTGAGACGGTGATCACTGGTGAACTGAGACGATAATCACTAGTGAGCTGAGACGATCACTGGTGAGCTGAGACGGTGATCACTAGTGAGCTGAGACGATGATCACTGGTGAGCTGAGACGATCACTAGTGAGCTGAGACGATGATCACCGGTGAGCTGAGACGATGATGACTGGTGAGCTGAGACGATGATCACTGGTGAGCTGAGACGATGATCACTGGTGGGCTGAGACGATGATCACTGGTGGGCTGAGACGATCACTGGTGAGCTGAGATGGTGATCACTGGTGAACTGAGATGATCACTGGTGAGCCGAGACGGTGATCACTGGTGAGCTGAGACGATCACTGGTGAGCTGAGACGGTGATCACTGGTGAACTGAGACGATCACTAGTGAGCTGAGACGATGATCACTGGTGAGCTGAGACGATGATAACTGGTGAGCTGAGACGGTGATTACTAGTGAGCTGAGACGATGATGACTGGTGAGCTGAGACGATGATCACTGGTGAGCTGAGACGATGATCACTGGTGGGCTGAGACGGTGATCACTGGTGAGCTGAGACGATGATCACTGGTGAGCTGAGACGATGATAACTAGTGAGCTAAGACGATTACTAGTGAGCTGAGACGATGATCACTGGTGAACTAAGACGATGATCACTGGTGAGCTGAGACGGTGATCACTGGTGAACTGAGACGGTGATCACTGGTGAACTGAGACGGTGATCACTGGTGAGCTGAGACGGTGATCACTGGTGAACTGAGACGATCACTAGTGAGCTGAGACGGTGATCACTGGTGAACTGAGACGATCACTGGTGAGCTGAGACGGTGATCACTGGTGAGCTGAGACGATGATCACTGGTGAGCTGAGACGATGATCACTGGTGGGCTGAGACGATGATCATTGGTGAGCTAAGACGATCACTGGTGACCTGAGACGGTGATCACTGGTGAACTGAGACGATCACTAGTGAGCTGAGACGGTGATCACTGGTGAACTGAGACGATCACTGGTGAGCTGAGACGGTGATCACTGGTGAGCTGAGACGGTGATCACTAGTGAGCTGAGACGATGATCACTGGTGAGCTGGTACGATCGCTAGTGAGCTGAGACGATGATGACTGGTGAGCTGAGATGGTGATCACTGTTGAACTGAGACGATTACTAGTGAGCTGAGACGGTGATCACTGGTGAACTGAGATGATCACTGGTGAGCCGAGACGGTGATCACTGGTGAGCTGAGACGATCACTGGTGAGCTGAGACGGTGATACTGGTGAGCTGAAACAATAATCACTGGTGGGCTGAGACGGTGATCACTGGTGGGCTGAGACGGTGATCACTGGTGGGCTGAGACGATGATCACTGGTGAGCTGAGACGATGATCACTGGTGAGCTGAGACGATTAGTAGTGAGCTGAGACGATGATCACTGGTGAACTGAGACGATGATCACTGGTGAGCTAAGACGATTACTAGTGAGCTGAGACGATGATCACTGGTGAACTGAGACGATGATCACTGGTGAGCTGAGACGATGATCACTGGTGAGCTGAGACGATGATAACTGGTGAGCTAAGACGATTACTAGTGAGCTGAGACGATGATCACTGGTGAACTGAGACGATGATCACTGGTGAGCTGAGACGGTGATCACTGGTGAGCTGAGACGGTGATCACTGGTGAACTGAGACGATGATGACTGGTGAGCTGAGATGGTGATCACCGGTGAGCTGAGACGATGATCACTGGTGAGCTGAGACGGTGATCACTGGTGAGCTGAGACGGTGATCACTCGTGAGCTGAGACGATGATCACTGGTGAGCTGAGACGATCACTAGTGAGCTGAGACGATGATCACTGGTGAGCTGAGACGATGATGACTGGTGAGCTGAGACGGTGATTACTAGTGAGCTGAGACGATGATGACTGGTGAGCTGAGACGATCACTAGTGAGCTGAGATGGTGATCACTGGTGAGCTGAGACGGTGATCACTGGTGAGCTAAGACGATTACTAGTGAGCTGAGACGATGATCACTGGTGAACTGAGACGATGATCACTGGTGAGCTGAGACGATGATCACTGGTGAGCTGAGACGATGATAACTGGTGAGCTAAGACGATTACTAGTGAGCTGAGACGATGATCACTGGTGAGCTGAGACGGTGATCACTGGTGAGCTGAGACGGTGATCACTGGTGAGCTGAGACGGTGATCACTGGTGAACTGAGACGATGATGACTGGTGAGCTGAGATGGTGATCACCGGTGAGCTGAGACGATGATAACTGGTGAGCTGAGATGGTGATTACTAGTGAGCTGAGACGATCACTAGTGAGCTGAGATGGTGATCACTGGTGGGCTGAGACGGTGATCACTAGTCGGCTGAGACGGTGATCACTGGTGGGCTGAGACGGTGATCACTGGTGAGCTGAGACGGTGATCACTGGTGAGCTGAGACGATGATCACTGGTGAGCTGAGACGGTGATCACTGGTGGGCTGAGACGGTGATCACTGGTGAGCTGAGACGGTGATCACTGGTGAGCTGAGACGATCACTAGTGAGCTGAGACGGTGATGACTGGTGAGCTGAGACGATCACTAGTGAGCTGAGATGGTGATCACTGGTGAGCTGAGACGGTGACCACTAGTGTGCTGAGACGATGATCACTGGTGAGCTGAGACAATGATCACTGGTGGGCTGAGACGGTGATCACTGGTGAACTGAGACGATCACTAGTGAGCTGAGACGGTGATCACTGGTGAACTGAGACGATCACTAGTGAGCTGAGACGGTGATCACTGGTGAGCTGAGACAATGATCACAAGTGAGCTGAGACGATGATCACAAGTGAGCTGAGACGGTGATCACTAGTGAGCTGAGACGATGATCACTGGTGAGCTGAGACGGTGATCACTAGTGAGCTGAGACGATGATCACTGGTGAGCTGAGACGATGATCACTGGTGAGCTAAGACGATTACTAGTGAGCTGAGACGATGATCACTGGTGAACTTAGACGGTGATCACCGGTGAGCTGAGACGGTGATCACTTGTGAGTTTAGACGGTCATCACTCGTGAGCTCAGACGACGATCACTAGTGAGCTGAGACGATGATCACTGGTGAGCTGAGACGATGATCATTGGTGAGTTGAGACGTGATCATTGGTGAGTTGAGACGGTGATCATTGGTGAGTTGAGACGTGATCATTGGTGAGTTGAGACGGTGATCATTGGTGAGTTGAGACGTGATCATTGGTGAGTTGAGACGATGATCATTGGTGAGTTGAGACGTGATCATTGGTGAGTTGAGACGGTAGTCACTGGTGAGCTGAGACGTACTCACTGGTGAGATGAGACGATGATCACTGGTGAGTTGAGATGTGATCACTGGTGAGCTGAGACGGTGATCACTAGTGAGCTGAGACGTGATCATTGGTGAGCTGAGACGGCGTACAGAAGAGAGCTGGAGGAACTGGTCGCCTGGTGTCGGGATAATAATCTCCTTGAACGCAGACCAGACCAAGGAGCTGATCTTTGACAGACACACAGAGGTGGGAAGGATGAAAACCTTTGTTCCTCAGAATGAGCGAGGACCTCAGCTGTCTCACAGCATCAAAGAGGCCCAGCAGCGACTGTATTTCATAAGAAGGCTGAGGACATTTGGCATTCTCAGTAACTTCTACAGAAGCAGGTGGAGCGTGTTCTTACAGCCCCACCATGTGGTGTGAAGCTGCACTGCATCCCTGGTGGGAGGGACTAGGACTCAAGGAAAAGAAGTCAGGGAAACAGGGATGCACCGTATGAACTCTGGGTAACGGACACTATGAACTCTGGGTAACGGAGACGATATCGCATGAACTCTTCACCTTCATTCAGGTGACTCAACACAAAACAGAGAAAGTGACTTTGGTCACATGACCACGTCGTCCTCACAGAGCCAATCACTGATCAATCATTGTGATCACAGTGGTGATCAATCAATCCATCCTCATCATCATGACTGCACCTTCAGATCAGTTCAAACAGATCAACAAAGATGGAGGCAATACATGTACAGGGAAATTATTTCAATTGATCCTGAAACGACGAATCAGTTCATCAAATGAATCGTTCTGTAAAGAGAAACAAAGAGAAACAAAGAAAGAAAGAAAGTGAAACAAAGAAGCAGAGCAACACAAACCTCTCAGGTCCGTCCTGCAGAGGGCGCTGTGGTCTGTAGACTCACAGGAGAAAGGGAGAGAGAGGGAGAGGGACGGAGAGGGAGAGAGAGGGAGGGGAGAGAGAGAGGGAGAGGGATGGAGAGAGGGAGAGAGAGAGAGAGGGAGAGAGATGGAGAGAGAGAGAGAGAGAGAGGAGAAAGAGAGAGAGAGGAGGCGGACCGGCAGACATGAGCCTCAGCCTCAGACTGGTCATGGACATTATCATTCTCACTGATCGTTCTCATGAACACTGATCGTTCTCACTGATCTCACGACAGGAAGGAGCCACTTTGTTCTTCATCGTTTTGCTGCTCGGATACTCGGAGGAGTGAGATGTCTGTCTGCAGGATCTCTGTTCTGGCAGGTAACCCATAGTATTTATTAGTGTGTTTTTATGCTCATACTATATCATAGTACTGTCAGTGTTTCATTGTATTCTCACCTTCAGGTTGTGTTGAATAAGATTCCTAGACATTCTATTCTGATTAATCATAAATATTTAATGAAGAGGCAAATGTATGTTTAGTGATCCTAAACAAGTCAGTTTATCAGAGTTGGTAAACAACTGGTGACTCAACGAGGGGTCACGACCCAGAGGTTGAGAAACTCTGTCATGGATTTATTTTATTTGAACAGTTTCAAATATCCCGTCTTTGTGTGTCACGTCAAGCTGCAGATAAACGCTGAGCGTCGTTATCCAACAACATACCTACAGGTGTGAACCCTGTGAGGCCTCAGAGGTTCTTTCAAAAGCTCAGTGATCAAGAGGCCAAAGGGCATCAGGGCCAGCAGTCAGGGAACAGGTAACATACAGGTGACATACAGGTAACATACAGGTAACAGTCAGGTAACATACAGGTAGCAGTCAGGTAACATACAGGTGACATACAGGTAGCATACAGGTAGCAGTCAGGGAACATACAGGTTACAGTCAGGTAACAGTCAGGTAACATACAGGTAGCAGTCAGGGAACATACAGGTAACAGTCAGGTAACAGTCAGGTAACATACAGGTAACATACAGGCAGCAGTCAGGGAACATACAGGTAACAGTCAGGTAACAGTCAGGTAACATACAGGTAGCAGTCAGGGAACATACAGGTAACAGTCAGGTAACATACAGGTACCAGGTAACAGTCGGGGAACATACAGGTAACAGTCAGGTAACATACAGGTACCAGGTAACAGTCGGGGAACATACAGGTAACAGTCAGGGAACATACAGGTAACAGTCAGGGAACATACAGGTAACAGTCAGGTAACATACAGGTAACAGTCAGGTAACAGTCGGGGAACATACAGGTAACAGTAAGGTAACATACAGGTAACAGTCAGGTAACAGGTAACAGTCAGGTAACATACAGGTAACAGTCAGGTAACATACAGGTAACAGTCAGGGAATATACAGGTAACAGTCAGGTATCACACAGGCAACAGTCAGGGAACATACAGGTAACATACAGGTAACAGTCAGCTAACATACAGGTAACAGTCAGGTAACATACAGGTAACAGTCAGCAAACATACAGGTAACAGTCAGCTAACATACAGGTAACATACAAGTAACAGTCAGGTAACATACAGGGAACAGTCAGGGAACATACAGGTAACAGTCAGGTAACATACAGGTAACAGTCAGGTAACAGGCAGGTAACAGTCAGGTAACAGGTAACATACAGGTAACAATCAGGCAACAGTCAGGTAGCAGGTAACAGTCAGGTAACATACAGCTAACAGTCAGGTAACATACAGGCATCAGTCAGGTAACAGTCAGGTAACAGTCAGGTAACATACAGGTCACAGTCAGGTAACATAAAGGTAACATACAGGTAACATAAAGGTAAGAGTCAGGCAACAGGTAACAAACAGGTAACAGTCAGCTAACATACAGGTAACAGTCAGGTAACATACAGGTAACAGTCAGGTAACATACAGGTAACAGTCAGGTAACATACAGGTAACAGTCAGGTAACAGTCAGGTAACATACAGGTAACATAAAGGTAACAGTCAGGTAACATACAGGTAACATACAGGTAACAGTCAGGTAACATACAGGTAACAGTCAGGTAACATACAGGTAACAGTCAGGTAACATACAGGTAACAGTCAGGTAACATACAGGCAACAGTCAGGTAACATACAGGTAACATACAGGTAACAGCCAGGTAACAGTCAGGTAATATACAGGTAACATAAAGGTAACAGTCAGGTAACATACAGGTAACAGTCAGGTAACATACAGGTCACAGTCAGGTAATATACAGGTAACATAAAGGTAACAGTCAGGCAACATAAAGGTAACAGTCAGGTAACAAACAGGCAACAGTCAGGTAACATACAGGCAACAGTCAGGTAGCATACAGGCAACAGTCAGGTAGCATACAGGTAACAGTCAGGTAACATACAGGTAACAGTCAGGTAACATACAGGTAACAGTCAGGTAACAGTCAGGTAACATACAGGTAACATAAAGGTAACAGTCAGGTAACATACAGGTAACATACAGGTAACAGTCAGGTAACATACAGGTAACAGTTAGGTAACATACAGGTAACAGTCAGGTAACATACAGGCAACAGTCAGGTAACATACAGGTAACATACAGGTAACAGCCAGGTAACAGTCAGGTGATATACAGGTAACATAAAGGTAACAGTCAGGTAACATAAAGGTAACAGTCAGGTAACATACAGGTAACAGTCAGGTAACATACAGGTCAGTCAGGTAATATACAGGTAACATAAAGGTAACAGTCAGGTAACATACAGGTAGCAGTCAGGTAACATACAGGTAACAGTCAGGTAACATACAGGTAACAGTCAGGTATCACACAGGCAACAGTCAGGTAACATACAGGTAACATACAGGTAACAGTCAGGTAACATACAGGTAACATAAAGGTAACATACAGGTAACATACAGGTAACAGCCAGGTAACAGTCAGGGAACATAAAGGTAACATAAAGGTAACAGTCAGGTAACATACAGGTAACAGTCAGGTAACATACAGGCAACAGTCAGGTAGCATACAGGCAACAGTCAGGTAACATACAGGTAACAGTCAGGTAACATACAGGTAACAGTCAGGTAACATACAGGTAACAGTCAGGTAACAGTCAGGTAACATACAGGTAACATAAAGGTAACAGTCAGGTAACATACAGGTAACATACAGGTAACAGTCAGGTAACATACAGGTAACAGTCAGGTAACATATAGGTAACAGTAAGGTAACATACAGGTAACAGTCAGGTAACATACAGGCAACAGTCAGGTAACATACAGGTAACATACAGGTAACATACAGGTAACAGTCAGGTAACATACAGGCAACAGTCAGGTAACATACAGGTAACATACAGGTAACAGCCAGGTAACAGTCAGGTGATATACAGGTAACATAAAGGTAACAGTCAGGTAACATAAAGGTAACAGTCAGGTAACATACAGGTAACAGTCAGGTAACATACAGGTCAGTCAGGTAATATACAGGTAACATAAAGGTAACAGTCAGGTAACATACAGGTAGCAGTCAGGTAACATACAGGTAACAGTCAGGTAACATACAGGTAACAGTCAGGTATCACACAGGCAACAGTCAGGTAACATACAGGTAACATACAGGTAACAGTCAGGTAACATACAGGTAACATAAAGGTAACATACAGGTAACATACAGGTAACAGCCAGGTAACAGTCAGGGAACATAAAGGTAACATAAAGGTAACAGTCAGGTAACATACAGGTAACAGTCAGGTAACATACAGGCAACAGTCAGGTAGCATACAGGCAACAGTCAGGTAACATACAGGTAACAGTCAGGAAACATACAGGTAACAGTCAGGTAACATACAGGTAACAGTCAGGTAACAGTCAGGTAACATACAGGTAACATAAAGGTAACAGTCAGGTAACATACAGGTAACATACAGGTAACAGTCAGGTAACATACAGGTAACAGTCAGGTAACATATAGGTAACAGTAAGGTAACATACAGGTAACAGTCAGGTAACATACAGGCAACAGTCAGGTAACATACAGGTAACATACAGGTAACAGCCAGGTAACAGTCAGGTAATATACAGGTAACATAAAGGTAACAGTCAGGTAACATAAAGGTAACAGTCAGGTAACATACAGGTAACAGTCAGGTAACATACAGGTCACAGTCAGGTAATATACAGGTAACATACAGGTAACAGTCAGGTAACATACAGGTAACAGTCAGGTAACATACAGGTAACAGTCAGGTATCACACAGGCAACAGTCAGGTAACATACAGGTAACATACAGGTAACATAAAGGTAACATACAGGTAACATACAGGTAACAGCCAGGTAACAGTCAGGTAACATACAGGTAACATAAAGGTAACAGTCAGGTAACATACAGGTAACAGTCAGGTAACAGTCAGGTAACATACAGGTAACATACAGGCAGCAGTCAGGGAACATACAGGTAACATACAGGTAACATACAGGTAGCAGTCAGGGAACATACAGGTAACAGTCAGGTAACAGTCAGGTAACATACAGGTAGCAGTCAGGGAACATACAGGTAACAGTCAGGTAACATACAGGTAGCAGTCAGGTAACATACAGGTGACATACAGGTAGCATACAGGTAGCAGTCAGGGAACATACAGGTAACAGTCAGGTAACAGTCAGGTAACATACAGGTAGCAGTCAGGGAACATACAGGTAACAGTCAGGTAACAGTCAGGTAACATACAGGTAACATACAGGCAGCAGTCAGGGAACATACAGGTAACATACAGGTAACATACAGGTAGCAGTCAGGGAACATACAGGTAACAGTCAGGGAACATACATGTAACAGTCAGGTAACACACAGGTAACAGTCAGGTAACAGTCAGGTAACAGGTAACAGTCGGGGAACATACAGGTAACAGTCAGGTAACATGCAGGTAACAGTCAGGGAACATACAGGTAACAGTCAGGTAACATACAGGTAACAGGCAGGTAACAGTCAGGTAACAGGTAACATACAGGTAACAATCAGGTAACAGTCAGGTAGCAGGTAACAGTCAGGTAACATACAGGCATCAGTCAGGTAACAGTCAGGTAACAGTCAGGTAACATAAAGGTAACATACAGGTAACATAAAGGTAACAGTCAGGTAACAGTCAGGTAACATACAGGTGGCATAAAGGTAACAGTCAGGTAACATACAGGTAACAGCCAGGTAACAGTCAGGTAATATACAGGTAACATAAAGGTAACAGTCAGGTAACATAAAGGTAACAGTCAGGTAAGATACAGGTAACAGTCAGGTAACATACAGGCAACAGTCAGGTAACATACAGGTAACATACAGGTAACAGTCAGGTAACATACAGGTAACATAAAGGTAACATACAGGTAACATACAGGTAACATAAAGGTAACATACAGGTAACATACAGGTAACAGTCAGGTAACAGTCAGGTAACATACAGGTAACATAAAGGTAACAGTCAGGTAACATACAGGTAACAGTCAGGTAACATACAGGTAACAGTTTTTTTTTTAATGTACAGCACTCTGAGCTACATGTGTGAAATGTGCTCTACAGTTAAAGAGTATTCTTATTATTCATGGCATGTTTCTACAGGGCTCTCAAGTGTCACGCATTGAGCGTGACTGTCACGCATTTCGGTCTTAAGTCACGCCCTCCTGCCACACATCGTATTTCTCACGCTGAAAAAAAACTCTAGGCTATTTAATGTGCCGCAGCGCACAAACATGACCTGGTCGCGCTGCCCTCACCATGGAGGAATCAAGCACGTCTCCCCGAATCCCCTGCCAATCAATAAAAATAAATGGGCTACACGAATAGCCAATCAGAAAAACGTATCTGTTGCATCTGGGTGAAATGTAATTTAGATACCCCCCACCCCTCTCCCGGCCGCGCCTCCGTCCGGGGAGAGAAAGAGAGAGATGTCACTCTTACCTGTCTTAAAAACTTGAGAGCCCTGTTTCTAGATGATGACACCTGACGCACAGGTGAAAGTGAAGTGTCGTCATGTTCTTGTTTAGAAGTCACATCGGTGTTGTTGTTGTTGTTTACTTCCCCAGCTGTGCTGCTGATGTCATCGTGCTGCGTTCAGGGCCTCCGCATGGAGGTGTTTCCCAGAAGGCCTCTGTTCCGGCTGGGGGAGCGGCAGCAGTTGGTGTGTCGGGCCCAGGACTGTCCCAGCATGCCGAGCGTTTCTTGGACTGTGCTGGGGGACCAACCTCTGCAACCCGTCAGCACCAACGGGACCTGGGCCGTGATGACCTTTGACCCCGTGATGGTGGAGCACGAGGGAGCGCTGCTGTGTCGGGTCAGCTGTGCAGGAGAGAAGAAGCAGATCCAGACCTCCTTGCAGGTTTACTGTGAGTTTACACACATATACTCAAGTTCTGCTCTGAAGTACAAGTCTGAGGTACTTGTACTTCATCATCATCATCATCATCATCATCATCATGTCCACCGCTGATAAACTGAAGACAAGCTCATGTTTGAAGCTAAAGTTGGAAGCTACTGTTTGAAGCTACTGTTTAAAGCTAAAGTTTGAAGCTAATCTTTGAAGCTAAAGTTTGAAGCTAATGTTTGAAACTCATGTTTAAAGCTAATGTTTAAAGCTAATGTTTGAATATGTACTTGTACTTTCATCATCATCATCATCATCATCATGTTCACAACTGATAAACTGAAGGATGAAATGTTCTCTGTTCTGGTGCAGCCTTCCCATCAGCCCCTCTGATCAGGGGCCAGGACCACCTGAGTCTGGGGGCGGAGTCCACCCTCACCTGCCGGGTGTTAGACCTCTACCCTGCTGAGCTGCTGACCCTCGACTGGCTCAGAGGCGACACCATCCTGCAGAGCATCATGGGAGTTCCTGGATCTGGCTCAGTCCGGTCCGAGTACAGATTCACTCCTCTGGAACTGGACTCGGGAGGAAACATCAGCTGCAGGGCCACGATGGACCTGCAGGACCTGCCAGCTGAGGACCGGACCCGGGTGACCACGGTCCCCCTGAACCTGCTATGTGAGTCCTTTAGAGTCAGACTTTAGTTCAGACCCTCGTTGTTTTACCGTTGTTTGTCCCACAGGACTGTCCATTGTCCTACAGGACTGTCCATTGTCCTACAGGACTGTCCATTGTCCTACAGGACTGTTCATTGTCCTACAGGACTGTTCATTGTCCTACAGGACTGTCCATTGTCCTACAGGACTGTTCATTGTCCTACAGGACTGTCCATTGTCCAACAGGACTGTCCATTGTCCTCTCAGTCTCTGGATCCTCTCGTCCTCTTCAGATGCTCCCGTGGTGAAGATGCCATCAGACTCTGTGTTGGTGATGGCCGGCTCTCCGCTCACTCTCACCTGCGTCGTGGAGGGAAACCCTGAGCCGACCGTCAGCTGGAGCTTCAGGTCGGCCGACGGTGGATCTGAGTGGCGAGGTCGAGGCCGGCCGCTGGTCCTCACAGCGGTGACGCCGCTTGAGGCCGGCCGGTACGAGTGTGAGGCCCGAAACTCAGAGGGCAACCAGACGGCCGGGGTGGAGGTCACCGTTCACGGTGAGGTGAAGCTCCGGTTCCCTTCACTATTCTGGAGAAGTTCTTACGGTCATGGAAATTTGGTTTAAAGTTATGGAAAAGTCATGAAATCCATTGGTCAGAATGTGTATGAAACCTGTTTAGACTGACACACCTTCTCCCACAGCTCCGCCCACCAACACCTCCCTCTCAGTGAGTCCAGGTGAGCAGGTGCTGGAGGGCCAGCAGGTGACGTTGAGCTGCCGCTCAGACGGAGCTCCGCCCACCACGCTGGTGCTGAGGAGGCAGGGGGCGGAGCTTCAGAGGACTGACCCCGCCTCCTCCTCGCTCTCCTTCAGCCTCTCCTCCGCCCAGCTGGAAGACTCCGCCCACTACCAGTGTGAAGCCTCCAACCAGCACGGATCCCAACTGGTCACCAGGTCTGTCACCGTCTCAGGTACTGGTCTACTTCTAAAGTTTCATCATCCTTATTTCATTCTGATTTTATTGTGACTTTTAGATTCCGGTTCAGTTTTATTCTGAGGCTCAAAAGCGGACACAGGTCCTGAGATGGAGGCCTAGCTAGCTATCCGGCTTGCTAATTCCACCTCGCTTTAATGCTACACTGGTTACAGAAAATAAGCTAATGTTTGAAGCTAATCTGTAAAGCTAATGTTTAAAGCTAAAATTTGAAGCTAATGTTTGAAGCTAAAGTTTGAAGCTAATGTTTGAAGGTAAAGTTTGAAGCTAATGTTTGAAGCTCAAATTTGAAGCTAATGTTTAAAGCTAATCTGTAAAGCTAATGTTTGAAGCTAAAGTTTGATGCTAATGTTTGAAGCTCAGGTTTGAAGCTAATCTGTAAAGCTAATCTGTAAAGCTAATGTTTGAAGCTAAAGTTTAAAGCTAATGTTTGAAGCTGATGTCTGAAGCTAATATTTAAAGTTAATGTTTAACTAATCTGTAAAGCTAATGTTTGAAGTTAATGTTTGAAGCTAATCTTTGAAGCTAAGTTTAAAGTTAATGTTTAAAGCTAATTTGTAAAGGTAATGTTTGAAGCTAATGTTAGCTTAGTAGTAGTAGATTAATCCAGACTAATGTTTCCGTGTTCTGTCAGCTCATCCCTTGCAGGTGGAGGTGAGTCCTGCGGCCTCAGCAGCAGAGCGGGGTTCAGGTCTGGTCCTGACCTGTGGAGCCTCCGGATGTCTCCACCCACCCACCTTCACCTGGAGGACCCACCAGGACCGGGCCGTCCTCAGGGGGACCGAGCGGGACGGACTGTCCCTGCTTCACTTGCAGGACCTGGACCTCCAGGACGAGGGAGGATACAGCTGTGAGGCCGAGTGCGACTCCGTCAGCAGGACCAGGACCGTCCAGGTCCAGGTCTACTGTGAGTCTGAGACCCGGAGGCTGCTTTCACACCTAGTGGGAAACCAATGACACTGATTCTTAGTGTTATTAGACACGTTATAAACACTAACTAACAGGTTTCATTTCCACATAAATTTGTTTGTGTTCGTTCAAAACCAAAGTTTCCAGTGAAACATCAGAAGTTGAACTTTTATTGATCTTTAATCTCCAGATAGGCTAAATGTCTGTGAGCCAATCAGAAAGCGTTTGTCTCTACCATGTGACCCAGAGAGGTTTCCTCTCGCGGGTCTGTCTTCAGTCTGAAGAGGACGAAATGCAGCTCTGACGACAGGAAGTGACCCGCACATAGTTGTACTAACACACACACACACACACACACACACACACACACACACACACACACACACACACACACACAAACGCTGACTCTGAATCAGGAACATTAACTCAAACTTTATCGGAAGACTGACACAATGACACTGAACATAAAACTTTATTAAACCAGACAGAAAGGAACAATAAAGATGATCAGAATGAACTGTGAGTGACTTCCTGTCGTCTTTATCTCCTTTAAATGCCGACGTTGATATTTCCCAGTGATCCGGTTCACGTGTCATCTTTAACCATCGGCTGTTAGGATATCAGAGGGTCCTTGAACGCACCGCCACAGAGAGTGATCTCTGATGTTTCTCCTCCCAGCGTTCCCGTCTGATCCGGTCTTGGAGGATCCCGGTCCGGTCCTGCTGGGTCAGGAGGCGGTCTTCCACTGTACCGTGTGCAGCGTCCTCTGGGTCAATCAGATGCGGCTCCTGTGGCTGTCGGGGAACACGACGGTGATGTCGGAGTCCTTTGGGTTCTCCGGTTCCATGCAGAACGTCTCGTCTGTACTCCGGCTGCGGGTCCAGGAGGACCGGCGGGTTCTGACCTGCAGGGCCGAGCTGCTGACGCAGGACGGAGGCGTGTGGAGGTCCAGGGGGACGGGCAGGACCCTGCAGGTCCACTGTGAGTGTCTGAGGACCGACTGAAGGCTTTTACCGGGGACCAGATTCAGGTTCTGATCATGTTTGTGTTCCAGATCCTCCCAGGAGAACCTCCCTCTCAGTGAGTCCAGGTGAGCAGGTGCTGGAGGGCCAGCAGGTGACGTTGACCTGCCGCTCAGACGGAGCTCCGCCCACCACGCTGGTGCTGAGGAGGCAGGGGGCGGAGCTTCAGAGGACTGACCCCGCCTCCTCCTCGCTCTCCTTCAGCCTCTCCTCCGCCCAGCTGGAAGACTCCGCCCACTACCAGTGTGAAGCCTCCAACCAGCACGGATCCCAACTGGTCACCAGGTCCGTCACCGTCTCAGGTACTGGTCTACAGGTCCGTCACCGTCTCAGGTACTGGTTTACAGGTCCGTCACCGTCTCAGGTACTGGTCTACAGGTCCATCACCGTCTCAGGTACTGGTCTACATGGAACTGAGGAGTCCTTCTGCTTCTCGTCTCTGAATAGCTGTGACGGATGTTATCTGAAGGGTCGACCTCTCACTCCTCACATGATGCCGAGGACAGAAATATCCTCTGACTCCCATGTTGAGCAATGTGTCCGACACTTAGAGCCTCCTGCTGCTGACGGAGACCAGACTGAAGTGGACTGAAGTGGACTGAAGTGGACCGGTTCTCAGTCTGGTGTGGGTTTAGTTTCACTGAGTCCAGGTGATTCATCACCTGAGGAGGCGGAGCTACAGCGGCATAAAGCCTGCCGGTGTTTCCTTTAATAAACTGACAGAACAGGAAGTGAACCCAGAGGTCACATGACGTTGTGGAGGAGGTGCTGAAGGGTTAAAGGTCACAGCTTTACTCGCTGCAGGACACTTTCATTCGGTTTGCTTCCTATTCAAACTTAAAAAGATGAGGAAGTTATCGTCAGTGTCTCTCTGAGTAAAATAAAATGGTTTCATAAAAAATGATTTCCAGGTTGTTGAGCAGATGTTCTTGTTATGATGATAAAACACTTGTCTCAGTTCTTTATGGGTAGTCTTGGTGCTGCAGGACCAAAAGGACTTCCTGCTGTTCCTCTCATGTTCTCTCATCTGGTTTCTTGGGGTCCAGCTCCTCCGAGGAACACCACAGTCCTCGTCCTGCCGTCTGCCGTGGTCCAGGAGGGACAAGACGTCACCGTCTGCTGCCGGGCCGTCAGCTTCCCGCCGCCGGCCGTGATCCTGAAGAAACTGAGCGATGGGATGGAGCGGTACTCAACTAATGGCAGCTTCCTATTGGTCAACGTCACGGCCAGAGACTCAGGGCTGTACCAGGTCAACGTGACCAACTACCTGGGGTACCAGGTCCAGGTCTTCAGCATCAGCGTCAGAGGTCAGTGAGACCGGTCCTTCCAGTGGTTCTGTCTGTCTGATGCAAACACATGTTTTAGTCTTAGTAGAAAAGCAAAGGGTTTTATTTGATCCTGAAGTTTCTTTCTCCTTCGGTTCCCTCAGAGAGAAGCAGCAGTCTTCCTCCAAGTCTCAGCGCCGTCTTTGTCCCGGTCCTCTGCGCCGCCGCTGGGCTGGCAGCTGCTGCGCTGCTCCTGGACCGCCTGAGGAGGGCCCGCAAGAAAGGCTTCTATCAGCTGCCGCAGTCTGCCCCGACCTCAGCCTGAGGTGACCACCAAGTCCCAACAAGTGACCACCAAGTGACCACCAAGTTCCTACATGTGGCCACCAAGTCCCAACAAGTGACCACCAAGTCCCAACAAGTGACCACTAAGTTCCAACAAGTGACCACCAAGTCCCAACTTGTGACCACCAAGTGACCACCAAGTCCCAACAAGTGACCACCAAGTCCCAACTTGTGACCACCAAGTCCCAACAAGTGACCACCAAGTCCCAACATGTGGCCACCAAGTCCCAACAAGTGACCACCAAGTCCCAACAAGTGACCACCAAGTCCCAACAAGTGACCACCAAGTTCCAACAAGTGACCACCAAGTTCCAACATGTGACCAATAAGTCCCTAAATGTGACCACCAAGTCCCTACATGTGGCCACCAAGTCCCAACAAGTGACCACCAAGTCCCTACATGTGACCACCAAGTCCCTACATGTGGCCACCAAGTCCCAACAAGTGACCACCAAGTCCCTACATGTGACCACCAAGTTCCAACACGTGACCACCAAGTCCCAACTTGTGACCACCAAGTGACCACCAAGTTCCTACATGTGGCCACCAAGTTCCTACATGTGGCCACCAAGTCTCAACACGTGACAACCAAGTTCCTACATGTGGCCACCAAGTCCCAACACGTGACCACCAAGTCCCAACACGTGAGCACCCAGTTCCTACATGTGGCCACCAAATCCCAACATGTGACCACCAAGTCCCAACATGTGGCCACCAAGTTCCTACATGTGGCCACCAAGTTCCTACATGTGGCCACCAAGTTCCACCATGTGACCACCAAGTCCCAACATGTGGCCACCAAGTCCCAACAAGTGACCACCAAGTCCCAACAAGTGACCACCAAGTTCCAACAAGTGACCACCAAGTTCCAACATGTGACCAATAAGTCCCTAAATGTGACCACCAAGTCCCTACATGTGGCCACCAAGTCCCAACAAGTGACCACCAAGTCCCTACATGTGACCACCAAGTCCCTACATGTGGCCACCAAGTCCCAACAAGTGACCACCAAGTCCCTACATGTGACCACCAAGTTCCAACACGTGACCACCAAGTCCCAACATGTGGCCACCAAGTCCCTACATGTGACCACCAAGTTCCAACACGTGACCACCAAGTCCCAACATGTGGCCACCAAGTTCCTACATGTGGCCACCAAGTCCCAACACGTGACCACCACTCCTCAACATGTGGCTACCAGTCATCAACATGTGACCACCACTCCTCAACATGTGGCTACCAGTCCTCAACATGTGAAAATCCAGATGTTTTCACATGATTATAAAATAGATGTTAGAGATGAATTATGATGTTTAACTTCATAACAACTCATTGATGCACTTCATTAACACCAAGAATGACTATCAGAATATGATGTTATTTACTTATCATTTGAATTGTGTGTTTATATGAGAATAATCACATAACAAGACAATAACAAGGTAGAAGGTAAAACACTGACTTCAGAAAGGTTCAACTGATTGAAACTAAATAAGGTGGCGTGTTGTTTCTTCAGTGCATCTCTTCACACAATGCAGGACATGAACATCTGTTATATGAACATCTGTTATATGAACATCTGTTATGTGAATATCTCTATTATATGAACATCTGTGTTATATGAACATCTATTAATAGAATATCTCTATTACA